>NW_004955442.1:1376843-1420486 GCF_000276665.1 Chinchilla lanigera
TCCGGTACCGGGAACCGAACTCACGACCTTGCGCTTGCCAGGCAGGCGCTTTGCCGCTGAGCTAAATCCCCAGCCCCCGGCCTCAAACTTGTGATCCTTCTCAGCCTCTAGAGTAGCTGGGATTACAGCTGTGGACTATCATGCCTAACTATGCTGAGTGTGTATAGGATATCTAACATACATTGCCAAAATGCCTTTTAGGAATCTTTCATTATTTTATATGCCTACAAAGACCAAATAAATAGCAGTGTGTTTTTATACACTACTACTAAAGCTATGCATTTTCAAAGTTTACCTAATTCTCCTTGTCTTGTTTTCAGGAGTGAAATGATCTATGACATTTTTGTCCTTGGTGGGCAGATTATGCCATTGTCATTGTTCTAATAGAAAGATAATAGGTTTTGAAATCACAAGGCCTGGAGTCATGTCTTTTAAACATGCAGTGTTTTGGTTGTCTCTTGCTTGGTTACACATAACCACAATTGGTAGCTTCAAACAGTAACTGTTGTAGTCCCTCTCGTGGCTTTGTGGGTTGATGGAGCTCGGCTGGGTGATGCTTCTCCTCCCTATGGAGTGACTGAGACCAGAATGACTTGAGGGTTTTGATTGGGTTGCAGCAAGCATGATGACGCCTCATGGGGCCGGTGGCTCGTGTTGGGTGATGAGTGTCACTAGGAGCTCAGCCATGCAACTTGGGTTTCTCCCAACATGGTGTCAGAGTTCCAAGCAATGGAAACAAGAAACCACTCTTACCGTTTGAACGTAGAAGCCCAGAATACCACTTGTGTCATATTTTCTTTGTCAACTTAGTCACAAAATTCATCAGTATTCAAGAACTGTGAAAGTATGTTTTTCATCTTTATGTCGAGAGTGAAATGTGAGGAGAGTATGGTGCGGACTCAGGGGAGCTGTCTTTGGAAACTAGTTAATAAGGCCAGCATGAAGAGATAGAGGGAGGATGGGACAGATCCATCATAGCTGTGTCACTTTGGCACTATACTTAACTTCTCTGAATCCAAATCTAAAAAGGATAATAGTATATTTTTATAATCGTAAGAGTTAAAGAAAAATTTTATGTATATATACATAAATGATGGATATATATGGGCATGTCTGTGTGCATGCTAAAATTGGTGTATGGCAAACACAGAGGTGACAGTGTCAGCATTTATTGCTATTCCTTGTGTTATCAATTTATAGCTGTGTTCTAGGGAAGGCATTTAATTAGCCTCTTTTAGCTCATCTGTAAAATGGAAAAGAAACAAAATCATACACTCGTTGAGAAGTTAAGTAAAACAACATAGGCAACTGTCCTTTGTCTCCCCTTGGCCTTGTTCTAAATGCCTTCATTCTCCTTTGGGATATGAGGAAGTGAATCTTGGATGTCCTGTTAAATGTTATTTCATGAGGGTTCCTGGATGGTAATTGCAGGTCTTCTTTGGCTTAAAACTATGATTCACTCTTCCATCAGGATATACATAAGTCCTTGCTTATTTCCATTTCTGTGTTCATTTTAGAAATAAATATACAAACCACTAAAGAGAATAAAAAATAAAAATAAAAAACATTAGAATACATCTGGTAATCTGAGCAACTTCACTGAGGACAGCAATATGTAATATAACAGCCCTTGCTGATTCCTATCATTTTGTCCTGACACCCTGTACCATTTTTATCATTTTTGCTTCACTTTGTCTTTGTCTATGTTGTTGGTATTTTGCTACTGTTCTTTTTTATTATTCTCTTTAAATAAAAAGATATTAGAAATAAATAGACAGACCATGTGATATAGCAGAATAAGGAGCATAAGTGCTGCCATCACTTTAGAGTAGAATCAACATCCACCCTGAAGAAGGGTCTATCATTTCTCATCTTCAGTAAAAGTTAATATAGTTGAGTACCTTTCACAGGGTGTTTCCTTTGTCTTTGGTAGGAGGGCAGATGGTGGATGGAAATTAAAAGAGCACTCCTCTGTCCTAGAAATGAAGTCATGCTGGGGAAGATGGAAAGAAACAGCGCACCCGAGCAGAGAAATAGGTGTCTAGGGCAAGTGTAAGCTTTGAGAATGACAGCAACCTGTGGAAGAATGAGATAAGAGGCTGAAGATGAAGGGGGTGTCATCTTTAGGTGGCAGAGTGACCACGGACCACTTCAGTGACTCTAGAAAATGAGGCCATTGTAAATTAGCATCTCAGTCAGAGACCTATCAGGGAAGCACATCCTCTGTATTTTTCCTGGAGATACCCACATGCAGAATCTTGCACTGCAAGAAACCCCCAATAGACTCCCATTAAATATTGCAGACTGAGCACATCCATTTATCTCCATTTCTCCCTGGAGAGTTCCACTTAAATGGCACTGAAGGGATGAAATTGTGTAAATAGAATGAGAAAGCAGCAAGGGAGGGAGAAACCAGAATAAGAGAGATGATAATGGATAAGATGTGTCAGCGAAGCTTTGAACAACAGTACGTGGATCAGTGAATGGGAACAGAAGTAGCAGAGTGAAGAAAACTGAAATTGGAGGATCTGTCACTGGGAGATGCAAGCAGCAATCAAGGTGGCTTAGATCACAGAACCTCAGAGAGTTTCAGTAACTGGAGGCACCGGCTTGCTCAGAGAGCAATGTGCGCACCCAACCCAGGAGGGTTAGTTGATAGTGAGACTCCCAGGCACTCCGCTACCCTGTGAGAGCAGGCAGGCATCAGCAGGTGAAGATTTGAGAAAACTAAACCAGGAAGTCTCTTTATTTAGAAATGCCAAGCACAGTGAACGGAGGCCCAGGAGGCAAGCTGCAAAGGGTGAAAGGACACTCAGCACGCTGACTGGGGAGCCCAGGCGTCTCTTTTATCCTGAGATTCTGGAATCCTTGATGCCAGAACTGCATCCCTAGATTGAGGAAGATCAGAAGAATCTTCCTGAAAAAACAGACAGAACCAAGAAAAAGAAAACCTATACATGCTGATATTTGGGATTATCTCAATAGAGTGGCCATTCTTTGAGGGTAAAATTCTTGGTCCACGTAAGTGGTATGTGTATATGTATATGTTGCACTCAAACGTTACGACCAGTAAAGGGTAACCTGACACTTGGGGAAAGCCCCCCTCATAGGGTGAAACATAGACACACTGAAATGAAACTTGTGAGAACCAAAAAACTCAGGAAACAGAGAAAACTTCAAATAATCAATGATGAAGTTCCTCGCAGTTTAGAGAAAATTTTTAATCCATGCAACAAGAGGAGAAGTGTACTATAAAAATAATATGTAAGAGACTAACAGACAACTCTTGGAAATTAAAAATAGGAAAGATAAGACAAACATTCAAAAGCATAGTTGAAAATGAAACTTCTGGAAATTTACAAAAACATAGAAACAAAACCATTGTTGAGTTCTTATCATCTTGTTTGGTGAAATTCTGTATCATTTCTAAGGTTTGTTATTATTATTTTTTATTCTCTTTAAAATTAAAAAAGTTGAAAAGACACAAAGTGGAGGATATGTAAGAAAAATAGAAACATAGCAGTTCTATATAGAACTACTGAAAATTGCAGAGAGAAGAAAGAGAAAGAGGCGCATAGACGACGAGAAGATTACCAAAGAGTAAATGCTACAAAACTGCCCAGAAGTGAAGGACATGAAGGTCTGCACTATAGGGGCTAAGTACTCAATAAATTGAATTTAAAAACTCAGAATAAGGTAGCTCATTCTTAAGTCATAAAAAGCTAGGGATGCAAAATATGTTGAAAACTTCAAGGGAACAATAGGTCTTATAAAAGGGAATAAGAATAAGAAATAACATTGGACTTCTTAGCAGAAATACTAACAGCTAGAAGGAAAAGACCTGTGCTTTCAAAATTATAACCTAGAGTCCTCTACCCAAACTATTAATCAAGAGTGAAGACGTAATGACTATTTTCAGACATGCAAGGACTCCAAATTGTACCTGAAAAACCTATGGAATACGTGCCTCTTCGAAAATCAAGAGAAGGAAAATATGGAATCAGAGAAGTGGGATTCAGTGGGGAGAGAGTTAGTGGAGGTCCCCTCAGGACAGAAAAGAGGTAAAAGAATGGGAGGGGAAGGTGTTGTTGGACGACAGTCCTGTACCAAGTCTCAATTGTAAGTGCTGCCTGTTGGAGAAGACAAGACAGATGTCCTAGAGAGGCACCTCTTAGGAGAAGGACTGATAACTTATTGGTGAGTTCTATTGCATTAGAATCTCTTTGCTGTTCTGGTAGAAATGTCATGGAAGAGTTCATCTAACATGACATTAGATTCATGGACAATAAGTCAAAGGGCAAAACAAGGCAGTGACTTCAGAAAAAACTAAATTTTGTACGGCGAAGAAATGTAATTATCACATTCTGTTTGGTTTAACAGCCAGAGTAATGCATGTGCTGATTATTGATCTAACCAAAAAATATAACACCACTAAGTAGGCAGAATGTGCATGTGCATAGAGGTAGGAAAATCTTTCAATACCATTAACAGAAAGTTAAAACTGATAAATTGAGAAACAACAGCATAAGCAGGTTATTTAGAAATATGAAGGGAAGCTGCCAGGAGAAATGGCTAAAAATGAAAAGCTATTTCCTCTGAGGAGCAGTAATTAATGGTAGAGGACTGATTTTTTTTTCATCTAAATCTAATAAAGCTCTGACTTTTTGAACTATAAATACATGAGATTTTGAAAACAATAAAAATTAAATTAAGAGAAGACTTCTTAGGACAGGCCTGACCACTACAATATGAAGCTGGAATTTTGGAGAGAAATTTCCTTTTCTACTTCCATATTCAATGCCATCGAGCACTGGTCGTGTGTTGGGCTCTGCATTACGTGTGGCATCTCACTTTATCTCCCTACCAGCCCTTTGAAGTGAGGACTTTTGTCCTCAATTTTTAGAAGCTGAGACCCAGGCAAGTTAAGTAGTCCTGTGAGCACATCTCTGCCAGGATGCAAGCACACATCTCTTAGACCCCAAAGTTGTGTTCTTCCTATGAGCCCAAGCTACCTTTCTGAAGCTGGCATCCATTTGTGCTCTAAACTTGCCAACAGAAACAGTATTTTAGATTTAGGGTTTAGAGGATCTCACAGAACATCCAGTTCAAAACTGCATTTTTGTCTGTGGGTGAAGTGAAGTTATATCACTTGGCTAAAATACACAGTTATTAGCAGCTCATCTGACTCACGTTCCACAAGATCTTTTAAACTGCGTGACACTGTCAGAGTTGTGGGATAAAGCCAGGAAATTAGGACTCCTCCAGTGAGCAGAAATCACAGCTATTTACTGGTTCCCAAGAATAACCACACCTGGCTATTTCAAGAAGAGAAAAAGTGACATTTCAACAATAGAAATTTTCTAGGATCAGAAGGTTTGGGTGTGCCAGCTGTGATCATGTTTTCTACGAACTGTATTTAGTATCCCACATAACATCCTAGAGAAGTCATTATAATCCTCCTGAAGTGACATGTGATGGTAGCTCCTTGGGGCTTAGACTTTCAAGGAAGGGTCACCTGCTGTTCCCATGAGGGTTTCCTGGCATAGGTCACAACATGAACTGCATGCTCTGGCCTGAGCAGTTGTGCCTTTCAAAATTCCTGTCTTGTAACCTAATTTCCAGTGCAACAGTACTAAGAGGTGGGGTCTTGAGGAGGTGATTAGGTGCTGAGGACAGAGTCCCCATAAATGGAATTAGTGCTCTTATAAAAAAAAAAAATCCCTGATGGAGCTTTTGCCTTCTGGGAATGCAGTGAAAAGCCTCCATTTTTGAAGCAGGGATCTTGCCCTCCTCAGACACCAGATCTGCTGATGCCTTCACATTGGCACCTGTGAGCAAGAAGTGTTGTTTGTAAGTTACTCAGTCCATGGTCTTTTGTAATAGCAACCTGAATGGATACCCGAAGATACCCGAATGGATAGTATCCTGGTGCAGATAAGGGCTAAACTGGAATGGTAACAAAAAATTTAGCATTTATGGAATACCTTAGTATGAGCCAAGAATTGTGCTAAGCACTTTGTATTCTCAATCTCATTTTACATTTGGACCAACTTTAAGGTCATTTGACAGATGCATAAAATTCAGAAAGGCTAAAACTTTAAAGAAGGATGAGGGTTGGATGAAGTCCAGAATACCTGTTCTTTGGCTTCCTGCTCTTGCTATGTGGTACAGACTGTTTCTTTTTCCATCTGTCACTCAAAGTACCTAAACAAAGCTGACCAATTGGGACCCAGCACTGAAACTAAGTGAATTAGACAGCCAGACTCATTCTGCTTGTGTTGTAACCTTTTCCCAGAGAATCCTCACACCTCAGAACTCCTAAATTCCCATATACCTCCTGGCTCTCTTGGTGATTATTTCCCATTAGCCCTTAGCTTTAGACAGCATGATCTTCTCAAGAAGGGTCAGGGGTCCATCCTCTTACTCAGTGCCTCTCGTCACTTACTGTCATGCTTTGTCATCAATTGTTTGTGTACCTGTTTCCTGTGAAGTGAAGATTGCTGGATGGGCTAGAACAAATCTGAAACATGTTTATAAGCTGCAGTAAGCCAAATAGTGTCTCCCTCTGCACTCATGTTCATGTCCCAGTCTCTGCAGCTGGTAAATATGTGACCTCACATAGCAAAAGGGAGATTTGCAGATGTGAGTCAGTGACAGACTTGGGATGAGATTAGGTCCAATGATCCAGATCAGCCCAATTTCATCACAAGTTCCTCATAATAAGAAGGCCAGAGGGTCAGCCAGAAATAGGAGATGTGACGGTGGAAGTGGATGTTGGAGTGATACACTATGAAGACAGGGGAAGTTTCGTGATCCGTGGAATGCAGAAACTGGAAAATGCCAAGAGATGAATTCTGCCCTAAAGCCTGCAAAATGAATACAGCTTCGCTGACACCTTCACTTTGGGACACCTACTATTTGTGTTAAGTTTTGCAGAGGCATCAGGAAACAAATATAGAATGCTAGAGTTTAGATAGTGCCAAACACATAGTAAGAATTTAGTAACTATTTTATCAGTGAATGAAGGAATGAGCTGTTTGCTTTGTAACATTTGTGACTCCACGCAACATGTATTTTCTATATGTCTAGATTTATGAATGAGTATCAAATAGATGTTGGAAAGGACAAGGCTCAAATTTGGGAGCAGAGATTTTCCTCTTATAGCCAGCAAACGCTGGTTAGAGCAGTTTAACTTATGAAGGAATCTAGTAGGTCCCCTCTGTAACTTGGGAAAACATTTTTGATCTCTGTTTTCTCATCTGGAATGAGGTAAAAAGCCCAGTCTTCTTCTTGACAGTAAACTTCATAAAGACCGATGATGTTATTCAGACATAGCACTCCGTGGCAGACAAGGTAGTGTATAAATACAGGGTAGCATTAATAATAAATATTTAAGAAATAAATCTGTGTTTTCAAAAATGAATAAAGCAAGGCATGCTGAGTCACCTGTCACTTTGGGAAGGCTGTGTTCTCTTCCTGAAGTAAAACACTTAGTGCTTTTAATAGCTCCACTTTTTAATATTCTGTAACTTAAGAAATGGAACACATGGCTTTAGGATTAAATATTAAAATATTAAATATTAAACTGGACAGCAGAAATCCATCACATACTTGAACCTGCTTGGTTTACTCAGGACCTTCTCGGTGCCTTAAGAAATTCAAGCACTGCTCGCATTCACTGAGGTCATTTCTTTCTTTCTTTTTTTTATGCCAGACACACAGGCACCGTATACATCTTATCACTGATTAATCTGGAAGACTTGAATGAAATAGACTGAATACTTGCATCTGTACTTGAAATAACCTATGTAGCATGATGGATCTAGAGGTTACATTTAATAGACATGACCAATTATTCCAAAGGAGAGAGTGGGATGTGCTTTGTCTCCTTGGTCCATGCTTGTGTCTTCTTAATGCCTCATGACAGCAGCTTTGTGCAATCTGAATTGCAACCCTGGCATGGGTCTTTGTGTACACTATAAACAGGAAAAATAGCCTTGCAGTCAGCCAGGTGTTATCATCATCTAAATTCCACTACTAAAGTAAGACCTGGAGGACCTGCTTATTTGATGGATGAGATCTGGATTTCTTTACCTGAGAAATCCTCACTTCATCTGCCTTTCCTTTCTGACTGTCAAACCGTAACGTAGAGCCTCAAACTCTTCTGCCACACAAAACCTATCTCTGGAAAATGAGCAGCTACTAGCCACTTATGATTTATCTTTTAGATAAGCCACGTGCTTCAGTAAGATAGACAGAAGGACCTGACTGCACTGTTTGCTAGAGCAAATTATTTCACCTTTTGAAACCATTTCCTCACCTGTTAATGACAATGAGAGGAATAAACATGATAATGATTGTACTGGTGGAATGATACCATTCAGAAGTTTGGAGTTATAAATTAAGTCACATTTTATTTAGTGATAAGATGAACATAGCCTTAAGCTCCCAAAGCTGGCCAGGGAATAAATCCACTGAGTGTGAGTTGGAGGGCAAAGGCATTGGGGACAGGGAGAGAATGTGTGTCTCTAATGTGATATAAAGCTGTAGTTGTACCATGCTATCCTAGGTTTGAATTTTGTTTGCATATCTTCAATTTAATCTCATATGCACAATCAATAATCCAAAATTTGTATGCATAACCAGGTCCTGTAACAGTTGATATCTTGGCATTGAACCAGGATAGCTGGTCATGTTTGCTTTCTATTTCACATGAGTCATGGGAAGTCGTCATTATTTTTTCTGGTTTACTAGTTACCCAGGACCATATATGTCATTAGAGATATTCTATTATCATTGAACCACAAAGTATAAGGTTAATTCTCTCGGTGGGAATCTGCCTACATCCCACTCCAGTAACTACCGAGTTCCATATCCCAAGGAATCATAGGATGAGGTAGCCTTTTTACAACAATAACTTTGACCTGGTAATTTTATTAAAACTGTGGCAGACACATAGCTTCCTTATTTGCTTTGGAATAAAATATGCTGATAATTACCTTCTTGAATTCTCCTTTTTTCCAAGATTGCTCCACCTGTTCAAGCTCAGACCAATGCTTTTTCCTCTGTGACACTTTTTTTTTTGGTACTGGGAATTGAACTCATGACCTCACACTTGCCAGGCAGGCACTGTGACACTGACCTATATTCCCAGCTCTGTGACTTTTCAAAGCTACTGAAGTTAACTCATCCATTCAATCTCTGTGAACACATCTTTATCTCTCCCATATTATCTCATAGCACTGAAGCTATGCAAGCAACAACAGTAACAACATTAAATAAATATACAGTAATTTTTACATGTTAGACTTTGAACAGGGTCCTTTGCATAGGATATGTATTGAGCAAATATCCTAGCATTTGGAGCTGTCCTGGATGCTGAATATGTGACAGTAAAACATGCCTGGCTCCTGGATTCTTGGAGCATATGGTCTTGATCAGCCACGGAAAGCTACAGCCTGAGGCCCACATGTTAATGATGTTTCTTTTCTTTTCTTTTCTTTTTACATTTTTAAAGGTTGCTACAAGATAGAATATGCAAGGGAGATTTCATGCAGTCTGGAAAGTTATCTGATTCTTTCCAGAAAAAGTCTCTGACCTCAGATGATCTCACTTATCTTCCCACCTACTCCGAAAGACAGGTTTTTTTCATTGCATCTGTTCTTACCAATGAGGAAAGTGAGGTCCATACAGGTGAACTATCTTGCTCAAGATGATTTAATGACTTCTCTGAGTCGGAGGTTCAGACTAGAATAGTTTTGCTTTGTTTGTGGCCAATACTTGTGCAGTCATTTTGGACTTTGAGTAAAGAGATTAATGTCCTAAACCTAGTTCTGACCCAATTCAGCATTGAGGACTTCTTCTTTTCCTGCCACTATGTTAATATACTATTAGTTCACCACAAGGTAGCAAGGAGATGGTACCTAAAAAAGAGTTAGCTGCTGATGGGATTAATAAAACAGACTTTTAGGATAAGACAGAAAGGTTGACCATCTATTTTAGATCTGTTTGTGCCTCAGAATCCCCATACATTAAATATAGCCATTAGATTGGTTGACTTCAAAGTAACTCCTACCCTGAAATTTCTTTCAGGTATTATTTCCTTTGCTACAGTGGAATTATTTACATTTCTCTTTATTTTCATACTGTTGACTGACTGAATAATCATTTATTATTTAATTTAAATGTTTTGTAACCTACCAATACATTTAAAAAAGTCTTACTTATTCTGTCTGAAGGACTGTTATGTGGTTCTATCCAGCCACTTATAATAAGGAGGGCAGTAGGCTTAAAGAAACTAGGTCAAACAGATGCTTCTAATGGGGACCAATGACCCATCCCCCAGGACCTCAAAACTGACACCAACGCAGCCTGCAGTCTCTATTCTGACCCCGGGCCACATTAACATTGGTTTGTGGAAATTATGTTTGGTGGATTTGCAAGGGAAGTTGTGCTCATGGGGGATCTACCTGTATAGATGTTATCCACATAACTTATGCAGAGAAGTTTGTCCATCTACATTTTATAGCCCCTTCTCTGAACATGGTCTTCATTATCATGCCTATGTTCTGCTCTTCTGGATCCGGTGGTAGTTTGAGAAATGCTGTTGGAATTGAGGGCCTGCCATTTAATGAGAACATATGATTTTTTCCTCTCAAATAGTTCTGAGAACAGTAAGTCTATATCTGTTTTTTATATTAGAATCAGCCAAAAGCTTTTTAAAATGCCATGGCTTGGGTCTCACACCTTGAGATTCTAATTTAATTGAGCTGAGTGGAAAAACATTTTAAAAGCTCCACTGGGCACACATGGGTTTTATAGCAATCATTTTAGGGAAAGGTCCACATAGATCCAGGTTCAGTGGCATAATACTTAAAGTATCTAATTCTGGATTATCAAATTTAAGATAGAATCAAACCTGCATGTATTTATATAAAATAATATATATGTAGCATTGTATCTATTTGATCTTTTGTGTACAAATGTTAAAGTTATATATAAAGTATGCTTTACTGTCTTAGTAATTAATTTTTGAGTACTCAGGCAAAATCAAGTGCAGGTGAACATAAATGACTACCTATCAGCATTGTTTCTAATTATTTACAGTGACAGTTCTGTATGAAGCCTTTTCCATCAGTTTTACATGAACATTTCATTATTATTTTAGGAGAGGAGCTTTTGATATATATTAACCCTATCAATTTTATTTTCCAAGTTGAAATTTCACTTTCTTTTTCTTTTCGTCAAGTTGCATCAGTGTCAATTTGGTGACGTACACAGACTTCAGGAAAGAATAATCCCTTGTTTCTGCCACGAATAACATTTTACAATGGTAGAGAAAGCAACTTTGGCTGGTTTTACTCCATGTATCTGATAACTTGTTACCAGCTTTGAATAAACGGATGAGGAAGGCTGGGTCATAACAAAATTATGATGTGGGCACTTGAGTTCTGTTTTGAGGAGGTGATACCACAGTAGTACTTGTGACAGCATTGTAGAATCAGCTCCAGTTGTATTAAACCTTGTAATCGAAGAAAACAAAAGAAAGACGGCCATCACATCCAACTGTGCGATTCCATCAGTCTGGAGAGGTGGGTCAGGGCTTATTCAGTGGTGAACAGTGGCTCAGTTCTCGCAATTGGTACTGCGGGAGAAAATCTACACACGAGTTTGCATGTAAAACTCCCACAGTGGGTAATATGGCTCTTCAGAGGCAGTGATATAGGCAATGTGCTTATTTTTAGAAAAGATTCCCTGAAGTGGTTTGTGACTGGTACAAGTTATAAATGCATGGTTGTAAGTTGATTGTGAAATCCTAGTCTCCTGTGGAAAGTTGGACTCAGAGCAAATCGATATGTACATGATTTTATTCTGCAGATGACATTGTTATAATTTGATTCAACAAATATTTATTTGGCATTTACTATGCCCTTAGTGCTGAATGCGGGTGAGATACAGGGACAAAATCAGAGACCTTGACTTCAGTTTGCTGACAGGCTGTAAGAGAAAAAAAGAGGTTTGTAAATGATGAATTCCAGTTCAATGTGTTAAGCAAACCCCCAGTGCAAGGTGCATGGGGAGATCCGAGGGAGGGTGGTTGCCTTTGTTTTGCTAAAAGTGTAGTTGGTCAGGGATAGCTTGGTTTATGGGCCAGAGATGTACACAAACAAAGGCAAATGAAAGGGAAGCTGGTATAAAGATGCAGCAGGAATCTCTTTGAAATAAATACAAGAGACCTCACTTAACTATCAGCTATCAGGGACTCTCCCTGTATGTCTCTGGCATGAGCATCTTTTCTCTATTCAGCTTCTGTGTTCCCTCTTCCACTGATATGCAGGCTCAGGGGACTTCCCAGTTTAGCTCCTTATTCAATCTCCATGTCTTAATCCTAGATATCCAGGAGGGAGAGAGGGAATGTGTTTGGCTTCACTAGAGTCACATGTCCATACTAATCCAATCAGCTGAGGCAAGGGAATAGGGATGTGAAACAAGTTCTGTGGGCTTTAGGCAAGGTAATTTTTTTAGAAACCACAATGAGGAAGAAGGAATTGGGGGAGCAGTCACTCATGAGGGTTCCTAAGCCATGAAGTGTCTGGATAAGAAGTGAGTTATCCCCATTTTTATGGACATGTGCATGCTTGGAATTTATTAACTGCTTAGCAATCTGGAATGATCCCATCCTGGTGAAACCAGCTCTTTCTGCCATTTGGTGATGACAGGGCTTGCAGTGATTCCCCCGCCACAGAAAAATGGGGTGGATCTGAGGCAGTACAAATCAATCTCTAGTCCCCCCTCTCCTTCTCTCCACAGTATATCATAGATTGCACTGTGCTTAAGTTAACTGCTAATTGTGGATCACCTGTTATGCTCAAAATACTTTAAAGACTGCTGGGAAGAACATGGATATGACTGTACTCTCTAAGAAGCTGTTCTGGAGACACCTCTTGCAGAGTGTGCAGTAGCCACTTAAAAGACAAGCTTGGACCAATGACTGAGGCAACAGAAGATGCTCCTTGCTGTAGGAAGGGGAGCTGTCAGTATGCTAGGGGCTCTTTAGGAAAGTGGAGACAGAGAGAAAGTCACCAGATAGCACAGGAGAATAGATTTTGGTCACAAGAAGGTTCAAAGAGGTATTTTAGTTTGTTGACTTTAGAATACAACATAAAATCTATTCACCCCGTGGCATCTTCAATAAGTTTTACATTATCCATGAATCATTTATGAGAATAAGTTCTTTTAGGGGTCCTTTAAAAGGACTTGGTAGGGCAGCTCATATCTGAGCTCCAAAGGATGGACAAATCTATAGCCACAACCTCGAGGTGCTTCCATCGCACAGGCAGAAATCATTGGCCCAGGACAGTGACTTTGGACTTTCTAATTATCTTGCAATCTTATCAGTTAACCGAAGTACCAAAACAACTTGTCATGTTAGTATGGGGCCCCCATAGCATCATGAGTGCACCAAACATTGACTGAAGACCTATTTTGAAGCATGTACTAACTGCAATATCGAGGGCACCAACTAGAATGTCACAGAGCCCTTGCTCCCTGGGGACTCAATCTGTTGGTGCAAACAGACATATAAGCATGTAAAATGTAAGAGGTAAAATGAATCTATATAAGACTATAATTGGATTTCAGCAAAGAAAGAATCTTCAGCAAACATTGACACATTCCAAGGGTAGCAGAAATTCTGAACCAAGAGCACTGAGCTCAGAGGGGCCCCTGAGGCATGATGATGGTTGGACATTTCTGACAGCATAACCATTAGCCGTATTGATAATGCTTGGGAAAGGTCACGCTTTGCAAAGACTTTCTGCCCACCAAGAATAGCTAAGAATCGATTGATTTAGAGCAGAAGGACAATGTCAGGACCTACAGGAAAGTGTAGTTCCTATTACTGGGAAGGTCTCCTTCCCTCCAATAAATGCCCTAGGAAATGCACAGAGAACTTACTGGACTCAGAATGCCTTGGACTTCCAGCTTTTTGGTGACTTCTGTACCTTTTCATGGGCCCCTTATTTAAAGTCACATCCTTCCCACATCTCTGCTTTAACACCATGCTAGAACTTTTCTTCTTTGCACTCCATAGAATCTGGAGTCATCTTAATAGGTTTAGTTTGCGTGTTTACCTTCTGGCCTTCTCTTCATTCCCTTCTAGAGCAAGATTTTCACAAAGGGCAGTGCTATGGTTGACTTGTACACAGGGAGAGGCCAGCCTAAACTAGATCCATTTGTTCCTCTGTGTGAATTAGAGAAAATTGCTCTTTCAAAATAGCTGGATTGGAAAAAGTCTCCCCTTTGTGGCAGACAAAGATGCAGAGGTCACAGCCTGGTGAATGGATTTCAGCCGTCCCTTCTGCACACAGTACAAGAATTTCACCATCATGTGGCACACCCTGCTTGTTCCTGGCACACAGTGGGTGTTCACTGACAAATTACTAAGTGGAACACCCCAAGACCTACTGACCTCCCACTATGTTACACTGCAGTATATTCATGGGAGCACAAAGAAGCCCTTGGAAGCTTTCTGAGACCAACCTTGCTTCCCTTCCAGAACGGTGAAGGCCAACCAGAGCCACACAGCTGGAGCACAGTAGCACTTCAAAAGCACAGTGGCCATTTGAGGATGACTCCTGTGACCCTCTGATATTTCATAAATGCATCGACCTCAGGGTTTCTTATTTAAGTACCATTGTCAGCCTTGTTCATGCCACTGACGTTATGGCCCCCTGTATGTGGCCAGGTTGGTTCCATGGAAGCCTTCCAATTGAGCATCCCTTCCTAGCAGTCCTGCAAGTACTGACAGCCCTGTCTCCTGCCTTTTAAGAATAACAGAATCAAATCAAATCTTTGGAACTTTGGCCCACGCATGGAGTAACGCCGACAATCTATATCAGATGGAGATGTGAAAGAACTTTGCAAAGGAAAGAAAGCCCATGTTGTTTTCCCTAAATCAAAACTTCAAATAAGAACATGGCTTTGGCAATTCACTCCCTGCAGAATTAACCTTTGTTTCTCGGCAGGCTGCTTCTAAGAATATACATCCTGCCTAAAAGGAAATGGAGGAGAGCTTACAAAGTGGGCTATATGTTTACCACCCAGGAGGGAAAGCTGAAATGAAAGCAGGGTTGACAAGGAGCCTTGATTCCAATGGATCCAGCCTCCAGACAGAAATTCTAAAAAGCAAAAGCAATTATCATAGACGTGAATCTAAATCGTGAATCTCACTCAGAGATGCACAAATGCTACTGCTTTCTCTGCTGTGTTCAGTAATTACCTCTTGGTAAGGATAAAAGAATTCTTAAGACTAAAAAGGGAATCCCAGAACTTATAATGCAGATTCTGCACTTCTGTAGGAGTTAATGTGGGCCCTCCTCCAGGAAGCCTTCCTAGATTTAACAAGTGCAACCCTATAAAACCTTACAAATTTCTTGATTGTGGGACTTTTCACACTGTATTAGGGTCATCTGTTCATGTGTCAAGGACAGGGCTATTCTATTTGACTTTCAAAAGATCCTTAAAGTCAATTACTTAGCACATTGTCTGAAATAAAATGACATCTCAGTAAGTTCTTAATGAAATAGTCAATGGACCATTCTATTAACAGTTGCTTACTGAACTCATATTATTTGATGTCACTTTGCCCCACAGTAAGACTGTACACAAGAAATGTAACACATGGCGGTAGCAGTGGTAGCTATTATTTGCAAGTGTCTGTTACGCGCCAGGCACTTTGTTAATTGCTTTACCAATAGTCTTCTCATTAATACCTCAAGGCAACATTATGACTTTAATTTCATAACTCAGCCTGAGACTCAGCGAGATGAAACTGATTTCCCCAAAGTCACACAACAGGCAAGAGGAAGGACCAAGATTTGAACCAGTCCCTGCATCCCTGGATCTTTATGGCATTTGGCTTCTCTGACCTTGAGGAATGTGTGATGTAAGGAGGCTGGGGTGATGCAGCGTGTTGCGGAAGGAACAGTGCTTTTGAAGCATTATAAAACTGTTAAGGCCATGCCTTCATGGTAAGTAGAAATCAATGGAGTCAGATCTCCCAGTAGATGGATCAATCAAAGAAGTCGATCAGGAGGCTCTAGGCCAGTGATGGTGAACCTTTTAGAGCATCCAATGATATAAACAGCCCACTGAAGCACACATGCCTAGGCTCTGACTTGAAATCAGCATGGAATTTAAATACTAAGGAGAGATGGTAGAGTAGGGAAACGTGTTTATGGAGCACAACAGAATGGTATCAGCCAAGAGCTTGGACTTCCAAGCTGGGACTAAGTTCTGTTTCTTAACAGCTGTGAGAACTTTTGGAATCTGCCCACCTGTTGAGCCTTCCCATCTGCATATATAAAAGACAAAGTAAGACCCCTGGTACCATATATGAATGGTTTTTATGCAAGCAACTGAAATGTCATTGAAAAACTGTCAAGAAATGTAAAGACACCTATGCACCTTTAGGTTTGTCCAGCAATTTGGTATTGTTATCAAGGACCCAGGTACCGAACTGGCCCCAATATTGGAGTGATTGGGAGGGGACTAAAGGGATGCTGTCCCAATAGGACACTGAAATGCAGAAGCAAGAAGAGAAGGACCTAGGGCATCACTCACCTCTCTGCCAGAATGTTCATGTAAAATTGCTGCTGTGTTTCCTGATGGCAGAATATGAAATGGAGACCAGCAGGCACCAAAGGTGACTTGTTCAAGTCTGAGGACACAGAAGGCTATTTCAAAAGGAATACTGAAGACAGCTTTGACAACAGAGTTAAGAAACCAATAAGGAACCTTCCCCTCTCCTCCCCTCTCTTCCCTACCCTTTGAATTCCTTCCCTTCTCTTCATGTCATTCTGCTGGTTGGCCACATTTCAGTTAAGGAAACAAAACTCTGACCACATTTGTGGAGCAAGGATTTGCTCCAGGAATTAGACTGAGACACCTGTGCAAGGTGCTAGGGAAATTCAGATTGGCAGAGGGGAGCTGGGCATCAGAAAACGTCCCTGCCCTGTCTGCCCCAAGCACTGGCCCAGGAGGGAAGCACAAGGCAGCATCACCAGTAAAAGTGGCAGGACCAGAAGGGGTGCCTGTGTGGAGCTCCATCCTTGGGGTGTGGCCACGTGTCTGTGAGTCTGCAGCAGGCATCCAGAAGTAGCTGGGGGCTGCTCCTGGTTACCATCAGGGTTAGCAGACAGGAAAGTTGGATGTGGCAAGAAGGGGCGTGAGGATAGGTTGGCATCTCCTGTGGAAACCCTCCAGACTCAGTGGTCTGAGGCTTGCAACTGTGGCTTGATTTCTGCCTTCAAAATGCCTTTCCAGTTCCTTTTTAAAGATAATTTTAAAGTACTCACATCCAAGGAAGGAGATTCTGGGAAGCACAGTTGTCAAATAAGATGACAGTGGCACTCATAAACACATCCAGCCGTAGACACCTTCAACGACTGAAATCTGGAGGAAGTAAGAATGTGCCTGACCTACTTTCAGTCTGCAGGATACATCCACGACCTGTTTCTGCCCTCTGTTTGATTTTGAAAAGCTAAAGCAGAAGCAAGGAACGAAGTGGCTTGACCTCAGGATGCTTCATGGGAACTCTCACTCTCTTACACTTTTGCTTTTTCTATAGCCGCACTGTTCCTTTAATTCTTCAAACATACTAAGGTCCATCTTGCCCCAGGACATTGTTCATGCTTTTTACCTTCTCCAGAATATTTCCTTCAAATATATCATACCCCATTTGTCTTCCAGAATCTTCTTTGCCAAATTAGCTCCTGGTTATGTGCCTCTTTAAAATCTTATATTTCTCTTGTAGAATCCTATATTTCTTTATAATTCTTAAGAGTTATGATGAAACAACTTAAAATAGTTTCATATCTTCTTTTCCAACTAAAATGTGATCCACGTGTCAGGACTGTGCCTGCCCAATCAGCATTCTTAGCCCAGCATCCAGGCAGTATCTGCAAACACTAGAGCCATGGTAAATATTTGTGAATAATTAGATAACTAAATGGATAGGTGAACAAGAAAATCAATAAATGATCCAAGTGGGCATTGTGATGAGTCTCTTCAAACATGTGCTGGGCTAGCTAGCACATGGAAAAGAGAGATACTGTGTCAGTGTTGCACTAAGGTTTGAATTAGGGAGTTCATAGCTGGGATTTGGGCTTAGTGCAAGAAGAACTTTCTAAGTTTGAAGGTGCCGTAAATTGAACAGTAAACTCTCTCAAAGTGTTCATTGAGCCTGGAGGGTTTCTTGCTCAGAAATAGTGGAGAGGAAGTTTGTGCATCATATGCAGATTGAATAAAAGCCCCTGTATGCCCCACCGTAACACAGTCTGTGTTTTTGTGGAGGTAGCTCACAGTAGGAAGAAACACTTGAGGGGAAGACAAGATTCAAATCCTAGTAATGTCCCTACCAGGTGGGTGATCCCAGGCTGGCGATGGTACCTCTAAGACCCTCAGGGTCTTCCTCTATAGAGCTGAGATAATGATGCTCATCTCATTGGTGGTGGGAGGGTTAATACTATCATAAGGATTGATAAGAGCCAACTACCTGCCTGGAGATTACTCGTGTTCTTAGGCAAATGTCACCATGATGAGCCGTGGGTGATTATTACAATAACCATCCTACCTACTGCCAACAGTAATGATAATAAAATTGGCAGTATATACCAAGAATATTTATGGAGTACCAACAATTTAGGAGCTATCAGTTTTGCTACCACAATTTTTAATGGAAAATCATCTGCTAACGGTAACTTTGTGCTCAGTGCTTTAAATTGAATGCATTTGCACTGAATCCCTCAAGATCCTAAAAACTCCAGTCTCTGAGCTTTTCCAAGCCTCAGTTCCTCATCTGCAAGATGGAAAGGAAGTCAGGCTCATCAGTTTTGGAATGAGCTCCTCCACTTAGAAGGGTGGTGAGAATGATTCGCTTGTCCTCTCAGTATGGAGGTGATATCAGCATATCCATTTGCAAGTAGGTAAACTGAAGCTAAGAAGTTTTCACAGCTACAAACCCAGCAAGTGACAAGACTAGGATTCATATCCAACTTGTCTTGACCACAGGGGCCATCTCCTAAGCTCTGACACCTCTGACAGTCTGTGTACCTTGGCCCAGTGGCACAGACTGGCACTCACCCCTGCCAGGCTGCCCATGGGAAGACAGAAATTAGGAGATTTTAGCTGGACACTGTCCAGATCAGAGCTTTTACTGCTAAGAAGACCTTACTAGGACAGGCCACACCTCTAACTCCCTCAGGCTCTGGGTGGGTCTGGTTGGGAGTAAGCGAGGGGTCAGCTTTTGCAAATTAGCTTAATCACGGTCCTACCTTCTGCCCTGTGCACTCATCCGCAACAGTGTGGAGATCCACTGCCTAGTGGGACTTGCCTTCCATTCCTAGCAGTAGGCTGATAGCAATTCCTTAACAACAATGATTAGAATAAAATGCCTGGGCAAGAGAGATGTTTTAACGTGTATTTTAATAAATAAACTAATGTTATCTGGCTCCTAGGACACAAGTGTCTAAACAGTGTTGGGGAAACCTATCAATCAGCTTTTCCTCCGTAGCTTGAGATCTTCAGAGGCCTCCCTGCGGGCCTGTGGTTGCTATAGCAACCCCAAACCAGGAGTGGTAGCTGTAAACTTAAAAAATATGACTTTTTTCCCAGCCAGCCGTGCCTCTCTATCAATACTGAAACCTTCGCCTGAATTCCAAGCTAGTGGGGAGCTTTTTTTTCTCTCTCTCCTCAGTCATAAGTCTGACTTGGAATCTATAGCAACCAAAATTAGACTATAAATCATCCTAATGGCACTTTTCAGAGCATTCTTTACTGGATCAATTCAGATCGTACAAGGTGGCAAGTTTCTGAGCCCAGCCACTAATAATGGCTGTGTCAGAGATGTATGGCAAGGAAGAAGGGGATCGAGGTTGGTGCTGCTGGAGCTAATCTCTCTGATGATTTGCCCCCAAACTTTAGCTGTGTGTCTCTCACTCTAGCTCCATCCCCCTTGTGGCCACAGCTCTTAGGTCATTTCCCACAAGTGCCTCAAATTCCTCAGCAATAACAGCACCCTGCAATTACTGGGATACCCCAGTACATCTCACAGCTGTGCTACACATGGCGCTGTAACCTAATCATCAGGAACCCAACTGCAGTTCAAGTTTGAGTCTGAAATGTGTTTGACTTTTGGAAGAGATGGAGTTGCCTTAAGCCTCTGTTTCCTCATCAGTGACGAGGCAAGAATAACAATGTTTATCTTAGAGGTCATCTGTCAGGATTAAGGAAACAGTATTTGCAGTATTTGCATAGCTGGTATATTTTGGCATATAATCAATGCCCCCAAAATGTTTGATATTATTTAAAATATATAGGATATAAAACATTAACAGTTGTTGCATCTAAGTGGTGTTTGTTTTATTAACCTTTCAACTTTTCTACATGCTTGGGAAATTTTCTAATAAAAATCAGATGAAAAGATACAGAGTCAAAATGGGGAGAGGAAGTAAAAAAACGGACTTTATAGACATAGGGTAGGGGCATGGGGGAAGGGGAAGGTATAAATAGGTATACAATAGGTAATAAAAATGATAAAAATGATAAAAATGATTAAGCTATGATGTATACATATACTAATTTCCCAAAATGAATGTAACTACTATGTATTATAAACATACAGGATTATAAAAGGGTAAAAAGAAAAAAAATTGCAATAGAAACTTCATTAACATTGACAAATAAAAATTGTACATGTTTGTAGTGTTTATGATGTTTGATATATGTACACAAGGCTAAATCAAGCTAGGTAACAGATGTACACCTCACAAGTTTGTGTGTAAACATTTTAGATCTATTCTCTGCATTAACAATACTCACTGTGTTGTTGTACTCCTGAACTGATTCATCCTATCTAATTGAACATTTTGTCCTTTGTCTAACATCTCTCCAGTCCCATCTCTAGCCACATGCTGGTAAAAGTTCTGCTCTTGGCTTTTGTAAGTTTTACTTTTCTAGATTCCACATCTAAGTGTTGTCATCTGATATTTATCCTTCTCTGCCTGGCTTATTTTACTTCATGTCCTCCAGTTTTATTCATGTTGTCAAAAATGACAGAATTTTCTGCTTTTAGAGGCTCCACAGTGTTACATTGAGTATACACTATATGTTCTGAATCCATCGAGCTATTGATAGACACTTGGGTTGATCCCACATTTGGACTATTGTGAATGATGTTTCAGTGAACATAGGGGTGCAGCTGTCTCTTCCACACACCAATTTCTCTCTCCTTGAATATATACCCAGTAATGGAATTGCGGAAATATTGCATTGCAGGCTCACTGTGTGCCACTGTTTCAGAGGCCAAGGTCACCGGCAGGGGCAGGTCTGGTAAGATCGCTGCCCCCATGGAGCAAACAGTCTGCTGGAAGAAGCAGAGAAGTAAATTTAAGAACTTCTACATTATGGAAGAATTATTCCCTTAGTGTCAAGCAGGAGTACTGTAGGAGCTCAGAGGAGGAGTAATTAACTTGGGCTGGCCTCAGATCTGTCTGACCTAAGATAAAACAAGAAGTCTGGCAAAGCCATGCTGGGGACTCAAGCTGGGGCTGGTAGCAGATGGAATGGTGCATAAATGCCCTAAAAGAGTACCCCTCCCCCCGTCCTGTCTTTCAAGGCTCAATTTGATTCCATTCTGCTCAATAATAACCCTCTGCCCTCTTTCAGGCTCTGTAGTAGGAAGAGGGAGAATTCAGGGATGAATGGATGGGAGGTCATATTTGGCTACCAGACATAATTTGCTGGCCTCTTCTTTGGGCATATACAGCACTGCTGAAGCATCCCTCCATAAGGCCAGTGGTCAGCCTCTTGTACCTTTGCTTCCATCAGCCTGGGGCTGTGGACTGTTTCTGGGTAGGGGAGGGAGGGCCCACAATCATTCATGACAGGTGATTTCATATTAAGGAGACAACTGCAAGCCATCAGCAGCCAGCAGTCATGGAAGTTAGAGCATGGGGACAACAGCTGGTAAGGTGATCTGGATGTGGCAGTACTGTGCTTACAATGCCTCAGGCGTGGGCTATGCAGAGGAACAAGACAAGTGCATTCCTTGATCTTGTAGCCATGCCCATTCATTTCTGTCTGTGATTTTGTTTGGGGTATGATGACAGAGGTGAGTGGTCACTACAGAGGCCCTAGGAGCCCCACAGGCTTGAATATTCAGTCTATCCCTGTACAGAAAAAGCCTGCCTATCTCTGTTCTAGGTCCTTCCTGCTGGAGATCAATTTGGGGACAGACTGTACTTGATGCCATAGACTTTGCTCTGGGTTTTCTCTGTCCCTACCTTTCTTTTGTCCCTTAGAGGGTTTTCCTGGGGATTTCTACCTAAATAAACCACCTGTCCTCCACATCCCTGTCTCAGCCTCTGCTTTCAGGGGAACCCACCTAAGGTTAGCGTGTGACACTTTCATGGAATGAAGGAATTCTTTTCTGGGCTGCATGGGGAAGATGACAGGAGATGGATCAAAACTTAAGGGAGATTGGTGGCAAAAGCTATGGCTAGGACTCAAGGGGAGAAGGAAAGGAGGCTGGGAGGTTTTATCCATCAAGTTCTGACCGTAGATCATACGTGTATGGTTATTACAGTTTAGATCTAAAATACCCGCCCAAAGTCTCATGTGTTTGGAAGGTGTCTGGATCATGGAGGTGATATTCTCATCAGTGGATCAATCCACTGATGAATGGAGCTGAATATGCTCGTAGGGGCCTAGTTGGAGGTTGTGGGTTACTGAATGTGACCCACAAGGCTGTATTCATGTCCCCCAGCTACTCCTTTCACCCTCTGTATTCTGATGGCCAGGAGCTGAGCAGCTTTTTGCTCCTGTTTCTGTTTCCATGCTGCTTCTGACTTGGAACAAGCCTACTATGGACTGAATCAAAAATAATAATAGTCAAAATAACCTCTCCTTATCTAGATTGTGGGTGTTAGGTAATTTTGTCCCAATAGTTGGAAAGTGGCTGAGGCACTGGCCTTAGGATAAGAGTTGACTCCTGCAGGAGGCCAGAAAAGCTATTTTGTGCTATGCTGGATGAAAGAAACAACAAATGAATGAAAGGTTATTTTCCAAGTCTGTGGTTCCTCCTCAGGAGCTTACGCTCTCTCTTCCTGTTCCCAGTGTTTGGCAGTGGTAGTGGAAGGACCAGTTTCATTTCATATTCCCAGCAAGCCTCACTGATAAACAGAGGTCCACATGTAGCTAAGAGAGGTTCTTAGCAATCTTGGCCTCTCAGGCCTGGAAGATTTCTCAGTATACTCTCATCCAAGCTGCCACCTCCCAAGGAGGAGGAGAGAGGTTTAGAATTAGTTAGGCTATCAACCCTTTATTGGAGCCCATCTATGGGGATCCAGGGCCATGGTGTGAGACATGTGCCAATCCAGCCTCCCTCTCATCTTCTGTCCATGCGTCTAAGTGGGGGCGAGTTGAGCTGTACCAGTTCTATCCTCTCACACTCTGTCTGTCTTCTGTCCCATATACACCAGGTGGTCCAGCTGGTCGGTAGTATCAGCATCTAGAGCTCCTCTCCAATGTATTCAGATCAGATCCCAAGTTAGTTTCAGAAAAGTTGACCGTCAAGTCTGCTGTGTAGACTAGTTTTTCCCAAAGAGTCTAATACTGGAGCTTCGGGCACTGGCATAGCTAATAACTAAGGGGCCTTTGCTACCATTTGGCTAATGTTCTTTGTTTATATGCCCTTCCTGACTCCATCAAGAGAAAGCATAAAAGGTGGGATGGAACTGGGGACATAATTGGCCCCCTACCACCAAAATAGCATCAGAGAGCCTCTTAAATCTTAATAATCTATTCTGTGCAGCAGAACACAGTATGGGCAGAAAGTGCTTAGAGAGCAATATTCTGCAAAAAATTCCACTTGGGAATCTCCTTTTATGAGCATCTTTTCAGTTCTTTTTGTTTTCTCTGTTCTCGTGACTTGGTAAGGTGATTAACCATCCTCTCCAGAGAATGGTGGTGATTTCCCATTGAGGATATGGGCACCTTGCAAAATGGGTTTAAATTAGTAGCACTTCTCATCAGCATGCCTGTGTGCAGCCGGCCACCAGGGCTTTGCTTCCGCTTTCTGATCTGACGGCACACAGACAGTTCCTTGGAGGCGAACTCATTTTCCTTTGAAAGTATTTAAAAGCAAGCTGTCAGAGAGACCACCCACACCCTGCCACGGTCTGCTGCAAGCCTTGCTTTTCTTGGTATGCACACACTTGACCTCATGAAGATCAGATTTTTATGGCCTCCCTTGCTCAGAGGGGAAGACTTGAAAGTTCAGATATCTTTTGAGTCTGATGGGGTCAAGACAAATTCCAGGTGTAAGGAAAAGTCCAACAGTTTTTTCTTATGCTAGTGTTGCGGTGGTAGTCTTAGTAATAAAACCAATTTAAGTATGACAGAGCCCATGTTCACAGCTCAGGTATAAAGAAGCACTGGGCTGACCATCTCAACTATCTGTTTATAGCCCTGCTTATGGGGACAGAGAGACTACTGTGAGACTGTTCTGTCTCAACTCTAACTCTCTACCATGGAAATAGGAATAAAGACTTATCGAGAGCCAGGATGTGCTAAACACTGTGCTAAGAACTTTATATGTTTTTCATCTTCATTATAAAGAAGTGGGCTCCCCAAAGTACAGGAGAGGAGTCAGAGTCCCAGACACTGGGAGTAGCTTGCTTAAGGCCACATTGCTAGGAAGTAGAAGAGAAGGGATTTGGATCTGACTTTTGTCCATCTATACAGATTATTTTTACTATACCATGCTTGTTCAGTAATTCTCAATTAGGAGTTTAGTCCTATGTAGAGGCCAGAGGCCAGCGATGCTGCCGATTCCAAGGACAGCCCTCCACTCCGTGTGCCAACAGAAAATAATCCAGTCCCAAATGCTATGGCATCAAGATTGTAAAACATCCTAGGTGAAACATTCTCAGTTAATGCTTGTATGACCATCTCTTTTGTATTTTTCAGTAATGATGCTGTACTTTGATGTGTTAACAAGGAGCTAGCTGGGTCAGTAGGGCCCAGAATCTTCAGTGAGCAGGTAAGGTTCACTTGCTCAGGGAGGAGTGGGATGGAATCTGGGAAAGACTATGGCTATTTATGTCTTCCCTGAATTCATACGTTGACAATCCCCAGTGGGATTGTACTAGGAGGTAGGACTCAGGAGGAGTGACTGAGTCATGAGAACAGATCCTTCAGAAATGGGACTAGTGTCTTTACAAAAGACACCTCCAGAGAGCTCCTTTTTCTTTTGTGTTATGTGAGGACACATCAAAACATGGGGTTCTGCAGACTAGGAAGGAGGCACCAGATCTGTTAGCACCTTGATCTTGGACTTTCTGGCCTCAAGAACTGAGAGAAATAAATGTATTGTTTATAAGTCATCCAGTTCATGGATAGTTTGTTATAGCAAGCAGATTGGACTAAGACAGACAGTCCTTGATAGGGTGGGTCACACAGACATGTTTCTGTGGGTCTTTATGGGTCATAGGGATAGCTCTATATCTATCCCTTGTCTAAATCCAGAACAAGAAGGGTATAGGAAGTCTGGGTTCCTTCATCAGAGCTATCCAAGGAGTGTGACGGAATCCAGATCCAAATGTCAACCTTCTGATGACCAGTTCACCTTCTCCCATTTCTCACACTGACCTAGGCATTTTGAGATCTGAAACAGCCGTGGCCTCTGCTCCACCCCTGAGTGGAGTTCTTACCTGGATGTCCTCAGCTCTCTGTCTCACTGCTCAGGGAGGGCAGCACATTACAGTTGTCATCTCCATGTTACAGATGGGGCCATGAAGCTCAGGATGAGCCCAAGTTCACACACAAGACTTCTTGACCCTGTGGCTACTGCAATTCTATGGTGCCTCATCCTTAGTCCAAGTGGACATGGATCGTGTTCTGTTGTGGGGCTGTCCTCCACGCTGTAGGATGCTCAGCAGCACCCCTGTCCTTCACTCACTATGTTCTGGCTGCACCCTCCCAGTCATGACTCTCAGAAGTGACTCTTGTGCCCTGGTGGCAGAATCACCCTCAGATGTGAACCACTGGTCCAGACAGACGGAGAACCTGTAGCAGCACTGTCCTCACTGTAACTCATCTCTAATGGCTTGTTTCTCATGTTCCTGGGATTTGGCACTGGCTTCTCCTGGCCACATTTGCTCTTCCAGCCTGCCCCTTTGGGCAGGGTGGCCCACACAATATCATCTTTCCTTGGTTGTGTTAGTGTTGGTGATTTTATGCACTCAAGGGACTGTCTCTACTGCTCACTCCTGTCTCTCGCCATGAACCTCTATACAGCTCATCACTCTCAAGGCTTTCCTTACTTTCCAGTCCTTGGTGGATAATTCACCTTCACTGTGAGACCACTGAGTCTCCTACGCCTTCTCTAGTTATTGCAACTTGCTCCTCATCCTTCCTCCTGTGTGACATCATGGTGAGTTGCAGAGCTGGTCACAGGAGTTTTCAGTGTGTTTAAATCAGGCCATGTTACCCCCTCCACTTGAAAGTTTCCAGTGACATTTGGTGGCATCCAGAATAAAATCCGGACTCCTTTCTGCAGTATGCAGGGTCCTACCTGGGCCAGGCATGCTTAACTCTCAGAGCCATCTCCTACCTGCCTCTTCTTGCTCACTGTGTCATGCAACTAATTCCCTTTCCATGGTTGTCGGCCATGCCCAGCCGGTTCCTCCTCCCACAGCTTTGCATGGGCATCCTCTCCCCAGAGCACTGTTTCTCCAGATTCTCCCTTATTGGATCCTCCACACCACTCAGCTTGCACATCACCTGTGAAGACAGATCTTGCCAGTCCTAAAGATAAAGTAGCCCTTTGGCCGGTGCCTGCGGTCCCAGGTACGTGCTGTTCTCCAGGTAACCCCCACGGGCTGCTGTTCATTGAAAGCTTGTTTGTCATCTGTGTGTCCATGCCTTTCACCACTGAAACTCACTTTCACAAGAGCAGGGTACATTCACTTTTGCCTCCCCAGCACTGTGAGTTCAAACACTAAGTTGTGAACAAGCCAGTCATGTCAGTTTAGCATGAGGATTTCATTAAGCAGAAGTTCCTTAGGAATCTAAATTGTTATTATGGGTAAATAAAGCATATGAGCACATATTTGGCTCCCTCTGTCCATTTTCTTTCCAACTCATGAGATGCAGCATGAATAATATATTCTGAGTTTTTTTGATTGAACTGTCAGTATGATTTATATCATAACATCTTCTTTCCTCTCCCTTTTATAAATAACAGTGCATCTGCAGAGCTTTCTGCTAACATTTGTCTTGCTAATTTACCAAAGGACGGTGGGAGGATAGTGGCATTATTATTTTTTTTAACTGCCTTTTAATGGATCTGGAGGAAATTTTTTCTACATGGCCTTGGGACTCTAAAAAAATCAAGGTCATAAGGTGCATTGACTCCTTGATGTTTTACAAACTGGCCCAGACTAATTTCAGAATTTGAAAATAATTCAAATTAGAAATCACTTCCATCAAAATCATCAAATTAATGATATTCCCATTACACTTCCTGCTTGGCCATGTGAACATTGGAGCCAAAGCTAAAGCTCTAGAACTCTGCCTCAAAGTAAATAATGTCTTAACAAGACAGCAATTCCTCCCATGGAATTCCCCAGCCCTGCTGCAAGAGGCCAGGATGGGTTCATGCACAGCCCCTCTGGATGCTGCAGGTTGACTGCAGGGGGATGGGAATGAATGTGAACCCCTGAATGTTGAAGCTGGTGCCTGTAGCACACAATGTGCTCTCCCGAATTATTCTAACCTTCTTTGGACTCCCATAGTTAATCACTGGGGAAGAGGAGGAAGGAGACGCATTAGTAATTGCTGATGGGCTTGTTAAATCCCCGGCAATAATATTTTGTGAGGTGTGTGTGTGTGTATAAAGATAAAAATAGAATATCTCTTCCCACTTACCCACCCTTCTGCCCCTTCTCTCTCAGCTTCCACATCTCATCAATCACAATGGTCAATTTTAGCTCCTAAAATATTGTTGCTTTGGAGCTGGTTCTTTCTCTTCATTCAGTCTCCATTTCCCCGGCCTGAGCTCCTGAAGCCTCTTTCTACCTCTAAGCCAATAGCTTGATTCCTGGCAGCAAGTTAGACTATCTGATGAGCGTTTAAAGTATGCCAGTGCCCAGATTACACCTCTCTCCAGAGGTGTCTGATTTGATTGGTCTGGGGTGAGGTCTTGGCATGGATTTTTCAAATGCTTCCTGGGGAGTCTATCTACTATGTAACCAGGGCTTGGAACGGCTTCTTTGGCTGTGCTTGGCTTCATGCAGAGAGCAAAGAGATCTCGGATAAAGCCTGTCCCATTGTGCTCTCCAGTCAGGAACGGGCTTTTTTGCTGATATCTCCACAGTAGAGTACAGGGTCTCCCCTAATGCCCTGTGCTCACCTGTCTCCAGGGCCTTGTTTCTCCTCTCCCACTCGCTCACAGTTTAGTCCAGCAGGACTCTGTCTGCTGCTCTTTCTGAGGAACAGCATGCTTCCGGGATGTAGTGTAGTGTGGATGGTGGGAAGCTGGAGGGAGTTGGGGAACCTGGATTCATGGCCTAGCTGTGCAGCACACGTGCTCTGTGAGCCTGGTCGTCCATTTCACCTCTCCGGGCTCTGTTTCTTCCTTGGTAAAATAAGAGATTGGGTTCTAATGTGTGAAGGAAGGAGAAGTAAAAGAGAAGATGCTAATAACATAGAGATGAAATTGATTCTTGCCTCTTCTCACAGTAGGAGGTGAAGAGACACCCCATCCCCCCAGTGAGTGGTATCAGGTTAGGCTGGGCTACGCAGTCAGTATGGAGCAACCCAGAACTTCTAGTGGTTCAGCATGGCAAAGTCTGTGTATCAGTCAGGCAGATTCTAAAGTTGTCCAGGAACAGCTCTCCAGGGTGACTCAGTAACTAAGCTACTTTGATCACGTGACACCCAGGCTGCTGCCACAGCTGAACAGTCTTGCGGCAGCTGATAAATACTTCAGCCAGGGAGTAATGCGCAGGGGGCCCACTCATGTTTCTTTCGATGGGATGATAGCAGTCACGTGGCGCTTGCCCAAGATCAAGGCACGGGAGAGTATGTGTGAGGAAGCTCATGGTTAAGAATGTACTGGAAAAAGAGAGGCAAGAACTTCTTATCTGCACAGACTTTCATGCATAAATCACTCCATTTATTCTTCACCATCCCTTCTCCCAGCATTTTCATTTTTTACAGAAAGACATTGATTCTTAGGAAGCTGAAGTGTGAGAGTAGAAATTTATACCACTAGTCATTTGCTAAACTGAACTTTCACCGTATGTCTCTGACACCAAAGCTCAAGCCCATTACCACTTCACTGCACTGCTTAAATGGAGTGATAGGGATCTCCTAGCCTGTGGGATTCCTGGACCCTTTTCTCCCAAATACTACACCTCTCATGTCCTTAAATAAGATTTCTTTTTAGAATAAATGAGATCAAACCAGTTTTCATGAGGAACTCACCACCGATACTGAATGACATTCTTAGAATCCAATAGGATTTGCTGTATTACGGAGACTGTGTTTGTTCATAGACTTCCCAGTTGATCGGAAGAAGGTACTGCCTTAAGAAAATTCTCTGGGAGAAGATAACAGCTAGGATTTATTGCTCTCATGGCAGCACATGAGGGGTTAACATTCAGGGCACAGTGAGTGCATTTGACTTTTTCCCCAGTCCTAGAGAGATGAAAAAGTAAAAGGTTGCTTTGGCTCCCTTGTCCTTTATAGCAGGCAGCAGTGTCCGGGGTGCTCAAGGAAGAATTCCAAAGAGCAGAGGTGTCTCACAGAATCAGATCCATCTGCGGTCTCAGGAATGGTAGAAAGCCATAGGGTGTGGCCTTCAGTGGACTTGTGGGAGCAAAGACCCAGTGTAAGGATGGGAGTGGGAACTAAAGAAGTACAGATGGCGGGTGTGGGATATGCTTTTGGGAATTTGGGCAGGAACAGGGTGTCCAGAAACACAGTGGGAGTATGAAGAGGAAGTCGGTGCTTAATTAAATTGGTTGATTGAGTGTTTTTTTCTTTTTTTTTAAACTTAATTTAGTTCTTAGTTACTTTCTGTACATTAGTTTGATTGCCATTTAGGGAATAGAGCTGGGTTTTGTCATTGGCTATTTTAAGTGGTAATTTATGAAGGTCAGTCTACTGAAAAAGATGCATGGGTATCACCAAGTCCATGAGGGATTATTCTGAAGGTACTTGCTGTTTTGATGATACAGGCTACTGCTTTACACCAGGAGAGCAGCTAATTAAACGCTGGCTGCCACAGATCTGGATTCTCTTCTTTTGTTATTCATCACAGTGTTGCGGTTCAAAGCAGGGACTATGAAACTCAGTGATGCCATGTGCCAGCCATGTAACCTTGGCCATGCTGCCCGACCTCTTCTGTTTATTTATGTCTTACAATGGGAGTAATAATAGTGCCCACTGCAAAGGGGTATTGTGAGAAGTGGATGAGCTTGTGCATATGAAAGGACCTCAAAGGTAACTGGTACACAGTAGATGCTCAGTGAAATGTTAGTTGTCTCACAAATGTTTGTTGAGTGCCTTCTCTGGGCCAGGATTGTTAATGGCATTGTGGATATGAATGTGGACAAGATAAAAGTAATCTTTGCCTTTCTAGAACTTGAGACTGGACGTGGTACAAAGAAATCAACAGGCAATTCCAGTACACTGTTACATGAGCTAAGATACGGACAGTACAGGGTGCCATGGGCACAGGAGAGGCACCTAAAACAGACTCACAGGAGCAGGGAATATGCCACCCAGGAGGCCGTGTGCGAGGTGTGTGATGAGCTGAGAGGTCTGGCTTTGGGCCGGGGGAGGAAAGGAGAAGCTCAGATGCCTCTTGGCCCCGTCTTCCTCTCTCCCCCACAGCATCTGGAGGATCTCTTTAAAACGTAATTTGAGCTAGGCATGGTGGTGCTTGCTGTAAGCTCAGCTGCACAGGAGACTGAGGCAGGAGGATTGAATTATTCAAAATCAGCCTGCACAGCTTAGAAAGACTGTGTCTCAAATGTTTAAAAAAATATAAAAAGGGACTAGAGATGTAACTCAGAGTTCTCTGGGTTCAGTCCTAAGTACCACAAAACAAACAAACAAATGAATGAACGGGCTGGGGATGTGGCTCAGTGATAGAGTGCTTGCCTCTTGCCTGGCATGTACAAGGCTCTGGAGTCGATCCTCAGCACAGCGTGTGTGCGCTTGCGCGCGCGCGCACACACACACACACACACACACGCAGACGCACACACGCACACTCCATAATTTGAAGCTGCCGCACTCCTTTCCCCTTGCTCTTAGGATAAATGCAAACCAGCTTGAACATGGTCTTTAGGATCTTTAGCTTCTCCTTCCCTTCTGGTTTCTATTCTCACTCATTCCTGGTGCGCTGGGAAATTCTGATCGTTTTCATTTCCCAGATCATTGACCATTATCTCTCCTTCCTTAAATTAATCTCTGTTCATCCTTCATATTTCAGAGCTGAGGCACATTCCGTGGGCTGCAAACCCGGAAAGGCACCTCTTGACAACTGACAACTTCCGTGTACTTCTCCGTCATGGTGGAGCAGTTTCTATCCTCCTATGTGTGATTCTCATGTTCCAGGTCTGCCTCCCCCAGCTACTGTGAGCTCCAGTGGATGTGGATGCGGATTCTTCTTAATCTTCAGCACTGAGCACCAGGCTGTGCATCATGGGTGCACAGCAAGGGTTTGCAGAAAGAAGAGAGGCTCCTTGAGGGAGCGTGGACCCAATCCCGCACATCTGACAAGCCAAGGGGCCCGCAAGAGCTCGTGGTTGACTCTGCTGTGGGCATCAGTGTGGGCCTCCATGGTGGAGTGAAAGCCAGGAGAGGCCAGTGCACAGTGGCCCAAGTAGCCTTCGCCAGGAGGCCAAGGGGCTTGAGAGGCTTCAGCACAGGCGTGGATGGATTTGGAGAACAGTATGGAAGATAGAGAAATATGAGGTCATTAAATGTCCAGTTTTAAATACATAGACTTTGCCTGTGCTCTCAACTAGCAGGAGTAGTAACTGTTCATGGTGAAAATGTGATATCTTAAAATCCTGCTATCTTTGCAGCAAGAGAGCTTATAGAACTTACTAGAATAACTCAAATAACCAGGTAAGCCCTGGTGAAAAATAAGAGGGATCCTGCCAGAGTCACACAGGTTTTATTCACACATATGGAGTTGGACTTGGCCATGTTCCACGGCTTTCCCTGTGTGCCTATGATTCCATATGGGGAATGTGCTGATAATGATGTTTATTCACAAGGCTGTTACAGAATTAGGCACAATGTGTGCAGAGTGGATGGCACAGAGCCAGGCATGTAATAACTGCTCAATTAATGGTGGAAGCCAAAGATGGTGGTGCATGCCTGAAATCAGCACTCTGAGAGGCTGAGACAAGAGGATTGTAAGTTCCAGCCCCACCTGGGCAATTTAGTGATTTAGAGAGACATTATCTAAAAAAAAGTTGGCAGCAGGGGTGAGGGGAACTGGGGATGTGTCCCCAGTGCTAAGGTCCTGAGTTCAATCCCTGGTCTCAGAAGGAACAAACAAAGCAGTGTCAGGTGGCTGTTACTGCTGTTACCGCTCCCTTCTACATCATGAATTTCCCTGGCTTCAGAAACTTCACATGAAAATAAAGGTGTAAAAATAATACATAATGGAAATTATACTTGACAAACAAATGGACAAAAGCTGTCAAAACTCCGAGTTGATAAAAGTTGCTACATTTCTATTTATGTGATGGATCCCAGGTTAAGACTTGGAATCACAATTGTTAATAAGGAACAAAAATTCTGACCTCATAGAACTTAGAGTCAGTAAAGTTTAGCTTACTTATAAAGGACTCTTTCCAGTTGAGGAAATTTATCTACAGAAATTTTAAAAAGAAAAAAGAAGAATATCAGTAAACACACATCTTGAAAATAGCCATCGTGTTTTCCTTAGTTTCTTATCCTGTGCTCATTATTTTTACTTAATTCTGTGATAGAAGTATATTCCCGCACTGTTGATAGTGATTTGTGTAAGTCGTTTTTAATGACTGAATAATATTTTGCAAAACAAATGAATTTACTGAACCAATCAGTTATCATTATAGATTTATCTGTAAAGATTCTCCCCATCTGTGCCTTGGAATGTCTGCTGATGATAAAGTCCCAGACCTAAAACATCTGGACACAAAGCTATATAGGGACTTTCAAAGCTTGTGAACACCCTAGTCAACTGTTTTTCAGCAGTATCTAAACAAGGCCCACTGGGGCTGGGGATTTAGCTCAGCGGCAAAGCGCCTGCCTGGCAAGTGCAAGGTCGTGAGTTCAGTTCCTGGTACCGGAGAAAAACCAAAAAAATAAAAATAAAAAAAAATAAACAAGGCCCACTTATGCTTTAGAACACATATCTTACAATATCTCTTTAAAAGGAGAGAGAAGATTGAAAATTCTGCAAAGAAGATACAAAGTTAAAGCCAAATTAATCATCCTGGCTTAACATAGAGTGCTAAATATTAATGCCCCTCTTTAGCAGGGGTGGCATGTTATATACAATTCATCTGAATATAAATAGTCCAGATTGTGACATTACATTCTCCATGATGAATCAACTGTCCAGGCTCTGCATAGCACATCACTCAGAAAAGCAGCACTCTCAGTAATTAATCAGCAGGTAGAAAATAGATGGTGTTACTCTGGAAGGGGCATTGTGAGGGTATAATGTTTACTGAGCATTTATTATGTGCTAGGGGTTTTGTATAAATCATCCTACTTCATGAACAGCCCTTGAGGTTGGTAACTGATGTACCATAGACTGTCTTTCCATGGACTTCCAGAACTTCCCCCTCCTCATTCTGTGTTCTTACCTGGTTAACTCTAGTTATCTATGCTCAGGTAAATGCTTGAGACTGTATTGCAGCATTATTATCACCCTAAGAACATTACTTTCCTCTACATGATTAAATGAAGGGCTTGGAAAAGGAGAAACAGTCCCTGTGATTGAGACAAGTTGGAGATTCTTGTGGCCAATTTCAACAAGTTTATTTTTTTCTTTTCATCTCACCTGTGGCAACTTAAATACTTTTTGAATGTGGTCCATTTAGCATCAAAGACCCCTAAACTGCATTTGAGAAGGTGCATAATGATTGGCCCGATTACTCTTTCAGAAACACTCTATTGGACATTCCAAGAGCTTTAGGAATGTGGTGATCTTAGGTCATGAATACCAGCATCTGCTCTCTGTGTATGTCACGTGACTGTTTGTAAGCAATCAATCTTACGTTATGTGTGAACAAAGGAGCTTCTGTGAAATCACATGTCATTCAACAAAAGAAGTAGTCTTGTATTTTTAAAGTGGCATACAAAGTCACTGAAATTTATTTTTCAATAATAGAGAGCTAATTCACATGTACTCTACTACTGAGTTTCATCTCTCAGCCCTTTCTAATTTTTATTTTGAGACAGGGTCTTGCTAAGTAACTGAGGCTAACCTTGAACTTATGATCCTCCTGCTCAGCCTCCTGGATAGCTGGGATTGCAGACATGCACCATCACTCCCAGCAGGTCACTTGAATTTTAAAAATTAGTTTATAGTCAATTAAGAGACCTCTCAAGTGGGTTAAAAAGGTTGGGTGTGGAAGCTTGTGCAGGATGGGAGAGTTACTACCAACCAACTCTTCTGCTTTTGGGTGAGAACGTCTCTACTGCTCATGAATCTACACAAGGTATTCACTTTTGGCCTTATTGTGTGACAAGGTATTCACTTTTTGCCTTATCATTGTGACAACCCACTAATGTTCCTTCAGTTATAAGGCACAGCAGAGGGGAAATAAAGGATGAGTGTACCCCAAAGCATTTAGGAACCCCATATGCACATCTTATGTAAATCATATAACAAGGGACAAAATAAATGTCAGAATTAGATGAGCCTATGCAATCCTGATCTCAGGACTTGGCCAAAGAGAATGGGGCAGGCACTTCTCTCCAAGTGCCTCTCTCCAGCCAGCCTGTAGGTGGTTTTAGGAAGTCTGAGCGTTTCACTGATCCGGGCAAAGCCTCTCTATTTCATTGTACAAGTGTGAGGGAGCAGCTGCCAAAACAGCAGCAGAAGTAGGACCAGCTCACCTTTCCTGAATCCACCAAGAGAGACAACTGCGCACCTTCAGAACTGCCCAGCCTGCTGGAGGCTGGAGAATCACCAACGGATAGATAGATGCAGAGCATCTTGCTGAACAAAAGCTGGGTTTTCATAACCATTACTATTATTACTGTTACTACCACTATTATTCAAGGTAAGGTCAAATCCTGATGCCCCAACTACCAAGTTTGTAAATGTTGTCAAATGTCTTTCCTCCTATTTTGTTTTTTGCTAAGTAAACTAAAAGTATCTACTGTGTATGTCTTGTAGGATGAAGAGAGTTTGAAGGGAGAAAACAGGAGGGGGAGAGGGAGAGAGGAGTCATAGAGAGAGAGGGGGAGAAAATATGAGATAAAGAGGAAGAATGGCACCAAAGGTTTTTGAAGACCACATATAGGGATATTATTAGCTTTGTCTAGTGCAGTGATTTTTTCCCCACTCAAGACCTAGAGATTCTGAAGTTAAAAGGAATCTTAAAGATCATCTTCTCTATCTCTTCATTTTACTGCATGTTAAAAATGCGCAAGTCAAGTTCAGGCGTGGTGGCGTACACCTATGACCCCAGCATTCAGGCAGCTGAACCAGGAGAATTGCACATTTGCGGCCACCTGGGCTACACAAGGAATTTGTGGTTAACCTAGGCTCTGTAGAGAGACCCTATCTGACACCTAAAAAACAAAACAGAAACACATTTCAGAATGGAATACACCAAATTTTGAGTGCTGCATAGGCTTTGCCATGCAGTAGCTATGTCTTTGTAGGAAAATTTCCCCAAATGCCTTAATCTTTGTCTTCTCATCTGCACAGTAGTGAAATTAACTCCTAAAGGACAAGATAGGTTACAACTGCAATAATTTATAAAGGCACTCGCGTGCCAACTGGCACACTGAAGTTGTGCAAAACTTGGTAGTCACTTGTTAAAGAAGTAGATGAGATTTAAAACAATAGGTGAAGAAACAGATGAGAGGAGAGGAGAAATAAAAAGTACCTTAGTTAGTGAGTGACAAATGAATTACTGGGTTGAAGTGTGGACACTAACTGAAGTGGCCACACATGTGTACCTATCAGTAAACCACAGAAGTTCATATATCCTACTTTCCAGCTCATTTTGTTGGGCGGGGTGCAGGGAGAGTCTGGCGCTTTCAGAATGTATAATGTGGGGAACATGGAATTTGTAAGAGCACAAACCTGGAAAAGAAGCCTAAGTCAGAATATGGAGGGATATTGGCAATACTTGATTTAATGAGCTATTTTTCCAATACTTCATAGATAACATTTTTCAGCATTACAGAAAGGTTGAATTTTATAGTGAAATCCCATGTACTAGCAACCTCATTTCTATAATTGTATTTTACTACACTTGAATTGCCACATATCTAGCCATCTGTCCATTCCTTTATCCATTTACCTACCCAGCCACTCAGCCATTCAGCCACCCACCCATCTATTAATACATCTACACATCTATCTATAAAGCCTATTTTTTTTTTTTTTTGAGACAAGGTCTCATTATGTAGTCCAAGCTGGCCTTGAACTCACTCTGTAGCCCAGGCTGGCCTTGAACTCAGCAGTCTTCCTGCCTCAGCCTCCCGAGTGCTGGGATTACAGGTGTGTGCCTAGCCATCCAGCTTATTTTTGATTCATTTCAAAGAAAGTTGCAGACATCCACATACATATCATTTACTACAGTTCAATATTTGTTTACCTTTTTTTTTTTTCTTCCAGATTTTGAATACAGTGAAGTGGTAATTTTCAAACGTTGCAGTGAAAGAGTTTTGACAAATGAAGACATCTGTAGAACCTGGGCACCAATCAACTTACAGGATATGACTGTTACCCCATAAAGTTTCCTCTAAGCCCCATCCTGGGTAGTTCTCGATCCCTTATCCTCCAGAGGCAACAATTGTTCTGCTTTTTTCTTCATTACAGATGAGTTTTGCCTGTTCTAGTTTTATATTAAAGGACTCATACAGTATACATACTTTTATGCTTACTTATTTCACTTGGTACAACGCTGGCGAATCCATCTATACTGACGATGTATCAGTGGTTTGTTTCTTTTGCTTACTGAGTAGGACTCCACAGAGTGACTATGCCGCAGTCCATTCATTGATTCCTCTATTGAATAACTTACAGTGTTTTGCTCTTATAACTGATACCACATTCTAATTGTTTACTGGGTATATGCTTTCATTTCTCTTGAATAATTACCTATGAGAGGAACTGCTGGGTTACTGATTGATTGTGGATATAGTTTGAAAAGAATTTGTCAGAATTTTTCAGCTGATTTTACCTTCCACTAACAATGTACAAGATTAACTGTTCTATATTTTTGCCAATGATTGAGTTACCAGCCTTTTTATTTATTTTATTAGCACATGTTTGCTGTACATGATGTTTACATTCATCTAAGGGAATAGGATCTTAACATATCCTTATTCTTTTTATGCTCCTTCCCTCCCTCGCCCTTCTCCTTCCCTCCATCTCTGGATTCCTTTCCCTCATTTTCATTACTATGACTATTATTTGTATTTCACGTTTGCAACATATAATGGTTACATCTATTGTGAGTAGTTGGGACATGTACATGATACATGTTAAGTTTTTTTACATCTCCTTCCTCTACTTTTTAGGGGAAGAAAAGGAGGAAAAGAAACAGGTATGAGCTCAACAGGACGGGTTTATTTCAAACCTGAGGGGGATTTCTGTGGCACTAGAGACCAAACCATCAGCTCTCCTACAGGCTACAGGATCTTTCACAGGGTCATGCAGGGGGATAGGTAAGCAAAATGGGGTTGTATCTACCTGCCAAGAACAAGGCTTGAGAGAGCACAGGGACTTGAGGGAGTGGTGGTGGTTGCCCAAGGACGAGGCTTGGGAAAGCACAGGGAGTAGCTGTCAGTAGCAGGGCTAATGATGTTCTGAGTCCCTAGGTGCAGCTATGCTGGGAAGGGGCAGTTTAGAGGGGTCTCTGATCAGGATGGCAGTGGTTGGATTTCTTTATCAACCATCACTTTGTCCCCTTCCCATTTACATGACATCTATCACCCTCTTTCTTTTTGTCAGTCTTTTAGTTTGCTCTTTAATTTTAGCCACTCTATGGCATGTATTGTGGCATCTCATAGTAGTTCAATAATATAATTTTATTTTGCAGCATTAGTGTTGTGCTGAGTATATCCTAGAATTTATGTCAATATTTAAGTTGTTTTTTACTCCTCATCATGAAAAAGAAGATTCTGTTTGACCAGTTATATATCATACAATCAAGAACATCTTAGAATTGAGGAAACATCACATGCAAAATCTTGCTGCTCTGAGCTCCAACACAGGGTTCCATCTCTGTGGTGTCCACTGCTATATGCCAAGGGTCAGGGATAGTGCCTGGCACAGAATAGCTCATGCATGAATGGAAGAATGAAGAAATGGGTGAATAGTTGGTCCTGCATGAGGCCACATTGGATTATCTGTGATTTTAATGAGGCCTGAGAAATACTGCAAGTAGATGCATGGGCCATTGCTTACTCTCCAGAACCCTTTTCCTATTACTCTGTGCAACCCAAGCATCCAAAGGAACACACCTAACATATCTACATAGATCCGATCCCAAACCCTAACCTCTGACTTGATGGGAAATCACATAAACTTCACATAGACATTGGAAAGCTGTGTCCAAGTCTTTTGAAGCCAGTCAGTTGGTACTCAAAAATGCTCAAAAGAGTAGGAAACTAATCACTTGGTTTTGATCCATTAGCTCAGCAGTAATGTAGCAGTGCTAATGCAGTCATAGGCAGCAGACAGCTTCTCTGGTAGAAAAAAATGTGGAGAGAGCTCCTTTCATTTTTGCAATGAAAATTAAATGTGGAAATAATTCCCCGCTCCTTTTTGGAATATTACTGTGCTATTAACTAGGCTAAGATCATTAAAAAGTAATGACATGAGGTTGCATGCATCATTATTTTAAGAGAGGTTGAATGCAAATATACCGTGGATCTTTTCTGCTTCTTGTCTCATCTCTGGCTTAATAGGCACTGGTAAGGACTGCTGTGAACATATATTTTAATATTAAAGTTATAGCTTTGGCCTTGAAGAAGGAAATCCAGATCATTAGAGAATGGACTGACAGCTCTCATATCTTCCTGATTTTTTATATCAAGTTTTCATTAGCACAAAATTAAGAGTGACTCTGGAAGACAGAGTGTTCCGCAAATGAGTATAAAGTTCACCACAGGGTTGAGAGACATAATTACAATTTCCTCATTGCTATTTCCAGGGGAAAAACGGCAGTGGCAAATTAGATGGATCTTAGTTCAATCCCTGGGACCTATTTATTCTTTGTTTGACATTATGGCTTTTAGGGTCTCGAGGAAACGTAAATGAAGACAATCTGTCCCCCAGAAATGCAGGAGAATTTCCTGGCCACATAACACATCCTGTATCCAAAATGTCTGGAAGGAGGTAGGGAGCAGCCTTTGATTTTGAGAAAAGTGTTTTGTAAAGAAAGTGTGAGTTCTCAAATGACAGTGACCACCCACACCCCCCTCTTTCCCCTCCCTCCGTACACACTACAGTTACCACCTCTGAGGCAAGCAGGAACAGTGGAGAGGCGGCAGGAAAGGGGTCAGAAGTGAAGCGTAGTGCTGCACGCTTGAAATCTCAGCACTCTCGGAGACTGAGGCAGGAGGTGGTAAGTTTGAGCCCAGCCCGGGCAACTTAGTGACTTAGGAAGACCCTGTCTCAAAATAAAAAAAATTAGGACCTGGGGATACAGCTTAGTGTGAAGGCCCTGAGTTCTATCTCCAACACTGGAAATAAATCAGGAGTGATTATGTAATCCTGTGTCAGGAGAGATGCCATGTGTGTCCAGCCTAAATAGATGTATGATTTAGGGGGAAATCAGATGGTCCTCCCTACGGTCTGCCAAGATTGCAAGGGGAGCTGGAATGGTCTGCCTGGCCTTTGGGCTTGTTTGCTAACACAGGTATTCTACTTCTGTTACCTTTGAAACCACGAGAACAGAGAGAAAATGTTATGAAAACAAAGTGCTCTCTAATGGTTAGTGGACTCAGGAACTAAATTCAAGCAATTTATTCTCCTTTTAAGTTCTCTATCAAATCTATAATACTAGATCTCCATGTAAATTTTATAACCTAACACATCATAGTTACTTAAATGTTCATCCTCTCTAAGACAAAGGCAGATGTTTTCAACTGAAGAAAATCTGGAAAAGTCAACAATGTATAAGAAAAGATCATTTGAAATCTCCCATCTGTTGGTAACTCTTCTTAGTACTTTTCTGTATTTATCTCCAGATTCTAGATCCCTTCCTTTTAGATAATTTACATAATTATGATCAGATGTGATGTACAGTTTCACATTCTGCTATTTTCTTCCTTTACATGCATAAGAATGTCATTAAACATTTTTTCACGAAATGGAAGTGGTCTTTTGAACTTTATACCCTAATTAGGGAGTTCTGCATGATTTTCTCTGCACATGCACGCAAACATCATGTCATTTGTCTATGGTTTCAATTATACTCTTCTGGGACGCTTTTAGCATTCTTCCAAAAAGCCATACTGATGACTTTATCACTCACTACAGAACTTATGCCTTATTATGTCCCCCAAATAGCCACAGTACAATCTCTTATAGATCCTTTTCTAGCACAGTTTCATTCCCTGACAAAGCCAGATCTTCAGATCAGGGAACACGTTTGGACTGGAGAAGAGGTGGCATCTCTGCACCCTTAGGCTCAGAAGGACTCTGAAGCAGAAAGTGGGCACTGAGGATAGGACCTTTTGAGTCACTGGCCTGACACATGCAGAAATGCAATAACTGAATCAGTAGTTCTCTAGGCAATTGGAAAAAAATAATCATACATTTTTGGTATTTCAGTATCAAAGTGAAAACTCTCTAGCTTTAGAATCAGAAAAATATGAGTTCTGATTCTATACTGCACCTCTGTGTGTTCCTGGGCAAGGTGCTTAGCCTCTCTGGGATTCTCTCCTTTTATAAACAAAATATGGAATGATATCTGTGATGAGTGCACAGTTACTGGATAGCTAAATAACTGAGATAATGTGTGCAGAGCTCTTCACATGCTGTCCATAAATGGTAGTTGTTGCTATTACGATTATTATTACTTTTCTCAACTTCACCCAGGGGTAGGCCACACGGTCTTATGTATAACAACTAAATGCATAAGATTTGGTATTTCCATTTAGTACAAATCTAGTTCTAGCATATACCAGTATTATTCCATGAAAGACTGTCTCTTGATTTCTAAGAAATGCAGTTTATCTGTACCACAAGTGCATACAAGGAAGAGTATTTTGCTATGAATCAGTGAAGATGGAATAAGATTATATTCTAAAAGAAAGCAAACTATTTCATTTATTATCATGCACTGAGGTCACAGGGGAGGTCCCACATACATGCCAGGGAGTATGGCATGCAAACAGGAAGTACAACATGTGTGCAGTCCATCATATGTTTTGGGGTATCAGTCACTTGTATTTGCATATCTGTGTATTTCTTAAAATGTTATGATGAGATGTGCATTCCTAAAATCTGTGCCTGTTTTTCCATCCAGAAAATGAGCATATTCAGATGGAGACATGTGTCTTATTGATGTACAATTAGGACATCCTAGTGGGGGCTCCAACAGGGCAGGATGGGGCACTATAGACCTAAACTTGAACACAAGAAGTCCATTATCAGGATTAGGAAGACTCTCTGGAGCAAGAGATACTAACACTAAAGAGACCTTTCCCAGAGAGCGGTCCAGAGCCCGGAGTGGTCATTAAGCCACCATTGCTAACACGGCTCTGCCTGTGGACTGAACAAATTGTGATTTGCTTTTCAGGACACTCTTTTTTATAATGATGCATCATCTCTGGATAAGAATTGCTTTCTCAAGAACAAGATCAGAAAAGAGAGAAGACTTGTCTAAAACCAAGGCTTAGCCAAGGAGGAACGGCTGAATAACAAGAGGGAATGAATATTCCAAATCAAATATTCATAAGCACTGGAAATAGGATCTGTGCTTAATAAAATGACCCTGCTAAGTTTCAGCTCCCATTCATCCCTTCTCTGCAAATTATGCCCCATCACCTCTCCCATGTGAACATTAAAATATATAATTAATGTTCATTGTTAATAATACATTTCTAATTTCCAGTTGCAAAAATATAGCTCTTCCCTCTCTTGGAAGATCACTTATATTTTGTCATTAACATTCTGTCATAAGAGGCAAGAATGATTTAAATGGACAATAAATCGACAGATAAGCTGCTGCTTTGGGTGTGGGCCAGACTCTTTGGGGAAGGGCTTCACTTATCAACTGGGACTTAGCAGGTCTCTTCTGCTGATTTATGGGGGAAGAAATGAGAAAGAGAGTCCTGTGGAAGGGTCTTGGGGCCCTGCGGGATTAGTAATAATAAATAAAGTACCTGGAGGTACCAGCTGTCAGTGTCGAAGTGACTCCTGCTGACGGAGGAGTGAAGTTTCTGATTACTGGTCCAGTTCCTGAGAACATCTGGCTCAGCATTTCCATTATCTAACTTCCCACTGCACATCTTCTGAATACATCTCTAGCACAGGAAACACAACACAGCCCACACCAAACTCGTTCTCCTCAAATTCTTTTTCCTTTTGGTATATTCTGTTTCATCTCCTTGCTTTCTGAAGCCAGAGATTTAGGAGTCAATCAATGACATCTACTGCTTCCTCCCTCCCAAATCCAAACAATCCCAACTCCTTTCAAAGTTCTTTCTCTTACACTGGCTAACTAGACACCCATGTAGTCTTCTGACACACGTGAAACTGGATTTCAATCTTTTTAAAGTACATTTTTGATTGACACATAGAAATTGTTCTTGTTGGGGCTGGAGATTTAGCTCAGGGGCACAGTGCCTGCCTGGCAAGTGCAACATCATGAGTTCGATTCCCAGTACCAGAAAACAAAACAAAACAAAATAAAACAAAAACCAAAAAAAAAAAAAAATCCAGAAATTTTTCTTGTTTATAAGGTACAATGTCATGTTTTGGTTCATGTATGCATTGGGTAATGACCAAATGTGGTACATACATGAAATACTACACAGCCATAAAAACATAAAATAATGTATGATCTCACTCATGGGCAGAATCTAAAAATGCTGCAGCAAAATAGTAGTTATTTCCTTTTCTGAATTTAAGAAATCAGGAAATCCATCCATAACTACACTAGTAAGATAGTCTTTTAAACTGGTTTCCATCAAAGCGTATGGCTCGCCAGATTAGGGAGTCAGGTGTATTGAATCAGCGTTCCAGTATTCTTCCCAGGACACCATCTTGGATCAGAAGTCTATTTCCTTCTCTACATGCCACCTTCCAGTTTTGTACTGAGAAGGCTTTTGTAGTCTGTCTGGTTGCTTGGCCTTCC
>NW_004955442.1:1420601-1433836 GCF_000276665.1 Chinchilla lanigera
TCTCTCTCTCTCTCTCTCTCTCTTCCCCCCCAGGGACAAAAGTAATTAGACATCTTCTCTCTTTTTTTTTTTAAACCTTATTTTGATCAAAGCTTGTTTAATCTATATCCCATTCTTCAAGAATCTTTTGTGAGTCGCTGTGTGGTAATTTAATGAAGCCGGGCCAATACAGATTTGATCAGTCAATCACTCCCCTCATCTGCACATGCCTCACTCCTGCTTCCAGAGGAAAATGGTCCTGAGCATGCATCCAAGGAAGATCTGGGTTAGAAAATTAGATTTAGCCTTATTGCAAGCATGTCAGGAACAATAGTATCTTTCATTTTGAACTTTTGGAGAAAACCAGAAGGAAAAGGATTTCTCAGGAGTGATGTGTCCTACACGAAAACTCAGTCCACTTGGCCAAATGGAGGGATGGTGATCAATGAATGACCCTGAGACCTTCCATTTATGGACTACTGTGTTGGGAAGCATGTACCTTTGCTTATAATTTCATTTGGACTGCATAGAATTCTGTTTTATGAGAAGTTTTTATGAATTCAGAATCTGATTCAAGGAGTTAAGTAATTTGCCTAAGATCATAGAGCAAGTCTGTGACAGGGCATGGACCAGAATCCAGTACTTTAGATTCCAACACAATACCATTGAGGGAGATCAGTGTTTGCAGCCATCAAAGTAAGTTCCAAAGATGGATAGTAAGTGTCACACAACTGGTTTTAATTGTGTTTGTACATGTAAACTAAGAGAGCTTGGGACAAGCGAATTCATCTCACAGACCTTTTGTTTCCTAGCTATAAACCTGAGATAATGCCACCAACCATCCTCATTATTTTTAACTTCACAAGTGCTTAAGGACCCCCCCTACCAATTAGTGAAGCTACAAAAATACTTTTAAACTATAAAATGCTGTGCAGATGTTTGGCAACAGAAACATAATTTGAAAAAGTTTATTTCTTCAAATGGAGTGGCACTTGTTTGTAGGCATTTCATAGTAACGAGATAAAGGATAGGCTAGTGAAGACTAGATATTTTTAGGATCTTGAAAAATTGTGTCTGTTAAAAATCTTTGGCTGCAAGTAACATAAACATAATCTAAGCAAAAGTGGCATCTCAAGACATGAGGTCTATGATCATCAGAGAAATAAATGAACAGAGGCCAAGGTGATGTCAAAAGAGATGGTGGCAGGGTGTTGACAAAGACAAGAGGGTTGGTGGCTGCTGTTTCACAGGATGTCATGCTTTCTGGGTATCTGGGTCCCCCGTTCTCTTCTCTGTATGACTCAGTGATGGACTTCTGTTTCTGCTTCCAGCCTGGGTCAGAAACGGTTTCCCATCCAGCAGCAACCATGAAATACATCATTTAATGACTGCTTTCGGCCACAGCACCCCTCCAGAGATTAGTGTCTCAGGCTGGGAATTCATCTGCAGAGAATATCTACTTTTGAAGCATTATCGAACTTCTCCCATGGATCTCAGCCTCCTGTGACCTCAAAAGACCGATGTCTGACAGAAGACCAGAGTCCTTCCTGGGATCGCTTATTCCTTCCTCAGCTAAGCAGCCCCATGTCTCCTAAGCAGACTGATCTAGTTCCCCAGTTCTGAGATTCTGTCTCCAAATGAACGTAAATGGCCTTTGTTGTTCCTTCTTCCCTGAATGAGCTGGTTCAATCTTTTAGAGACTTTACACCCCAGAGGCTCTATTGGACTGCTTTAGTAATCACAGTGTCTAAGCCCCTACTGTTTTAGTGGAGTGTCCAAATCAAACTTGTCTCTGACAGTGGACATGCCTTAACACTTAGATTGGAACCTCCACTCTCCAAAGTAGAACAGTTTGCCTTCAGCGTGTGATTCAAATTTCCTGGGGTCCATATGATCTGTAGTAAAATATCTATCTCTAGAAGCAATATTGCCCTAAATTTGGTGACAGAGCCTGTTTTCTGAAGACAGTGACTTATTTCAAAGGAGCTATCTTATAGAGGAAAGGTAGGGTGGACATCTCTCTCACTCCTTCTTTCCTACCCCCATCCCCTGCAACAAAAGCTTATTCATTTCTTCCCTCTTTGGAACTTCCATGGAGCAGTTTCTATTTGGGGCTATGCTATAAGTATTCTGCTGGTTCTGTTGTGTGGGGCTTCTCAACGGCTGCCTCTTTGCTGATGTCTGCTCTTTAACGATTTATGGTGAAATTAACGTATTTTGGCTCAGTCACTGCTGTTATTTCCAATTGTGTTTCTTTGGCAGAAACAAGCCCTTGGACATATGTTGTAAGAGTGGAGCCAAAGATCTGATTCCATCTATACTGATGAAATAAGAAATACAACCTCGGGGCCTGAGGGGATGGGGTTATACATGCATATATGAAGTCCTTTGGGGGTTAGCTAATACAGAGATTTACAATTAACCTCTTACAGTAGCAGGCTATATTTTTATTCACTTAACTTTAAAGTGACTTTAAGGGCTTGATTCACCCAAGCTCTTATCTCTTTGCTGACTGCTAAAGTAAACCCAAAACACACATACAGCTTTCCTAGGCCAAGGTCTTCCATTTGTGAACTCTTAAAAACTTTAGGTTCTTCAGAAACTTGTTGGAGGCATCCTGGGGTAGGGACAGTGTGTGTTACAGGTTCCTGGCTTGGGTACTAGATCCCTACTCACCTTTTTGCCTAAGGATACTCTTTTTATCTGTGTTAGAAATGGAATTCCATGTCTCCTATTTTGGAAGAAAATTATGTGAAGTTTTAAGACACAGAAGCAAACTATTTTACTGAAGGAAAAAAAGAAGTTAGTAAAGACAAGTGAGAGAACACAGAGAACTAAGGGCGAAGCTGGAAAACCAAGCTATGGGAAGGCAAGATCTAGGATCCAGGGAGAATGAGCCAATGGACCTGACTTCTGAGACACTGGGCTCCAGTGGTTTAGTCTTTCTCTTAAGAACTATTCAGGGATTTGTGCTTAAGTTCCCAGGTAGGAGAGTCTGATTGGCTTAGACTAAAAGGACAACTGGGTTGGGTTAGTAGTTATGCATAACATGATGATCTATTAAGATAAGATACTGACTTGAAAGATAATCTTGAAAGCTGCTAAATGGAAAATGATCAAACTATGGCACCATTTACTGTGCTAATTTTCTAGCAACAAACAACTTGATCTCTGCCACACCTCATCTCCCCACCTACCTCTGGTACTATGTTTTGGCTGTATCTCCCCTTGGTTTGGACCAAGATCCACTGTGTGCCTAGGGGAGACAGGAAATGACGGACTTTTCTGTGCAGACAGTGTGGGAAGAGTGGTTCTCCAAAGGAAATTGAGATGATATGGCCAAAGGAGGCAATTGTGGATGTTGGGTGGGGCAAACAGTTCTCCACCAAAAAAAGGATGTCGTGCACACAAACAATTTCTGCTCAGAAGGAGGTTACAGACCACTGGTCTGAGTTTTCATGCTAGACACAGTAGGCAGTGATCCAGACAATGATTTAGACAAGGGGTTCTAAACGTATGGTGTGACCCTTAACAGCAGCAGCACTGTCAGCTGAGAACTCAGTAGAAAAGCAAATTCTTAGGCTGCACCCAGATGTCCTGAATGAGAAACTCTGACTTGGGTCCCAGCAATTCAAGTTTTAACAGATGCTTGCTGTGACTCTGATGCATACAGAAGTTTGAGAATCATGGATTCAATCAGTCACTCAGTGTGCCAAGCAAATATTCAAGAATTTTTTCCCCCACTTTCAACATTTGCTCTCCCTTAGTTTCCCCCAAATTGTCTGAACCCTCGGCTCTGCCAAGCAGTGGGAGCTCCTCAGGATGCAAGGCTCTCCCTGACCTCACGAGTGTCCGCAGTAGCATCTTCCTGCCCCTTTAATTCTCTGGCCCCAGACATGTCCAGTGATCTGGTGTAGAGGAAAAATATCATAGCACCAGTTCCTAGGAATTCCATTTCTCCCCGCAAAAGGAGCAATGTAGACACAGGCTTAAAATTGCAAGCGTCTCAGAAGTTTCTTTGACAGCCTTAGGCTACAAGATACTGTCTCCCCTAACCCTTGTTTGATGATTCACTTTCTACGGTTTTAGTTATCTGTGGGTAGTCATAGTGTGGAAAAATTAAGTAGAAAGTTCCAGAAGTATACAGCTCATAAATTTTAAGTGCTTGACCTTCTGAATAGGATGATGATATTTTGAGTGGGCCTGTTCTGTCCTGCCTAGAATTGAGTCATCCCTTTGTCTTACATACCCACATCTTGGACACTACAGCATAAATAATCGCCTAGTAACTAGTTCAGTTATCAGGTCGACTTTCCTGATATTACAGTGCATATGTTCAAGTAGTCCTTCTTATACTTCATAATGGCCCCGGAGTGTAAGAGTAGTGATTCTGGCAATTCAGCTATGCCCAAGAGAAGTCTATTATCACAGGTGTTCATGTATCAGAAATACACAATATGGTCCATGTGCATGTGTGCACATGTGCACGTGCACATACCCACACATACACACATGGAATGTGATCAAAGTATATAGTGAATACTTAAATTAAAGATTATTACCATAAAGGACACATTACCATGAACCCCCTCAAAATACTGCCCCTCAGTTCAAACACATTTATCCTATTACCTTTGCCACTTTCTGAAGCAGTTGTGGGAGCCATTTTTCTTGAGTTGTGACAAAAAATATGATGAATGCTGCTGCTGTTGCTGCTGCTGCTGCTGGGTGTTGTCCAACGGAAACGCAGGCTGATAAAAGCATGATGGTGTGTCCTCATCTATCGTATTGACCACTTCTGGCACAGCATGACTTGTAGCTCCTCCCCAAAGTCAAAGTGAGAGTGAAAGGTAAATGTTTTAAATTGATTCAGGAAATCAACACAATACAGCTAAAGATGTCAAAGAGGACTTCCAGAACTTTTATAAAATGGCAAAGGTAGTGGAAAAAGTGTGTTTGAAGTGAGGGGCAGAAATTTGAGGGGGATTCAGGGCAATGCATATTTTATTGTAATTTTTTTTAAAAAATGTGAACATTCACAGCATCTTTTGATCACAGTGCCTAAGTTCTCATGGCAGAAACAGTCCTCTCAGCCCTAGCCAACAGGGGTTTGGGAATGCCATAAAATATGATAGCCTCTTTCAGTGGGCCACCGTTCTGTGTTCTGTCCATCCTCACTAGGCGCTCAGGCTGTGTGCCAGACTGCAGCAGTCACAGACATTCCTCACTGTTTGCTGAGCTCAGCAAAATTCCCTTTAAGGGTGGGAATGGTGTGCACAGAAACACATAATCCATCCTAGGGATTCTGGGTCTTGTTTTTTCTTTGCTGTGTAATGTAGAGCCTCATGTAAACAGGAGCTCTCTAAATCAGGCTGGCAACTTTAATGGTGTGCCTGCATGTAAGCATTCCACTGCTCTGTAAGTAACCCCTAATGGACTTGATGTACCATGTTAGCCTTGTTGGAGTTATTCTTTGGTCTGTGGTTGCCACCTGAGTTTGGAGGCAGATATTTCATTTACCTCTCTCCAGGAAATTCACAGAATAGTTCAGTACTATCTGTAGTTAGATACATTCCCCCTGGGTAAAGGGGTAGGGATGCTGTAGTACCAGAGGATCAGGCTGAATAACTCAGGGAGTGTTGTGTCCTCTTGACAATTGAACTGCTAAGAACGTTTGAGAAATGACTATGGTATATAACTAACTCAGATGTGTCCTACTAGGGAATATACTCTAGATGAAATGTGGACTGAGACAGTATCTCTAGGCAGGAGATGAGGTCCATCTGTATCGGTTTCCCCTGAGAAAATGGTAGGGAAATTTTCTGATGAGCATGTGTTCTGAAACATTTAATAGTGTCTATGAAATCTGACATGAGTACAAATTATCTAAGCCTTCATAAATATTTAATTCTCACCTTCTAAATTAATGAGTGAATTCATTGGCCTGAGGGTTGAAACACTTGGGCTCAAGTTCTATGCTGTACCTCAGTTTCACCAATTTAGGAGACTTGCAGATGAGGATGTTGAAGAAAATCTCAGGGGCTCTGTGTACTTCTAGTCTTCTATGAATATTTAAATTCTGAAAGAGGTTATCATATTTTATGGCATTTCAATTGCAGCAATTTATCTTTAACATTCAGCTTTCCTTCTTATGGCCATTACTATTTGACATTTGGTGCTCTTTGGAATATTTCAATCCAGTCCTAGCACCTTTTTACCTCAAAAGCAAATTTTACTGGTCATCTTGAATTGTCTCTTTCAATTCAGAGCAAAATAAAGTAAAATTTAGAAATATCTCTGACCTGAAGCCCCTTGAGAAACTAAATCACCCAATTCCTTTTTTCTGTAATAAACTTCAGTAGCTCATATTGGGCCTCTTGGTGACCAGCTGAAAATTTGGCTGAAGAGTGATTTGATCAAACACCTGGCGTAAGTTGGATCCATACCTGAAAGGATCTGACCCGCAGGGATGAGCCAGGTGTATACATCAGCTGCTCCATTTGGACTTCTCTGGGGAGATCAGTGACCATTGCCTTAGGAACTACTACTGACCATTTGATGCCTTCACAGAGTTGAGCTGGTTGTGGAAGCATCCTTGCTTAGGAGTCACACTGGCATAAGGTGGTTCTACTTACTGACCATGGGCTATGTGGAGATGAAGGTATAAAAGCACAAGCTTTGGTTTCTGGGAGGCTCACATGAAGATCTTGTCTCTGTCATGCATTTTTTTTTGTTTTGTTTTAAGGAATTGGCTCACATGATTATGAAGGCTGGTGCTATAGTTTGTTAAGTGTCTTAAGTGTCCCTAAAGACCCATGTGATACAGGGTAGAACTACTGGGAGATAGAGGAGCCAGGAGGAAGTGGGGCATAGTAGAAAGTCTCCAGGTCATTCGGGGTGTGCCCTTGAAGGGACTGCAGGATCCTTTTGCTTTCTGACCATGAGGAGAGTGGATTTCACCACCATGTGCCCCACCATGAAGGATTGCTTTGACACAGGCCCAGAGCGGGGGGGGGGGCAGTTGATCGTGGGTTAGAACAAAACAAAACAAAGAACCCCAACACCCTCCCAGAAAACTGTGAGCAACAATGAGCCTTTTCTCTTTATATATCAGTTAGCTCAGATATTTGTCCATTGGCTCAATACCAGGCTAAAGGCTGTAAGCGCTGAACCCAAGAAGGGCTGAAGTTTAAGTCTAAAGGCCAGAAAAGAACAGTGCCCAGATCAAAGCAGGCAGGAGTTCTCTCCTACTTGTGGAAGAGTCAGTCTTTTTGTCCCATTTGAGCCAATAGTGAACTGAACCATGCCCCTCCGCATTAGCAAGGGCAGCACACCTACTCAGTTCATCAAGTCAAGTGGTGATCACCCAAAGACACTCACAGACACACCCAGAATCATGTTTGACCAAGTGACTGGGAACCCTGTGGCCATCAAGATGACACATAAAATTAACCATCAAAATGCATAGTAAAAAAGAATCTCGTGAGTTTGATTAAAATCTTTTCCTCTTAACAATCAGGGAGTGGTGAGGAGGCTGACTGCAAACATTATTAATATCTCCTCTTGTTCTAGTAACAGTCTGCAAGACCACCATGGAAATAGGAGCTATATGTGATAGTGTGGCATAGTATCAGGGCTGTAAAGAAGGCAGTTGTATACTGTTCAGTCATTGTGGGTTTCTCTCAGTCATACTGTATAAATGTTCTTATGCAAGAAGTGAGACATTATGCAAAGCAAAAGCAAAAGAACAGCGAACTCTGAGATCCAGGATATGCTCCCTGCTGGTGGCTGTATGAATCAGTGAGTGTCAGTGCAGATTAATGCATTCAGTTGACAGATAATGGTTTATCCCAGATATGGAAGGACAAGAGAAAAGTCTGGACACTCACAGAAATGAGATAAGTGGGGACCCACTTTCTAGTAGTAAGGATATTCTGGTGAACAGATGCTAATTTGGGAGAAATGAAGAGTTCCCAGAGCATGGATGATGGATGATCAAATCTACCCATGACAGAAGGAGGTCTTGATCTGGGCTTCCATTTTTTCTTAATGATAAAGAATGAAAACATATTAACAAACAAACAGACATAAATAAATCAACACCCAAACAAAAGAAGCAATACAGAGTTTCAGACAAGGTGAAAGAAAATTAACAATAGATACTGTATTACATATTGTTATCTTCAAGTTGGTTGCTCAGTTAAACAAATATAGCCATTTAAGGCTGATCAAACAATTAAACATTAACTGTTCCTTTCAATAAAGCAATAGAAGTCAGTAGTACAACTCTCTCAGTTACCCTGTGTGTATATATATATATATTTATTTTTTTCCCCTTCTTTCTCTTTCTCTTTTCCCTCATCCCAGTTGTTCCCTCCCCTTGAACAGTTTCTTTCCCTTTTGCAGCATCTATTATACCTTACAGATTTTATTTACTCTTTCAGGTTCCTACACTAATGAGACAATATGGTATTTACACATGGGTCTGATTTATTTCACTTATAAGTATGGACTCTAGTTGCATCAATTTACCTATGAAAGCCTTCAATTTATCTTTATAGCTGAGTAATATTCCATTATGTAAAAATGCCACATCTTTTTTATCCATTCCTCAGTGGATGGGCATTTGGGTTCCTTCCATGATTTAGCTATTACAAATTGAGCAGCTATAAACACTTGTGCACATATATCTCCATGGTTTGATGTTTGTAATTCTTCTGGAAAAATACCCAAAAGAGAAAAAGCTGGGTTGAATAGGATCTCTAGTCTTAGTTTACTGAGGAATCTCCAGACTGATTTCCACGGGGATTGCCCCAGTCTACACTCCTACCAACAGTGAGAAGTGTTCCTTTCTCCCCATAGCCTCACCAGCATTTGTTATTGGTTGATTCTTGATCATAGCCATTCTCTCTGGGGTGAGATGGAATCTCAGTGTTGTTTTAATTTGCATTTCTCGAATGACTAATGATGTTGAACATTTTTTCATGTATTTATTTGCCATTTGCATTTCTTTATCTGAGAAGTGTGTATTCATCTTAGATTCCCATTTTTGGATTGGGTCTTTAAATTTGGGGGGGCTGAATTTTTTTAGTTCTTTATATGTTCTAGATAGAAGTCCTTTGTCTGAGGGACAGTTGGCTAAAATTTTTTCCCAATTCGTGGGTTTTCCTTTTACTGTATTGATCGTTTCTCCACATGTGCAAAACTTTTCAATAAGGTGAGATCTGAGTTGTCAATTCTTTGAAGTATTCCCCGTGCAGTTTGGTTTTTGTTCACGAACTCTTTGCCTACGCCTATCTCTTCAAGATTTTTAGCTACTTTCTCTTCCAGTAGATTTAGTGTTTCTGCTTTAATATTTAAATCTTTGATCCATTTTCATTTGAGTTTGGTGCATGGTGATAGACATGGGTCTAGATTGAGTCTTCAACCTGTGGTGAGCCAGTTTTCCCAGCACCATTTATTAAAGAGGCTGTCTTTCTTCCAGTGAACATATTTGGCCCTTTTGTCAAAAGTAATTTGGCTGAGTGTGTTTGTGGTTGTGGCCACATCTTCCAGTCTGTTCCATTGATCCTCAGGTCTGTTTTACTGCCAATACCATGCTGATTTTTATCACAGTGGCCTTATACTATAATTTCAAGTCAGGGATTGTGATGCCACCTGACTTGTCTTTGTTGCCCAAGATTGCTTTTCCTATTCTGGGTCTCTTCTGGTTCCAAATGAAGTTTAGGAATGTTTTCTGTAGATCTATGAGGTATACTAGTGGTATTTTAATTGGGATTGCATTGAATCTCTACAACATATATGGGAGTATGGCCATTTTCACAATGTTGGTTCTTCCAATCCATGAGCGAGGAATACCTTTCCATTTTCTGAAATCTTCTTCAATTTCCTTTTTCAGAGTACAGTAGTTTCCAATGTAAAGATCTTTCACTTCTTTTGTTAGATTGATTCCTAACTATTTCAATTTTTTGTTTGCTATTGTGAAAAGTATGCTTTCCTTAATTTCTCTCCCAAGGTGTTTGTTGTTTGTGTATAGGAATCCTATTGATTTTTAAGTATTGATATTATATGCAGCTATGCTACTGAATTTGTTGATTAATTTTAGGAGTCTTTTGGTAGGGTTTTTGGGGCCTTCCATGTAGAGTATCATGTCATCCAAGAATAATAATAATTTCATTTCTTCCTTTCCTATCCTTATTCCTTTTATTTCTCTCTCTTGCCTAATCACTCTGGCTAATGTTTCCAGAACTATGTTGAATAGGAGTGATGACAGTGGGCATCCTTGTCTTGTTCCTGATTTTAAAGTGAAAGCTTTCAGTTTTTGTCCATGTAGTATGATGTTGGCTGTTGGCTTGTAGTAGATGGCTTTGATCAGATTGAGATAAAGACCACCTATCCCTATTTTCTGTAGGGTTTTTATCATGAATGTGTGCTGGACTTTGTCAAAAGCTTTTCTGCGTCTATTGAGATGATCATGTGGTTTTTGTCTTTGGCTCTGTTGATAGTGTGTATTATATTATACATTAATTGATTTGTGTATCATCCCTGCATCCCTAGGATGAATCCCACTTGGTCATGGTGTATAATTGTCTTGATAATTAGCTGCATTCTGTTTGTTAATATTTTATTGAGTATCTTGGCATCTATGTTCCTTAGTGAGATTGGTCTATAGTTTTCTTTCTTGGTTGGGTCTTTCTCTGGCTTTTGTATCAGTATAATACTTGCCTCCAAAAATGTGTTGGGGAGAATTGCTTCCTTTTCAATTTCACTGAAGAGTTTGAGAAGAATTGACATTAAATCTTCTTTGAATTTCTTGTAGAATTCAGATGTGAATCCATCAGGACCTGGGCTTTTCTTGGTCAGTAGGTTTTTAATCAAATTTTCAGTTTCAATAATTGATATTGGCATTTTCAGGATTTTTATTTCTTCTTGATTCAACCTTGGTAATTCATACTTACCTAAGAATCTGCCCATTTCTTCTGTATTTTCCATCCTATAGGAGTAAAGGGTTTCAAAGTAGATATTGATGATCTTCTGAATTTCTATACGATCTGTAATTACTTCACCCTTTTCATTCCTTATTGCATGAATTTGAGTTTTTGCTTTCCTTTTTTTGATAAGGTTAGCTAGGGGGTTATCAATTTTATTTATTCTTTCAAAGAGCCAACTCTTTGATTCATTAATTCTTTATAGTGTTTTCTTTGTCTCAATTGCATTAATTTCCACTCTGTAATTTCCTCCCTTCTTTGGGCTTTTGGCTTGACTCGTTCTTCTTTTTCTAAAAGTCTGAGGGGCAGCATTAGGCCATTTATTTGTTCTCATTGTTTTCCTCATGTGTGAGTTCACTGCTATACACTTTCCTCTGAAGACTGCTTTCAATGCATCCCACAGATTCTGGTAAATTGCATTTACATTTTCATTTGCTTATAGATACTGTTTAATTTCTTCTTTAATTTCATTTGTGACCCATTGGTTGTTCAGGAGGCTGTTATTTAACATCCATGCGTTTATGGGGTTTCTGTGTTTCCTTTTGTCATTAATTTCCAATTTCATTGCACTATGGTCAGGTAATATGCATGGGAAAATTTCCACTTCTTTGCATTTAGTTAAGCACATTCTATGGGCTAGTATGTGGTCTATTTTAAAGAAAGTCACATGTGCAGCTGAGAAGAATGTGTGTGCTGATGTTGTGCGGTGGAACACTCTGTAAATGTCTACTAAGTCCATTTTTTCATAAATTTTGTTCAGTTCTGCTATTTCTTTGCTGATTTTTTTGTCCAGTTGACCTATCTCTTTGTGTCAATGGGGTGTTAAGTCCCCCATTACAATAGTGTTATTAGTTTGATCTGGGCTTTAAGAGCAAGTTGTGTTTTCCATACAAAGGTAAGAGAAGGAAAATAATAGGTTTTTTTGGCCTGTTGTGTGATAGGCATTTCCACATAGCTCAAATTCTCTTGGATAATTTTTTTTTCTATTGAGAATTCCAAGGAAATAGGCATTAACATACCCATTTTATAGATGAATGTATTACGGCTTGGAGAAGTTAGATTTACACAGAAAGGAAGGGAGAAGCCTGGATTAGATCCAAAATTTTTTGATTTGGAGGCCCTAATACCCTCTGATTTCTCTGGAGTAGAAGGACTAAAAAGGCATAGAGCTGTACTAAATCTTGGGTACATACTGGTGTGTTTTGGAAGTGCACGACCAAGGGTCAGCCTGCAAGAAGGTTTCTATCTTTTGAGATGTAACCACTGATGACAAAGCTAGAGAAGAGAATGAAGACAATCAAAGCTGTAGGGGTGGGGTGGGGATGATGATGGCAAGATTTATGGGGAGCCTTGATGGTATGTGTGCCTTCCTGCATAAAGGTGGGGCCAAGGCTATAATGGTGAGTGATTAAGGTGAGGCTTACTTTGAACTCCAGTTCTGTCAGTTACCAAATATGTCAGTTGGACAAATGATTGTCCTTCTCTGAGACTCAGTCTCTCCAACTGTAAAACTTGGAAAACTACAGTATCTAACTTAAAGGATTGTTGAGAGGAAAAGTGAGACAATGCATATAAATTGCTTAACAATGTGTCTGACATACATTAATTGTTCATTAACTCTAACTGTAATCATGGTTACTCATATTGGCAGGGTGTAGACCATTTCCCTGATGTACCTATTTTAGGGAACTTTAAAGACAGTCATCTTGCATTCTTGATGGGTTCTCTGTGTTTGTGTAATCGTATGCATTAGCTACAGCTGTGCCTCTCAAGGGCCCCTTAGAAATTTATGCCCAGCTGCTGGTCTCACAGGCTATTTTTATCTGCTTTTCTATCACATGATGCCTGCCTCTGTTACATGACCATTTCTATAACTTATCTGTAAGGCTGATTAAAGCAATCCATGCATTTTTGTTTTTAAGGCAAGTGAAGATGAATGTCATTCTCATGGCAATGCTTGAATGTTTGGCTAAAGTTCTTGGAGGACATCAGTCATAATGCTGTATCTCGAGACCATATTTAATTGGATTGCATTTGCCACATACACAGTATTGTGACCAGCACTTCACTTGCAAGAGCATCCAAAGCATCACTGGCATAGGCAATGCAGTACCACAGACCTGATACAAACCTTGATATGGCCATTCACTGTCTGTTATTGGGTGGTTTCTTTAAATGCCCTAAACTCAGTTTTTCTACCTGTACAATGGTATTGACATTATATATATATCTATATATATCTATATATATATATATATATATATATAT
>NW_004955442.1:1433936-1436291 GCF_000276665.1 Chinchilla lanigera
TAAAAGGGAGCTCTTGGAAGTATTCTGCACATCCATCCATTAGACATTAAGTACTAAAAGGAAAGAATTACATCTTGTTAATATTTTTATCCCTGATTGTTTTCACATAGCATGTATAAGTTTGTTGAATAAGTAGTCAACTAAATAAGGCAGGCATTCCTTTGATCCATTTTACAGATAAGAAAATGAAACTTCAAAGACACTAAGTTAAATTATCCAAAGCTACCAAATGGGAGAGAAGGGATTGGAATGTGACCTCTAGTGGATTCCAAAGACAAAGTTCTTTTCTCTGAAGTCTTGGATCTGCTAGACTTTGGTAAAAATTAGAACTTAATGTCTTAATCTCTGCTTTCTTAAAGGGATTTTAATAAAAACAACATTTTCTGAACATCTGTCCTGTGCTAGCTATTTTACAAATGTTATTTCTCTTGCAAAATCACTCACTGAAGTGTTGATGTTCCTGGGATCATTGGAGGAAGCTGAAGTCCAGGGAGATCAGACAAGTTGCCTAATGACAAAAAGCAAATAAATAGCAAAGCAAGGATTCCAAGGACACCATGCTTATTTTAAAAATTCCTTTCCATAGCTTCTTTACTCACCTTATCCAGAGTCCTGGGCTCAGTGCTGGCAGAATCTTGGAGCTGAAGGGTTTCAGCAGATTTGTTACAAGAGTTCAGGTCAACAAACCCTGGAAAGTCAGACACTGAGGTAGAATCAGTATGTATGCGGAGGTTTCCTTGAGATGGGTCACTTTCTCCAATCTATCCCACTAGGATATGGCTGGACTTCATACATACTAGGTGATCGGTGTGTCCTAGAGCAGAATTATTTATTTAAACTATCAGGTTCACAAATCAGATTCCAGTTATCCATTGAAGTACATTGTATATCTATCTTCATAGAAAAATCAATGAGTAAAAACCTTGATTAACAATTCATGCATATTTCAGCTATCTTTTACCATTGTTATTTGAAAATTCTTGACAGGAAGTTGGAGCCTTCTTTGATAAAAGAAGTCTTTGCAGAGAGAGCTGCTTGAACACCTGAGGAGCTCACAGAGAGTTGTTAATTCAGGTTACCCAAATTGCTTTGCTCTGAGAATTCTGAAGGATTCTTACCTCATATTGATTTACTCTTCTTGCTTAGTAGAAAACTCCAGTTTTTTCAAGGAAGACAGAACCTAACTAAAACTCTGTCTTTCCCAGATTCCCCAAAAGCTAACAGTCCAAGAAAGTTAAGAGGCTTCTGGGTGAGTTTCTGTTTTCAGATGGACCTGGTACAGTCCCCTACTGTTAATACTGTCTTACAAGCATACACATATGTGCACATGCATGTTACCTGCTTTATGTTGCTAGACTCTGGGTTTGATGCACAGAATTAGAATAGGCCAGGAGGAGAAAGCTGCGAGATTGCAGAGATGGTGACCCTGAACCAAGTCTTATGGGAAGGCAATGATGTATTTGGTAATTGGACCTCTATTACTTGCAGCCGAGGGCATTCCAAATGAATTAGATGGATTTGCTGAGGCAGGTCTTATAAGGCCTGCCACTCAACAGAACGTGTCTAATTTTCAAAGTAGATCACTAGTGTGTGCCCTATATAGGGAGGGGACAAGACAACGTGATCTTTACCTTCTGAACTGGCCCAAAAGTTTTGTTTTGGGTCTTCTAAGAATCTTAAAGAGCAAGTTTCTCCTTGCATTGGATATCAGGGAGCTACAAGGTCAGTGGGGAATAAACTGGTACCACAGAAAAAAGTTCTGCCAATGTCTCATAGGAATGAAAAACCTAAAGAGATATGAGATGTTGAGTGAAATAAATCGGACACACAAGCTTAAATACCATATGATATCACTCATCTGAGTAATGCAAAGTACAAAGAGCTAAATACAAAAGGGGTGGAAAGAAATAAGAGAATAGCTCTCCTGCAAATGGGAGGAGGTTCCAGGAGGCCGAGGGGAGAGAGGGAGGAGAAGGGGAAGTAAGAGGAATTAAGAAACGCTGCTGGGTAGCACTCAGAAAGCTTAGGTAGGAGGACTGCCTAGAGTTTGAGGCCAGCCTGGGCTATATAGTGAGTTCATGGTCAGCCTGGACTACATAGCAAGACCTTGTTTCAAAAAAAAAAAAAAAAAAGGAAAAAGAAAGAAAAAGAAATACACATGCAGGAACTTAATAATCACAGTGAATATAAGCATTACATAATATGTCATAAACATGAGCTAAGAACAGTAACCAGAAGAACTAAAATGGGGAAAGGGCATTTAGACGTGGAGGGAGGGATGTAGATGGGGATGAGAACAGGGATTAAGACCTGCGTGTGCCAGCACCACATTGTCTCACTAGTGTAAAACCTGAA
>NW_004955442.1:1436692-1491864 GCF_000276665.1 Chinchilla lanigera
GTCAAGTGTAAAAAAACTAAGCTGTGTTATGTACATATACCTAGTCCCTAAGATGAATGTATGCTTTGTGTACTGCAAACATATATTAGTAAATTTTTAGAAAGAGTTATGGATTTCCCGTGGGGAAATGAAAATGAGTTTTCTTCTGAGTATCATCGAATGCAGGCATAAAGCTGACCATCTCTGAGGCAGTTTCATAAATATAACTCAGAAAGATGCCTGATTCTTAAGGTGATTACCCCGTGCTCACCATCCTTGCTTAGCCACACAAGTGGCGGTTCTAGAGTTACTGAAGCTCATGGGAACCAATGTGGTGATTGGAAGAGAATTGCTTTGAAAGGGTGGCAAATAGTGAAGTGTGCCTGTTCTGCCTTTGGCTGGTAAATAGATCTGGCATATCTGTGCAAAGAGCCTTAGACCATGAGGAAGCTTTGGCAGGGCTGTCAGATACAGCTATGCATGCATACACTGTATAAAGCCAGGGGGTACCACTTGCACAAAGTTACTATGTCCAACAGCCCCAGAAGAAGGGCCTGGCAATTTTAACAGGCTCAAGTAGTCATGCCAGTTTCTCTGACTCTTGCCCATACTGATGTGTCTTTGTTTTTTCCTAGTCCATCTATCAATTCATTCATCTTCCAATTCAAAACAACATTTATTGAGTCACTACTATGTTCCAGGCATTTTGCTGGGGGTCGAGAAAACAATGCTAAAAAACAAGAAAATCTGGCTTGTCCTTATAAAACTTATGGCCAATGGGGGACACAAATAGTCATTAAATAAACATTGAAATAAATGTAAAATTGCAAAAATGATGAGCACTAGAAAGGAAGTGTGTTTGGTAATAGGAAAATTTCAAGTGTGGGATTTTGACCTGGCCTAAAAAGTCAGGGAAGGTTTGAGTTGAAGTCTAAAGAATGAATGGAGGTTACTGGTACAAAGAGAAGTAAGAGGGTTTCAGGCTGAGGGAACAGCATGTTCAAAAGTCCTGTGACAGGAGGAAGTACACAATGTACCAGGGGCTAAGAGAAAGCCAGTGTGACTTGTAGAGGTGGCTGAGGTAATGAGGTGCTATTTAAGCTCTAGGTGTAATTCAGCTTTCTGTGGTTTTTGGCAATGTATTTGGACCTACTTCTTTGCTCTGAACTTTGTTTAAGCTGAAGTTCTGCTCCTTCATCACACTGCAACCCCAGACCTGTCCTGTGGCTTCACTGAGAGGGAGAGACTTGCACTCTCATCTATCCTGGATACTTCAGGACCAGGAGATTAACTGTAGCCCAGCATCATTTTACCCCCAGCAGCCAAAGAGCTCCTTTCTCTGAAGCACAGTGTTCTTCTCCAGATGGGACTAGATAGGTTGGCCATACAGCCTCCAGCTGACATCTCAAGCAAACACAAAGATGCTACAAGAATAAACCTGATTTTCCCAGCTCTTCTCCTTAACTTAGCACTTGGAATACCAAGGATTCCATGACTGGTCCCTTTAAAAAAGTGAACAATTGAAAGTATCAGGAGTGCTGGGCATATCTTTGCTCTGGTCTCTTCCTGTGGGTCAAGAGCCTTGGCTGTGGTAGGCTCAGTTGTTCTTCCTGGCTCTGCCATTTACTGTCTCTGTGCTTTTGGACAGAGAACTCTACTGTGCTGGGTCTGCTTCTTCCACACCCCAGAAAGGCTAGTGATCCTAATTTTTGAGGCTGCTTTGAAGATTGTCAGATTACACCAAAAGCCCTCAGGACACAGAATAGCTTATCATTCCATCTTGGCTGTTATTTAATTTGATATTGTTAACACACAAGGAGGCGAAGGGCAGATTTTTGCTTATCACAGCAGAAACTTTTTTTAATTGCTGGAACTGATAATAGAGAAAAAAACAGTTTTTTGAGACTATCCCTTCTGCAGGCTCCAGACATTGAAAGAGCAACAGGGCGGACAGCTGCTGGGGTGTGAGGAGGAGCAGCCCATACGGAGGGCCCTCCCAGGAAGATGATGGAGGAAAATCATCCCAGTACATCATCCTGGGCTGCAGACCCCCAGTGACACTGCCGTCCTAAGTTCACACACACTCTGTTCTTTGGAGATATGCTTGCTTTCATCACTTTCCTCTTTGTTTCAATATTCCTTTGTCTAAAACCTGAAGGTTCCAGATGGTAGCATTTGTTCAAATGCTTTCTGCTGTTGAAGATCCTAAGAGTCTTTATAACATGATGGTCCTTGGAACTCAAATCCTTTTGATGCTCAGGCCAGCTCTTCCTGTGCCCACTTGATTCCCTGCAGCATCATACTATTTTGGGAGATCCTGAGCTCTTGGGCAGACAAATTTGGGTGTGGATCCCTCTGACCTGGCTGTATGATCGCAAGCATGTTGCTTACTGTTTCTAAAACCCAGTTTCCTAGCTGATGAATAAGAGCTATCCATACTTGAGCTATGCAGTTTTGAGGAGCTTAGCAATAATGTCTACATAGTGCTTAGCACAGTATCCCAAACAGGTTTGGGATGTAACAACTAGAAATGGTCACAATAAATACATAATAATAGTTATTATTATTGCTATTTTTGTTTATTCAATGAATATTGTTTAACACTATCAAAAGAGTTCTTTCCTCTGGAACAACCACAGAGAAGAAGTATCCTGAAGTAATCAGGGAGAGAGAATACCTTAGCAAGATGAGAAATACTGGATCCACAGAAGTTTGAGGCTGTGTGTGTGTGTGTGTGTGTGTGTGTGTGTGTGTGTTTGTGTATGTTAATAGAACTGGCAGATCTAAAACCGAAGTTACAAGAGCAGCCATGGGGGAAAAGCTGATCACAAAGATGAGTGTAAGCTGGAAGGACACTTTCCCTGTGTGCTACAGTACAGGAGCACAGCCCTCTGAGGGCTGGTTTTCATTTGTAATCTTAGGAACTCAGCCAAGCTGCAGCCAGCCAGCCTTGTATTGATTGGAGGCCCTGCAAGAGGGCTCAGGCTCCAGGATACCTGGGGATGGTGGTTTCACCTATTAGTTACTGTTTTGCCTGTGTGTGTGTGTGTGTGTGTGTGCGCGTGCGCGCGCACGCGAGCAATCATATGAGGGGAATTCTAGGCCTTTTAGCACATGCTGGTGGTGCTTCCAAAGGGCAGGACAGTGATATTTCTTCCATGTCCAGACAGTGTCTGGTTGTATGTGTCACCTTTCCATGGCTGGGATGATGTACCTGATCCCTATGACTTCAAGGAGGTTCACGGTTTCAGCGGTTTTATGGTTCGCGGTGTTTTTCTCCAAGGCAGAAACATCAAGTGGAAGGCTGTTGGGGAGGACAGCTGCTCAACCTATGGCAGCCAGAAGCAGAGAGACAGGAAACGAGCCAGAGAGGATGGGGCCAGGGACCGGATAGGAACCCCACAGTCATGCCTCTGGGACCCCGCAGTCACACCCCAAAAATGTGTTTCACTAATCTTCTAGGTAATTCTCAAATCAGTTAGGTTGATAATCAAAATTCACTGTCGTACTGGCAGAGAATCAAGGGATATTTCTAACCCGTCTTTCCTTCTGCCCAATTAAGACACTCTTCCAAGCCACTGTTACACTACATGGGCACTAAGACCATGAGCATGTAATAGGAATAATACAATAATGCCTGGTAAGGTTATCTTGGGGGTTACTATCTATAATTATTTGTTATTTAATATATGTTAATCAAAATGTCTTGAAAATATCTCTTAAGAAGATGAAAATGTTAACTATCCTATTTTGACCACCACACACCATATATACATATCAAATTATCATACTGTACCACATATAGATGTACCATTAAAATAATAATGTTAGTCGGGCATGGTGGCACACATTCCTAATCCCAGGACTCTGAGAGGCTGAGTGAATCCGGAGGACCTAGCCAAACCTGAGCAGCTTCACAAGTTAGTGAGACTCTGTCTTAAAGTTTAAAACACATTTTTAAAAATTTTAAAAGGGCCAGAGGTGTGGCTCCACAGTAAAATGCTCCTGGGGTCCATCCCTGGTATTGAAAAGATATTATAATTGTTTTTAAAATTGTAATGGAGTGAAATGACTAACCTTGGGAAACTGCATGTCAGACCTCTGCCCCCATCCTCCCCTGAGATGCACTGTGAGTTCTAAGGCCCTCCTAAGGCTCCGATGACGCTCAGGCCAAAGATCCCCTCTTGGCAGTATCAGGGGATGTCCGTGGCAGTGCTGGGAAGTGTGGTGCAGCAGAAAGAGTGGCTGAGCACTTAAATGTGTGCCAGGTGTTCAGCAAAAGACTCCACATGTTTACATTGGAGCTCTTCCTACAGAACTTGTCTTTGTAAAGTAAAGAGGGGGAGTAGAGGGCACTAAAGTTTCTCTTTTCCCTTCTTATATCTCATTGGGAAGGTAGAAAGAAGGAAGAGAGGAAGGGAGGGAGGAGGAGATAGGGGAAGAGAAAGAGAAGTGACAGTGACACTGAGGAGCAGAGCCAGTCACCTTCCAGGTATCCTAAGGCCCAGGGTACGTGAAGGTGAAACAGACACAGACCAAAAACAGCATGGGGAGCTGCGGCTCGCCAGGTCCCCTCCTTAGCATACACAGTCACCTCCCTCTTTTCCACACAGATGTGGAGTCCTGTGGGTAAAAGAAGGCTCGGGACTCCAGGAATCACCAGGAACAGCCAAGTGTAAAGAGAAAAGGAAAAAATCCTTGGGTTGTTCAGCTCTATGCTTCTTGCCCAACACCTTGGAGGATTTTCATGTGGAGGAATTGAAGCACTGTGAGAAATGACATCAAAATACAGAAACTTGGTGGTTTCCAAATGATAGGCTGACTCACTGCCCTATCACCCCTCAAGGAACCTTGCCTGTACAGCGAGCCCTGTCTCTGTGTACATGAACCTGCACCCAGCTTCTTAGCACCCTGTTTTCCACTGCAGCAGTCACACTTGGCAGGATTCCTCGGTGCAGAAGAGAGAGACCCATACAATCTGCAGCATTTTGATCAGTGCAATAGAATAAACATGGGCTGGCAGGGTCGACAGCAGCTGCCTCAAGAGCAGGATTCAGAAGTGGTGAGGGTGGAAACCACCAGTTTTTGTTAAAATACTTTCAGCAAGACATGATTCTTGGAAAATAATATAATTATATTACTTCAGCTAATATAGATATTTTAAAACAGTCTTCCTACAAGGGAGGGATGTTTCCAATTGTAAAAAAGAGTTCACTAGACCAAGAAAGGTGGGCTGACTTCTCTGATAGCACACAGCAAGTGCATCCAGGAGCTCGGAGTGAACCCACACCTATCTGTCTTAAAATATCAGTATGGTTTTACTCCTTACAAGTGATTCCCTGCTTGAAACATAAAGTCAGTTAAAGAAAACCAGCTTCTGACATAAAATTCCTGTGACGAGCCTACCGGGAGGTCAGTTAGAATGAACTGGCTGTTAGCAGACTCTCCAAGCTCCTTTTAAGGGATGGGGGATCCAGGGTGTGTCTGGCCATTTACCAAATGATTCTAAGCATGTGCTTCATTCTGGCCAAGACTGTGAGTGCTGCAAGTCAAGGTGGCATCCCTCAAAGCCTGCTGGCAGACAGCAAGAAACTAAGAACATGCAGCCTTAAAATGAATTATTGATGTCTGACTATGTGGGGATCTCGGGAGTTTTGAGGAATTCTTTTAGTGATTAAAAATCCCTTTCACTGTAGACATATATAGATAGATAGATAGATGGATAGATGGATAAATAGATAGATACAGATGATAGAATGAACTCAGTGCTGCAAACCCAAGTACTTGAGGTCTTTGCTTCAGGTGTTAGCAGGGTTTTCCTTAAGCTGGTCACTCTAGGAAATGCCAACTGCCTGGTTCTGGGCCACTGTTATAAGCAGCAGTGTGGGGCTGCTGCAAGGTTAACATAGATGTTTCTGAGGAGAGACTGCTAGATCAGGAATGGGATCAAGCAACAGGTGGCAAAGGCATACACTGTTTGACTTCTTTGGATCTAACCAATCAGATGCCAGTATCATTGGGGTTGGGATTGTGATCTGAAAGTGGGAGGCTTTTATTATCTCCTTTTGGTGGAAGGAGGACCTGGTGATGCAGGTCAGTTTGGGTCTTTGTGTCTATTCTTCTCGGAAACTTGCTCTGACTGCCACCTTCCTCACAGGGGTAGGTGAGGGGTTGCGCAGGATTCCCATTGGTCCTGCCTGTTTGTAAGCACCGAAAGGTTAGGCACTGCATCTGTCCCATACAGTGCAATACCTCATCACTTGGGAGAGCACCTGTGCACAGCAGTCTTAGTAAGTATCTCTTGGTAGTCAAAAGAATGTCATAACTCAACAGAGCTGGGAAGATGTTCCTTCATCTTCCTGAATGGCATGACTATCTAGTCTTTCCAAGTTAGAAAATCTGAAACGTGACATTCACAATTACCTTTCAAACATTGTAGAAAACCTATGAATTATATACAAAGTGGGGAGACTACCTGTATATGTTACGACAACCAGGTGGACTTTAGCTTGAAGAACAATCACTCGTCTCCCAACCACTGTCACTACACCCTTTTCTGTCAAGGACTTTAAGTACAGTGTATATCAGCATTTCAGCCTTTCAGTTTTGCAAATCTTGGAATCCACCAGGAAATGTCTCTGCCATGTTTAAGTTGCTTTTTTTTTTTTTTTTAATAATAGGAAATACCTGTTTCTTCCTTTTTACAACAGGGTTTCTGTGTTGATGTCTGTGAACCCTTCCCATCCTATCTTATGGGAAGTACTGGCCTCAGGCTTTCACCAGTTTCAGGAGAACTTAATTCCTCTGGTTGGCTGCCATCTCCTCTCTTACTGGATCTGGACTAAATGTACCACTCCACTCCCATCCCTACAGCCATCCCTGAAAAATGTGGACAAGTCATAGACAATAAAGGAAGTTCACGCACCTCCCAGTGTGCTGTAAGACGCTTACCCTGCACTTACCCAGTTACTGTGTTCAAGAGCAAGTGCTGATATTTCCCTTTGGATTACTTCAGTCAAAGCAGGTGCTTATGGATGAGGTGTATTGGTGAGCCCTGGACCCAGGAATGTCAGGTAATCCATCTTTTTTTGTTAAGAATTTACTCTATACTTGCCATGAATATGGGGCATGATAAACAATCTGGTAAGATTTCCTCTTCCTAGCAAACTGAAGGAAAAGTCTATGACTTCTATAAAATAATATCAGCTTTATTCTGTGTAAGCCATGACACCATGACAGTTATGGCCATTATAATATTCTTCTGTTACAGAAAAATTTAAAGCCAACCCAGTCCAATCCTTCCATCTTGCATGGGGGGAAACTGAGGTTTTGTGAGGTAAGGTGGTTTGCCCATGGCCACAAAGAAAGTTAGTGAACAGAGCAAGTCCAGAACCCATGCACCTCACTCCCTGGTCCTCTCATCTAGTCTGAAATGCATTTATTTCTCAAGCTTCCCTGAATACAAAGATCATGCTCAAGAGGAAAAGCATCTGGTCTAGTGATTTAAGCATTTACCAATGGCAGACAGGAGAATGAGTCTTGATGGCTTCCGGGAATGCTCTGACTTTGGAATCCCAGCTCCACACACTCTGTGCTTGAACCACGGCACATCCAAAACTTTATGCTCCCACAAGAAGTAGTGAGGTCACCCAGGACTTGCAAAATTTGAGGAAAACACTGACATGTGGACAGCAGGATTCACAGTGTTCTCTGTCTTCTCCAACGGAATCCACAGGATGCCAAAAAGACAAATGCATTTTTCTCCTCCAAATTATTCCTCCTACAAATGCTAAGTATCTCCATCTGGGAGGCATTTAACATTTCAAGCAGCTATTGCTGATCTGTAGGAGGACTCGCCAAGTTTCAACTGCCGCCCCAAAATAGCTCCCCTTATTGCTTCAAGAGCCGCCAAGACCCAGCCCAGGCAGAGGAGAAAAACAGTGTATTTGGGGAGGCCTAAAAGTTGGAGGAGAACAACAGCAACCAGCTCCTAGTGTGTCTTCATCCACTCCTTTCTTCAAAGGTATGTTTTGATGAGCTGATGAGAGGGGCCAACATCCCTCTCCAGGAAGAATATATTTCCAGAACACATTTCATCAATGATGTCTCCCCAGGTGACAGTCTCATGTTTTTTTCTGACAGCTGGAGTTCATTCAGGTAGTTAGAGCAAATCACATACATATTATGCAAGGGCAAGTTTTAAAAAGTCCCATAAGAAGGACCATAGGTAGGATGGGGATATTTGAGCTCTGAGTAGGACTCAAGAATTTGTCTTTATCACTTCCCGTTCTGTTTACATTTGCCAAGTCTAATCATGGGGAATGAACATGGATCTAACACCTCCAAGCCAGTATTCTGCTGCATGGACCCACTTAACTGCTGTTGGTTAATTAAGTATCTACAGAGTGTCGGGTACTGGGAGGGTGCTCAAGATAAAGGAGACACACAATTTCCGTCATCAAAGAGAGTAATGATTAATAGAGATATGATCACAATAGTACTAAATCTACTTAGGGTGGACTGGCATGGGAAATCCTGATATAGGACTTATAAAAATTGGAAGAAGAAGTTGTTAGTAATTGAGAAGCCAGAGAAGTTTTCATGGAGTAGATGGTATTTGTTCTAGACCTATAAGGAGAAGCTTAGAATTTAAACAGGTGGATATTAGTGGAGGAAAAGCACTCCAATTGCATGGGACAGCTTGAGCAACTGCAATTCAAGGTGGTGAAGGTGCCTAGAGGTGAATTTCATTTGTTCCTTCTTTCCTTCGTGCATTCATTGAATGAGCCATGTACGTAGTGAACATGGAGTATGTTCAGGTACAGAACCAGGAGCTGGGCATATAGAGAGGCATAAAACATGACCTCAGGGAGCTTTTGTCTGGTGGATAATGAGAAGTGGTGAGAAGAAAATAGTCTATGGTGAAGACAACAAATAATCAAAGGACCGTAGGAAATAGGAGAGCAAGGGATGGACCCTTGACTCAGGCATGACTGGCCAGGAGAGATAGCCTGGGGAGGAGAAGCAGAATCGAATGTCAAGGACAGAAGGAGAAAGGTGTTTTAAGAAGCTTCAGTAGACTAGAAACCGTGTGGCTAGATTGGCCGGGGTGGGGATGCAGCAGTGGGGGGCGGGGATGGCAAAGGCGTGGGACATGACTAAGGCTTTTGTGTGTTTGGTTAGAGCTCGTCCAGCACTGCTCTATTTATGCTGCTTCAGTGGAGAAAGCATGGGAACTGACTCACACTCCCACTGCGAGTCCTGCTGGCATCCTATGATGGGTGGGAAGGCAGAACTCTGAGACTGTGCAAAGCTACCACCTACCACCTGTTCTGTGCTGTTGTTTTTCTTTTGTCAGTGTGTTGGTTCTGGTCACAAATGACTTCATCATGATCAGAGACTAAGCCCTCACAGCACTGACTACAAGGCTGACCTACATAATAGATGTCAGTGTGTATTTGCTAACCCTTTGTGGCATTGTGTGTGTGTGTGTGTGTGTGTATGTGTTTGTGTGAGTGTGTGTGTGTGTGTGTGTGTGTGTGTGTATGTAAGAGAGATTCTTTGGGACTGAGAGATGCCCTCATTCTTACATTTAAGAAATGGAAATATTTCTTCTGTTTTTATCATCGTTGTTGATTCTTTATTATTCAAGCCATTGATCTCTTCCATGTGAATGATGGTTTTTACAGCTAGGAAGATATTTTTTTCACAGACAATATTTCTATGTAACATATATGTTGATATGTAGTCAGCATCAGTAACTTGCCACCAAGACACATTTCACCAAATAGAAAAATACCTATTCCAAGATCTTTGGAAATTTAGACACATGACACATTCCTGTGTATTATTTGAAGTATACAAAGTATTAGTTTACACTGTATTAATGATTAAATGTTTGAAAGCATTATTGAATATGAAAAAGAATTTTAAAATCTATTACTATTAATAGATAGCATTAATAGATGAGTATCCTTATATTTTTTATGTATACCATATATCTGTGAGTACTTTTAAACTGAGGATTTTATGATTAAATACCAATTTATATGATACATGTAGATGGTAAATTCTTTCACATAAACATAATTTTAATAGCTGCATAATGTGCTCTGAGAACTTATGCCTCAAGGGAGAACAGGCATCAATATAATTTGTTTAAAAGTATGGAGCTTCTGCTATGATAACAATTGTAAGGAAGATGGTCCAGATAAAACTACACAGCAATGTTGAGCGCGGAAATCAGGAAAAGCTTCCATGAGGATGGTGAAATGGATTTCAAACTAAACAATAATTACATATTATGGCTGAGTGAGGCCAGGTCCAAGAGGGGCTGGGCAGGGCCTTCCAGTAGACGTGAATATGTGCAGTGCTCCTGTGACAAGGGGCAGGAGGCCTACTGAGGGGCTTCTGTTTTCTAGCTGATTTTCACAGGTATTTGTGTGTATTTATGCAGGCTGTGGACATCCTGTTGAATTCTTTGGTATGATTTGTGGATGTTCTAGGTTTACATTCATATCATTTGCAACTGATCCTAAGAGCAAGCATAATTCAGGCTTGGCCCACGTCAGGCAACATACCAAGGATTATTATGTCTGCATCTGCTTAAATGATCCTCATTGTCCTTTATGAGGCAGATATCGCCATCCCCAGGACAGAGAAAAACAACTTAACAGTTTAGCAAATAAGTACTTGATTGCTAGTACATAAGGAAGCTGAGGTCGAGCCTGGGCCTGACACCTATGGCCGTGTCTCCAAGCTGCCATTCAACTAAACATTTGCTTCTGTACTTGTCCTCTTGAAGGTCTAAAACTGTTGAAAAGCAGGGAGCTCTGTTTCATCCAGGACTTTAGCTCAAAATGGTTCTGGGTTTGGTGATTCAGTAAAATGTTGGTTGACATGTGAGATGTAGTCTTTATAAGGTTAGCAAAGTATTCCTGTACTCCATGACTCCTGCATTTTTAAAATATAAGTCAGAGACAGAATTGAATTTTGTCAAAACCCTTTTGATATTTGGTGATGGCCTTCCTCCTTTGACCCACTGATATGATAAATTATGTTAATATATTTTTGAATATTAAATGATTCCTAATATTAAATCTACCTTGGCTTCCTGGAATAAAATCTATTTGGTCATAGTGGATTATTTCTCTAAAGCATAGCTGAATTAGGTTTGCTGGTATTTTATTCAGCATGTTTATGACTATATCAATAAATAATATTGTATTAGAGCTTTCTCTTTCTTTGGCTGTTGCTATTAGATCTTAGCAATAGACTGATGTCGTCGCTTAAGAAATCAGGACATATCTTTTTCCTTTTGAAATCTCTTCCTAAATAGCTACATGTCATGGCTGTTATTTATTTTTCAGAATTGTGAAATAATTAGCATTTTAAATAATTCAGGTCCAGTATCTTCTTCAGATTATTTTTGTAAAACTTATTCACTTTTCCTCAAAGTTATTGATATGCTCAGATTCCCATAGACCCATTTTTATAATTCATCTCTGCCTAGAAAACCATCAGTATCATTAGGATTTTTCAGATTTACTTCACGTATGATTGTATTTTATTACTACATTATCTCATCCTTGTTCATGACTTGTTATCTTATTATTTCTCCTTTGTGTTGAGGGGCTGTATAAAGCATTGGTTAGGAGCTTTGGTTATGGAGCATGACAGCACCTCTGTGACACTTGCCACTTGGGTGACCTTTTACCTATCAGTATCCTTCTATTCTCCTCCTAGTTAATTCATTTGCTTTTCTGAGCTTTTTAAAAAATATAATAAAGAACAATTTATTTGGTAAACTGGTGGAAAAGAAAGGTGATAGACAGCTGCTGTGAGGTGGTAGGGGCTTCAGAGCTGAAAGCCCCTGAGTTATTGCATTTTAAAAAATCTGTTCTTCAGTTTTCTTTATTCTTTTCTTAGTTTTCCTTTGCTGCATCTCAAAAAATCCTCACTGATGTATTTTCCTTAATTTCTTTTCACTTTTTCTTATTCTTTCATAAAATTTAAGTCTGTAACCTTAGATTATAACATTTTTGTATATTGTTTTTTCAAGGTATTTTATATATTGTGTTTTTTCAGGGTATTAACTTCAAAATAACCTATAGTCAATAATTTAAGTTTCTCTTTAGACAATATGTTATTTAGGGTAGAGAATTCCCATTTGCAAAAGCTTGGATTTTGGTTTTCTGTTTTGTTTCTAGTATGGAACTTTTAAAATGTGTTTATTTAGGTGTTAAAGAATATTTTCTATATATGTATGCCCAGGGAATAATATTTTATATACATATATATTAAAATATTCTTCTACATGATTATTTTTCTATATAGCCCCAGAAAGTGTAACCTGATCTACCACTAATTGAATTTTGTTGCTTTGAGTGTGACCTAATATGATATAAAGTTTGGAATTTGTATCAATTGTACTTTTAAAAGACATTTCATTATATTCTTGATGTCATGTTTAAAAATCTATTCAATCAGTGTTAGTTATATTATGCATGTCCTTTATATCCTTCTTTATTTTGCCTACTTAATGTGTTACAAACTGTTCAAATTTCATAACCCCAACGTGCTGATGTCATTTGTGCTTTGTATTGCTAGTCATGAGTTCAGCAGCAAACATTTATGAATGTTTGTCTGCCTTGTGAATTGCATATTTATTAGTATAAAATAGCCCTGTTGTTTTATTGTAAGATATTTCACTTGAGTTCTACGGTGCTTGACATTCAGTCCAGCCTGCAGTTTAATTTCTGTTTGCTTTGGGATGGCACCAGTTTGCCCACACCTTTGCATTAAATCCAAATATATAATTTTGTTTTAGGCCCAGCAGGTGCAGACTGCATAAGATTGGATTTTAATTTGACCCAGCCTCAGTCTCTGACCTTTAAATGAGGAGCTTAAAGGCTTAAAAGATTTACACTTATTGCCATGACACATTTGTTTGGGTTTACTTCTATCATTTTGTTTTCTGCCTTTCTTAGTTTTATTACCCATAGCTCTAGATTTTACTCTGGGTGGCAAAAATATAGAACCAGCTAAGAGTAGAGGTGCTCTAACCAAAAGTGTTCTCCCTATGTGGGGTGCTGTGCCTAGTAACGAGCAGTGCATCCTGAGGCATGTAGGTTACATGGGATGCACCAGAGGAGCATGGCCATACAAAAGGTGAAGCATATTCCTGAGGATGAAGATAAGAAAGGAAATCAGTAAGCTTTTCAAGGGGAAAGGTGGAGAACTGCTTACTATAGAGAACACACACACCCGCACAGAGCAAGAGAGATGCTTGTAGGCCTTCTAAACTAGAATTCAGAATAATATGTAGGAAGTCAGAACTTTGAAAAAAAACCCAAATTGGACTCAATTCCTCAATAAAATTGTGATTTCAGAATCTTGAGAAATATACAGGGAGAAACTTGACAGCATCAGACTGCATTGGCGCTATTGGACAGTCGTGGAGGTTGCAATTCATGGGAACCTGAATCTCCCAAAACTGAGGCTCTGCACTGATCTGAGTATTCGGATGCGACCCTGTAGTCTTTTTGATGTTTTAGATAGGAATTCTGACTTCAGTTCTGTAGAAAAGATTCCAAAAGGAAACTCCCACACCCAAGCATCTCATCCGGATGTGTGGTTTTGGTAGCAGGTGTGGTTGCATACACAGCTACACAGACACAGTCCTTACCCCTAGCTGAACGTTAGAATTAGCTGAATGCTTTGCAAAAGCTATCAACATCCAGTTCCTAGATAAGAGCATTTAATTTAACCTTCCTGGGGTTGGAGGTCAGTCTTTTCTTTATAAGCTCCTCAGGTGATTTTAATCTGCAGCTAGGGTGAAAAATCACTGATGCAGTCCTTGACTTTCTATTGTGCAAACCGGGCAAACAATCATGCCTTTGTTCCTGTGCATCCTCTCTTTTATCTTCTGGTTACAGCTTCCTGCTTTGTTGGGAGTGCTTCCCTTCTGTTGTCCATCCACACAGTCTTTGAAGATGCTAGGTCTGCCTGTGTCTCCAGTTAAAAGTGTGGAGCCCACTGTAGTGTCCCATGTGAGTCAGTATCAGGAGGCCAAAGGGTCCACCCTGGAAGCCTGAAGAGTCCGCACTCGAAGCCAGGAGACAGCGTCCAAGGTCAAGGTGAAGACTAGGCTGCCTCCAAAGAAACAGAAGCAAGCCTTCCTTCTTCGCTTCCCTTTTATACCATTCTGGAGTCTTCTCTAGGGTGGGTCTTCCACACTCAGCGTCATACTGATCCTATTTAGTCAGGTGTTTCTTACTCAAAGGGACTCAGTCAGTTTAACTATCACACTCAGTACAAGGAACAGTTGAAAGAGAGAAACTGAATCCTGATGTCATTTGAGCCATGAACTTGGTCACACTTATGGTCATCATTATCTCTGTTTTACAGGAGAGAAAAACTGATGCTCAGAGCATTTAGTTGCTCAAAACTGCACAGCCCATCAGTGGGAGAGAGATATTTCCTCCCTGAAGGAAAGTCTGTCGCACTGAGTTGCACACTGCAGTAGCCAACAAACATTCTGCCAGTGTGCTTGACCTGTCTGGTAAACAGAATAATTACGAGTTTTATGTTTGGCAGGTCTGTGTTTGAATTTATCATGAAGCATTGTATTCTTTGGGCAGTGCTTATGTCCTATATGACCAATCTTTACCTCAATTTATCAGGATAATTCAAGTTTTATGTTTGTGTTTTGCTTACCTTTAACAAAACAGTCCTAACTATTTACACAAATGTTCTTTCTATGTCCTTCAAGTTGTCCTGTCCTGCAGTTTCTCTTTAGGTGTGCTCTTGCTGGTTCCCAGAATCTAAGTGCATATCAGAAAGCAGGGGAGGAACAGGATGCTATGGAAAGACAAGGAAGAAGATGACCGCCAAGGAACAATCAAATGTGGGCAAAGGACTTAAGATTTTTTTTAAAAAGACCCTTGTGGAGGAATTTCCCTGAGCCATACCAACAGAGTCTCAAAATATCCGTGCTGGATGTAGGTTGGATGGGAAATCAGGACATTATAACATGTACTAACTTCAACTATATAAGTGGCTGGACAGAATTTGATTTCCAAACACAGGTGATTTCTGTTACACTCCATGGCTGCAAAACGTTTCCCACTCCATCACCACTCTGTGTTGCAGATAAGCAGAGTCATTATGAATTTGAAGACTTTCAGAGTTATCCTGGAGGTTATCAAGTAGATTTTCTGTTCTTTGGGTGATGTTTATCAGCCTAACCTTGAAATTACTCAGAAATGGAAGGCAGAGTTGTTCTTCAGGACTAAGTGCTATGAGTCAAGCCCAAGTATTTCTTTAAGCTAAAAAAAGAAACAAACCTTAAAAATCAGATTTTAAGGGTTTCCAATTCCAGCAGAGAATGAGGTGCAAACGGATCTACCCACGTTTTGTCCCAGCATGCCTTTTCTTGGGCTCATCTCCTATTCCATAGTGATAGCATCAAACTGTGATGATCCTAAGCATGGTCACCTTCAGAGCAGTTATTATTCAAAGTTAAAGGGGCAAGATGAAGCAGCACCATGCTGCACTTTACAAACCAGTTGAATTAACCTGAGTAGACATAGGAAACGCCATACAACTAGCTGGTCAGTGGACAGAAATACACCATGGTTAACCAAGGATAAACAAATTATACCAGGACCCTGGTGGAGAAGTCTCAATTCCCAGCAGTGAGACCGCTCACCTTTTCAGGCCTAATTGCAGGCATCAGTTTAATCCTTAAAGAATTACGTCCAATTGGCTTCTGTCTGTCTGCATTTGTAAATGTCATTCTGCCCAGCATGTGTTGTAAAGATTAGCTATGCTCCGTCGTTTTGTTAGCATGAATCAATAATGTAGGATTCTTGGCTTGCTGAATTTTTAAAGTCATCTGTGAATCAATGCTGGCTATTTGTGCAACACCCCTTAAACATGCTAACTTGAGTATCTGGTTGGGGAGACAGTTATCGAAAATTTTAAGAACGGCTTAATGCTTAACTGAAGCTGTAGAGGAGAGAGGTTACGTTAATCTGTTGATGCTGATACACGCAGGGATTCATTCCTAAGAAAGAGATAAAATTAAGTTAACAAAGTAAATAGTAGGTTCTATACAGAAGTATGGTTCAGGGAAATACCACATAAAAGTCTCTGTATGGAATCTTCATCACGGACCCTTCAAAATACCCATTAAAGGTTTAAAGATGCCACATGCTCAGAAGACATAGCAGTGATGCTAAAAATCATATCTCATGTGGGAAACAAGGGAAGTACAGTGCATTTCCTGGAAATTGCACTATGAAGGAAGTTCACCTTTCCACAGAGGTGGGAAAGGGCAAGCAGTGTTTCTGCAGTAATCTGACAACATTGGTCATTATATTTTTCCCAATGCAGAAATTCACAGCCAGATTACCGAAAGATCCAAGCACAATATAAGCAAATTGTTTCTAAGACTGTGGAAATCAGCATTGATAACGCTGTCATTAATCAAGGATGACCTCTCCAAATACTCAGTTTCATTAGTTATAACAGGCAGCAATTTTAAATAAGGAACCATTTAACCTAATAAATTAGTAAATACTGAAAAAATATTAAAGCTGTTAAGGATCAGTTGACTTATTGCTACAAGGTATGTACATTATTGTAATCTGCCTGACACAATATTTCATAGAAATATCTTGTGGCTTAAAATGGTCTTATCCCTTTAATTCAGTAAATCCAGTTTAGAAAACATTCAAAACTACAGAGAAATGCTTATAATTAAAATATATTTGTTACTATGTTAATTCAAATAACAAAAAAAGTGACAATAACTTAAACCTCTAACAAAATGAAAAATTAATGTCTCTCTAGGGTAAACTGTCTGGAATTCAGTAGACAAGGGGGTTTGCAAAGAATTTTAATTTTCTGGAGAAATGTTTAAACAACAACATAACAAAACCGAAATACAAAGTTGTATTCAGGCACGTGCTGCTTACCAAAAGAGAGAAATCCTAAAAATGTAGTTAGGGAATTCTGTCCATGGGACAGCATCACAGAGTGCGTTTACGTGGACTAAGATGGCTGCAACAACGTTAGGTGATGTAATTTGATGGCACTGCTGTTGTATGTGTGATGTGGGGTTGACCAGAATTATTATATTTATTATCATATTGCACATAATTGTACAAGACATCATTCACCTGTGTGAAAAATACATTTTGGGAAAGATGCTGGATGTTAATATGCTAGGATACTGACCCATATTTGTTGTCAAACTCTCTACCTTTTTCTTCAGTGATGTAAAATCTCTTTTATAAAAGTTTTGTTTTCATTGATATAATTGTGTACATTTATGGAATATTGTGCACTGCCTCAACACGTGCATACGCTGTGTGATTATCATGGCAGGGTGTTTAGCGTATGTGTCACCGCAAGTATCGATCACTTCCTTGCAGTAACAACATCCAAAATCCTCTCTTTTAGTTGTTTTGAAAATACAATATTCTTAACTCTCGCCATCCTACTGTGAAATGTTACATCAGAACTTATTCTTTCTATCTAATTGTAACTTTGAGCTGTTGTCCAGTCTCTCCCCGTTTTCTTCTTTGACCTCCATTCCTCAGCCTCTGGTAACTACTATTCTACCCAGTATTTAGATGAGATCAGGGTTTTTTAGATTCCACAAATGACTGAGATCACATAGTATTTGCCTTTATGTGAGTGACTTATTGCACTTAACTTAATGTCATGTACAGTTCATTCAGCTTTCTGTAAACTGCAAAACTTGTCTTTTTGATGGCTGAACAGTATTGATGTGCCACCCTTCCTTTATCCATTTATGAGTTGATGGAGATTCTGGTTGATTCCATTTCTCAACTATTGTGAACAGTGCTGCAATAAACATTGAAAGTACAGATATTCCTTTGACAGATTGATTTTATTTTCTTTGGATAAATACACAGTAGGAGGATTGTTGTTTCATATGGTAGTTCCATTTTTTTTTAGATTTTTGGGGAGTTTCTATACTGTTTTCCATAATGGTTGTACTAACTTACATCTTTACCAACAGTGCATAAGTGTTCCCATTTCTCCACACCCTCATCAGCATTTGTTATTCTTTACCTTTTTAAAAATACAGGCGTTGCTGTCTTTGGTCCAATTCTAGAATCAGGGAATAGAAAGAGGAAGAATTATGGAGAAAATAAACGCAATGATGTACTGGAAGGGTGCAGTGGTGAGAGGTAAGGTGGAGGGCTGCTTGAAAGCCTTTCTAAGGAGGCTCAGTGATCCTGACACTGATCTGATGGCAAGGACTGAACGGTGTGAAGACCCGGTTGGAGACTGTGCCAGGTAGAGAGAGATGAATCACAGAAAAGGCAATGAAGTTTGGATAAACAACTGCTGAAGCTCACTGAGTGGGACTAGGTAGACACAGTCCAAAGCAAAAAGGCTCTGGAGACCAGATGGAGCCATTTATATGTCATGCCTACATAGTTGAAAGCTGTTGGAGGGTTTTGGACCTGAGGGTGATCTACCTTGCTTTACATTAAGAAATACCTCCCAAAATACCACTATAGATGCCCTTTGAAATACAGAGGTCAAGACAGAAAACAAAGAAATCAGCTAAGTGATTTTTTCCAGTTCTCTTTGATTCAGCGATTCTACTTTTGGTACTTTCTAAGATGGAGATGATGACATGGAAAGAATACTATAGGCAAGGTTATTGCATTGTCTTTTGAGATAGTGAAATACTGGAAACAAACTTGTTGTCAAAAGGGCAGACCACTGGTTAAGTAAACTGTGCTACAGCCATGTGATGGAATGCTAAGCAACTAATTAAAGGAAGAGGAAGTAATATCCATATGGAAAGCTCTCCAAGATGAATTGCAAAGTGAGAGGTTCTAGGAGCAGAACAGAAAGCACCATGTGCTAATGTGTGTGCAAAACCAAAAGGGGATACATGTTCTATGCTCGCATCAAGACTGTGCAGGGCACCCAGGTAACACTTAACATTTGGTTACCTATGAAATATAGGGATGGAACTGGGGCAATAGAGGATGGAGATGTGTATGTTTTAATATAAGTTCATTTTCAAATGCATGTACTATCTCAAACACGATTGAAAGAAAAAATAGAGCTTTATTGCAATCCATGGGAGAGAAGGTGGAGATTCCAGGTATTGACATTGGGCATGCAGAGATATCAATAGAACTAGGATATGCTTTTTAGGTTAAGTCTATGAAACTTAATTAGGTGAAGGTTGGTTATGAACCAGGAGGAGAAGTCAAGGACGATTCCTCAGATGGAAGCTTGAGAAACAGTGTGACTGACATTTTCTGAATTACTAGAAGGAAAATGAGAAGTCCGTGTGTGTGTGTGTGTGTGTGTGTGTGTGTGTGTGTGTGTGTGTGTGAGCCCTGGGGAATGAATCCAAGGCCTGTGTACTAAACTATATCCCTAGCCCTTCTTCATTTTGTATTTTGAGATAGGCTCAGCTAGTTTGTTAAGTTGCTGAGTACAGTCTTGAATTTCAATCCTTCTGCCTCAGTCTCCAGAGTGCTATGATTATAGACATGTTCCACCATGTCTACCTGAGAAATCCTTCTCAATCTGATACATTTCAGATGATCAAACATCAGATGAGGAGAGAGTGGGGAGGCAATGGCATGTGAAAGTCCAGAGACCATAGTAAATGTGGCTCCCGGAGATACAAACACGAGAGGCATCAGCACACAGATGTTTAATAATGCCAAGGAATTCAGTCCAGATGAGGAGTGTGGTACAGTAGCACAGGATTCCCAGGATCAAGCTCTTTTAACATCTTACATTTACGCTGAGCAGCCAAGAAGGATCCAAGAACAGGGACTGAGACTCTAGATTGTGAAGTGGGAGCAGAATTAGGATTTTGTGGAGACAAGAAGAAAAATGAATATTTGGACGAGGGAGTGGTTTTTCATGTCATGTGCCACTGGGAATGAAAACAAGAGTTCAAATAAATAGCCAGTAGGATTGGATTTACCAGTAGGACAACCACTGTTGATTTTGATCTGGCCCACTTATAGGGAGTGATTTGATGAAAAATGTAAAAAGTGAAGTATAAAGAGTGACACAAAACCACTCTTTCTAGGAGGTTTTTTTTGGAATAAAAAGGAGTAAGTGAGGACTAGTTAGAGGGAAATGACGGAGCTTTTATTTCTTTTCTATAAGATAAGAAATGATGGGTGGGTTTGTGCCAATGGGGACACGCATTAGGAAGAGAGAAGCTATGGTTTAGGAGGGGAATAGTAACTCTGGGAGCCAAGACAAGAGCAGCCTCAAAGAAAGAGGAGAGGAGACCCAGGGCCTGTGCTCTAACTCCACTGTCAACTCACTGCAGTCAGGTGAATGACCTTGCTTTTGCCTTAATTTTGCTAATCTGAAAAATGGGAAATTTATGTCACATACCTCATAAGACGAAGTAAATAGGAATGCCTGAATAATAGCCTGGATGCTGTCAGTAAATATTAGCCACTTTTGTTATTTTCATTCTATGTGTCCCAAATATTCTCTATTATGCATTGGCTAAAATAATTATATATATATATATATATATATATCACATTTTATAGCCCCTGGCTTGTGTGAATAACAGAAATGCAGAAGTGACCCTTCCCACTTTAAGATTTTTTCAGGACTGAGAAAAGCAAAACTTTACAATAATGAACACCTATAAGATTCCAGCCTCAGACTGCCTAGGGGCCAGTAACTCTCATTAATACACAATGGAGAGAAGGGGAGGAACAGAGCAAGCCTTAGACAGAGCCCTGAGGGAAATTCGTCTTCCCATTTGCACAGAACAAGTCTTCCTTCTTTCTCTGCAGCGCCTGTGCCCCTTGCACATGGTGTAGTGCTGTAGGAGGCGATGCTCCCTATCTCCCGGGAACCCACGTGTTTATGTGGGCTTACAGGAAAATGGAAGAAATCAGAATCTGTGTCTCTGAGCAGGCTTATGGGACCCCTGTATGGCTGGAAGAAAGGCAGATTATATTGGGATGCAGTGTGAACCCGAGGACTGAATGTGTTGACTCTGTCTTTTAATAATGCATTTCATTAGGAGCAGGAGCTATTGATGTAGCTGGCAAATAAAGTGCATTCTCCACAGGCTGCCTCGCTCTTCAGTTGCTTCTTAGGCAGAAGCAGAAGCAACGCTTGACAGCTGTTTCTCTTATTTAAAATTGTCCATTGGTGATGCTGGGGAAGGGGATTGGAAGAGGGGAAGGTGGAGAATGAAAGAGAACCAAGTCTCCCTAGGCTCTCACTTTGAGGAAGCCACTTTACATGGCTAAGCTCTATTACTACAAGTGAGAAAGCGCTGAGAGGTTTTGCGAAACACCCAGAGTCACATAGTTCTTCGGTAGCCAGTCAACATTCAAACTCAAGGCTTGCTTCCTGTGTTTAGGTCATGGCCCTTCATGCCGGGGTTCCTCAGTCTCAGCACTATTAGTATTTTGAGTTGAATGATGATTGTGAGTGTTGAGGAGAGGGATGCCACACTGTAGAATATTTAACAGCATTCCAGGAGAATTGCTCCATCCCTGGCCGTGATAACTAAAAATTATCTCAGGACATTGCTGAATGTCCCCTGGGGAAGGCAAAATCTCCCTAGGTTCACAACCAGTAGTCTATATCATGCTTCCTAGAGATGCTTCTCCAGTTCACAGCCTGAAGCAGCTTTCTAGACTGTGGTCATATGTCACGCTCATGGGTGCCATGCTCGTTCATTCTCATGCACACTTTTGTCCATCCCGTTGAGAGTTCCTGTGTGTAGCTCTCAGTCAGGTACTCTGCTCCCCAGTGTGGGAGGAAATGAAAGGTGCATGGGCTCTGTGCTTGTTGTAGGTAGTGGGGAGGAGCAGATGGACACACAAGCATACAGAGCAGCAGAGTGGTGAGTGTGATGCCCGTGGTACCTTGGGATGGGGTCTGGGAGAAAGAAGAATCCATTTGGTATTCAAGGTCCACAGGTTGATTTAAAAGATAATCTTATTTTATGGGCTTTTGCTGAGGGATTATTCTGAGTTCCCCGCGACTGAATGCTCAGTGATCCACCTGGATTCGCTCTGCAATTTTTATTGTGATGTAACATACATAGAACAAGATGCACACTTCTTAACTATGCCTAATTGACACTTTTGTACTACACTCATAGAACCACTGTTCAAGGTCAAGATACCCAACATATCTATTACCCCAGAAGTTTCCCTCCTACCTCTTATCAGTCAGGAGAAACCCCTGGCAACAGTAAACATCACACAACTTCTAGCAAGAAATTAATTCTATCTGATCTTGAATTTCATATATAAATGCATCTCACCATACCTTGTGATTTTGTCCCAATCAACCCACTGCAAGTTGAAAATAGCGTGAGTAAAAAATGCACTTAAGGCACATGACCCACTACATACCATAGCTTAGCAACATGGGACACCGTAGGTTGTCAGCTGTCTCCACTCGGGATCACAGGGTTGCCCGTACTCACTGAGGCCCACTGCCACTGGCAAGCACTGCCCCACACAAGTCTAGCCCCAGAAATAATAAAATTCAAAGTATAATTTTATTCAATTCGTATCACCTTCACAGTATTGTCACTGACAATGATTAATTAAACTGTTCTAGGTTAGAGACCATCTATAAATAGAATCATTCATTGTGTCTTCTATGTCTCTGTTCTATATTTCTCATCTTTACCTTTGTGAAATTCACCCACACTATTACAAGTAGTGGTATTTTATTCATTCTTTTACTGCATATTAAATTCATTAAGTGAATATTGCCATCATAGATCTATCCAGTCCCTGGTTGATGAGCATTTAGGTTGCATGTTGCCTGTTATTAATAAAGCACCCATAAAATTCTTTATCTCTACATTTGGATGCACATAAACACTTCTTCCTTGCAAGTATACGCATAAGAGTTGGAGAACGCTAGTTGCTAGGTCACGTTTTACCTTAGAAGATACTGTGGGATTTTTTTCCATGAGGCTATACCAGTTTCTACCTCCAGCAGCAGCTCTGGGGAGCTCTGAAGCATCTCAGTTTCCTGCACCTAAAACATCATTAAGTTTCTGTAAGCACCACAAACTGTTGCCATGTATAACTAAGGTAAGGATTTTAACCCCAAGGCTGCCGGCAGCCGGGGTGGATTGGAAAGAAGGGTGGCATCACTTTTGTCTCATTGTCCTGGTCTCTGTCACAGTCCTCACCGCTCACCACCTGGGCTCTGGAAGAGACTTAGTGAGCCAGCCCCACTAGTGAAGAGCCGGATGAGCCTGCCTCCCTGTCCCTGAGGTGCTCGTGATTACAGCTGGTACTGTGGGAATGAAGAGAGAAGTCAGGTTATTCCTTCAACAGCCCAGTTTCTTTCCTGGCCTCATAAGAGATCTGTAGTTGGAAGTCATATAGTGCAAAGACACAAAGCTCTCAGACACACTATGACATCATGCAGGGAACTCTGAGGACACCTGCTTCAGCCCCAAGTGAGGGCCAAAGGGAAACAGCTACATGCTCCAAGGTGTTCTTTCCTCTTAGTATCTGTTTACCCACCTTGCAGGGTTGTTCAGAGATCAAATTACAACACCTCTCAAAGAAGAGTATGTGCATGAAGGGGTGCCTGTCTTTCTAGGTTGGTGCCTGATAGCTCCTCTTTTGGCCACTGGGCATGGCAGTCAGTGCAAGCCCTATACCTTGATGGAAAGTCATGAGGTCATCTGTTCTCACTTCACCTTTCAGGTCTTCAGTGTCCCCATCTGTGAAACCAGGTCTGGATCAGAAAGCCTCTGATGGGTTCAGTGGGTGAGAGAAAGTGTACAGGACCTCCAGTCAAAGCCCAGTGCTGGCTCGGCCCTAGTAGAGATGACCATGTGGGTTGACCTTTACTGAGTTCCCAGGTGCCCTCTAAGCTCTTTATGTGATGTGCCTTACATCTTCTAAGGACGACACCATTATGATTTCCATTTGACTGATGCAGAAACGGAGGTACAGAGGAGCTAAATAAAACTTACCTGAAGTCTCACAGCTAGGAAGTGGAGGCCCAATCTATGCCCAGGCAGACTGATTTCTGAGACAAGTTATTAAAGCTGTGATAGTACACTTGGTTCCATTGCTTCATTACAGGGGAGGGGAGGGCAACGCTGCCTTTCAGTTAGTAGCTGTGGACCCTCAAGCAAGTGCCTTGAGCCCACTGGGTCTCAGTATGCTCAACAGGAAAATAGGGATAGTATTTTCTACCACACAGCCATAAAATAATATATAGTAATAACACGATACCCAGGACAACACTCAGCAACCATAGGTTCCTTTTCTCTATCACTGTGTAAGTCAAGGTAGAAATGAAGAATGGTAATTGGAAATGACCTGGCCTCCCATCTCCTTGCCACAAGAGAATGTTCTTGGAATCATGCCAAGCTAAGAGCTCAAGTGCAACGTAATACAACTGTGCAGAGCGAGAACATGAGTCCAACCAGACTTTTATATTTTATTAAATTCCCACACCCTTCCCTCCCTACCATAAAAGTAATAACTAATAACTGCTCATTTTTGCAAATTGGAAAATAGAAAAGCAAAGGCAAAAGTATCTATAATCTTGGCACTGAATACAGCTGCAGTGGATATTTTGTTGTATTTCCTTCCAATACGCTTTTTAAAAAAAAGAAAATAGATGAGATCATAGTGGGTATAAAGTTTTGCAGTTTTTCTTTTCTCACTAAATAATGACATAAGTATTTCTCCAGGATAGTGGCAATTTCATTGCAATCATCATTAAATGCTGTGTAATGTTTCGTTATATCTATCATGATTTACTTACTCTCATAATGTTACTAAATTTCTCACTATTACAAAAATGCTAAGATGAGCACAGATCTATGCATAAAACTTTATTGGAGTGTCCAGCCATTTCCCTAAGGCACGGGTGTTTTAAAAGGCTTCTAATGTCCATTGCCAAATTTCGTTCCAGAACTGTTTAAACAAGTTATACTTCCACATAGAAAATGAGATTCTTCACTGCATTCATGCTAACAATCAGAATTACCAGATTTAGAGTCTTTGTTAATTTGATTGTTAAACATTACCTTTCTCATTATTTAAATTTATAGTTATTTGATCAAAATATTGCTGAAAATTTATTCACATCATCTCATGGTTTGAATTTTCTTTGTGTCTGTATATATTTTTGTTTCTTTATTTCATTGTATATATATATGATTTAAATAATAATACACCAAATACTAATTTATCCACCACCCAATTTATGAAAAAGGACATTTCCATACCTTAGAAGTCTCTTGGATATGTCTCCTGTTTTCCTTCCCTCTTCTGTGGTTCTGTTAGTTCTAATATTTGTGGTCTTTATTTCCTTAATTCTGTTTATAGTTTTACCACCAATTTGTGTATGCCTAAGTAGTGGAGCTTGCTTTTTCTGTTTTCAAAACTTATATAAATAGTATAATACTGTAAATTTTTTTTGTTGCTTACTGTACCCAAAATTATTATTAAGATTAATTTATGTTAATGTGTATATTAAAATTCCCTGTATTTCCCTACTAACTAGTATTCTTTTGAATGCACATATTTCTCGAGTGGTGTCACTCAGTCACTTGGGTGTGTACAGTTCTATCTTAATTTGGTAATCTGGTAGGTTTTAAAATCACTTGATATGTATTATAAATATGCCTCCCAGATTATTTGCTTCCTAACAATCTCTCTGATGATTAGAAATTATTTTTATTCCCACATGTTTTGGGATGATTCTTTCATTGCTTCAACATCTAGAAAGTTCTCTGTTACCCTTAAATCATAAAATTTTTCTCATATTCTTCTTTTTCTTTCTTGTGTTTAACTATTTATGTGTGTATGTTTAACCCTTCATATGACCTGGAAGTTATTTTGCTTTATTGCATAAAGTGAAAATTTTTGTTTTGCTCAGTTACTAGGCAATTGCTTTATGTATCATTCACAAATAAGCCCTCTCTGCCAGATGTTCTTTGTTGGATCTCAGCTGCGTGCTTGTCCTTATATGTACTCCACTCTACTAGCATAGCCAGGCACACAAAAACTGCATTGGTAGCTTTGTGTTAGCTTCTGCCAGTGGAAGATGTCACTTGGAATTAACTGGTAAGAAAAATGTTGAAGTCATTTTCCTGCCTCTGGCAGCAGCCATGCAGACTCCTGGGTTTTTAATACCTCCTTTCCTATTTGATTTTTGAATTCTAAAGGTAGTATTGACTACCTACAGAAGTGAAACCCTGGTGTTGTTTATATCTAGATGTCTCCCCAAACTCTTACACACTCAGAGGTTGGGCTTTGCAGAGATGGCTGGATGTAGGGTATATGTATATGGGTTAAGAGTGTGTGATGGCTAAATTACTGGTTTATCATAGTTCTTGGTATGGATAATGGGATGGCCCACCCCTGAGTGTAAGTGGCACCATCTAATACGCTTGCAGCCTGAATGTGATAAAATTGAGGAAGACCCACTGCTTTCTGTCTCCTGCCTAGCCTGTTTGGACCGTTTCTCCCCTGTGATGGTGCTCTGCTATGCCACCCTGCCTTGGAGCCAGCCACCTATGAACTGAAACCTCTAAAAACTATGAACTAAAAATAAACCTGTCCTCCTTTAACTGTGGCTGTCAGGTATTTTGTCCCAGTAGCACGAAAGTAACTAAGACACCTGCACAACACAACTTTCTCCTCTTTGTTCCTCTAGTTTCTGTGTACTTACAATCAATGCCCTGCATTATATTACCCTCTGTTGAAATACCTAACTGGTTTGTTTTCCTCAGTATACATAAATAAACCTTCCTCTATACTGATTTGCAATGTCAAGTCTATTGTGTGTATGTATGTGCACAAGTGTGTATGTGTTTTCACGTGTGTGTGTGTCTGGAAGAAAAAAGAAGAGGCAAAGAGAAAATACATATATGATTTGTTTTTAAGTTATATCTTTTGATTCATTGATCTTTCCCCCATTTTGCACATGTATGTTCACCACAATTATTACAGCATGTGTGTAGATTCCAACGTTGACAGGGTACGTTGGCAGTCTGCTTTTCTCTTACTGTTCTTGTAAGGGGACGGGACTGTGCCGTGTCTCTTATAATCATCCCCTCTGTGTTTCCATGGCGCTGAGCACTGCTTAAGAGAAGCACGTGTGGCCTCACCATGTGGGCACAGAGGCAGCTGTGCAAGGGGGTAACCACTGTCCACTTACTCTGGCTCTTCCTGTTACCTTGAGGTCATCTTGTTTGGAGAAGGGGCTTCTGGATTATTGTCAGCTCTCGCAGTGAAAGGGGATCTTGTCTCCTCTAAGTGAGCCTGGCCAACAATACCTGAGGTCAGAAGAGATATTTCCTGAACACCTTACAATTTCTCAGTAACCCTATTTGGGCTCTTTGGCAAAAATGGCTATGGGAGAATGATGAAATCATTATTTTAAGCTCTGGAGTAATCACGTCAGGAGGCACTGCTGAAACACACATGGCTCTGCTTCGGTAACTACTGAGAGAAGAGAATGGGTAGGGCATCTCCTGGTTCCTTTTCAAATCTTTAATTTTTGTAAGAAGAGACTCTCATAATATACTGAAGTCACCCCTAAGTTCTCCCACTTGACTGTGTGTGTTTTTCTATCAAACTGGTGTGGTTGAAGAAGCTGCCCCGTTTTGGAAGCCCAGCCCTGGGGGAGCCCCTGGCACCGTCCTCCTGCAGATGGCTTTGCGTATGAGGCTGCTTTGGAACATGAAAGCGCTCAGTGTAACCCTCAGGGCTTGGTGCCCCGGGAGCCGGGTGCATGAATGTGCAGGGCAGCAAGGCTATTTTAGAAGGAACGTGGGGACAGTGCCAGGGGACTCGGCAGAGAAGCCGCGCCAAGGGCAAACTGACTTCACGCAGCTTGGAGCAGGTCACACCCCAGCCATAAGCTCTCAAGTCAGACTGCTTGAGATTACGTTACAGCTACTCCGCTTCCCGTTAACTAGATGCTTGCTGTGCCTCGGTTTCCTCCTCTGTGCAATATTAAAAATAACAATGACTGTGTCAGAGGCTAGGGAGGATTGAATGACGTCTGCATAAGGGCTAAGAACAGTCCGTATACAATGAACACTCAGTACCCATCAGCCCTTCCACCCCACTGCCCACTTCTCAACTTAATTCTTTGGTGGTTGGTTGCCTAAGCTCAGGAGCCGGACTGCCAGTTCCCATTCTGCCATTTCCTGGCTGTGTGATTTTGGTGAGTCTCCTAACCTCTTTGAGCCTCAGTTTGCTTATCTATAATAAAATAATATTATAATTATAATAATCATAGAATAAAAAAGTACTTTCTCGCAGCATTGCTGTGAGGGTGGAATTAATCAATGCACAGTAAACTCTTAGACCAGTGGTTCTCATAGGGGGGCAACTTCGCCCCCGGGGGACGTTTGGTAACATCTGAAGACATTTTGGTGGTCACAGCTGATGCGTGTGCTTTGGGCCATGTGCGACGGATAGGGACCAAGGATGCTGCTAAACATTCCGCAAGGGACAGGATGGCCCTGACAGCAGAGCTATCCTATCGCAAATGTCACAAGGGCCAAGGTTGGGGAACAGGTAGACGGCTTCCCAGCTCAGTGTGAACCCTGACAGTACTGGCTGTGACCCCCGAGCCTGCTCTGTGCAGGTTCACACGCCAGACTCTGCTGGGTGCTGGGGATGTGAAGGTGAACTTCACATGGGCCCCGCCCTCCAGTGGCTCAGTCTTGAGGGGAAGACTGAGTGTGAGTCTCTGGGACTGGGGAAACAGGACAGGAGGCCTGCACACTTCAAGCAGCAAGGCAAAGCACCTTTTATTTAATTGTTCCTACTTACAGAATGATCCGAGCTTCCCATGAGACCCCATGAAAATAGATGATTGTGGCACAATTTGCTGGCTGCTTTGTGGGAAGGAAGCGCAGGACTCTGGGGACCCACATGGTGAAACCCCCATTCTTTGTTTTTTGGTTTGTTTGTTTTTCTGTTTTTCTTCCGGTACCAGGAATCGCACTCATGACCTTGTGCTTCCCAGGCAGGGGCTGTGCTGCTAAGCTAAATCCCCAGCCCCTGAGACCCCCATTCTAATAGGAGATGACTGCAGGCTTCCAAAGGAGGGGATCCCACATTGCCCTGCCATGAGGAGTGGGAGTTAGCATGGCAAAGTCAGGGGAGCATAGGAGGGCAAGGCAGAGAAATCTCCCACACTGAAGTTCCTATGTGTTCTGTGCCATCTATTGAGCACCTAAGGTGTGCTGGCCGCAGTTCAGGCCCAGGGCAGACAGCAATGAACCATAGGCAGATCTTTATACCCTCTGGAGCTTAAATGTAGTAGTAAGAGCTGGGCACACACACCAAGCAGGCACAGAGGTGGTGGGTGAGATGGTGTTACATCCTGTGAAGGAAACAAGGGGAAGAGGGATAGAGTGCCTGAGAGAGAAGGCTGCACTATTAAATAGGGAATTTGAGAAAGGCCTCAAGGATCTGAACCTCTTGCAATAATGGCATGAAGCAAGTGTGGGAAGGAGCCACAGGGTTATCCTCACTCCCAGCAAGGGAGAACAGCTTGTGCAAAGACCCTGAGGGAGGAGCCTCCCTGGCACATCTGAGGATCAGCAGGTAGACTAGTGGGTGAGGGTGGAGAAATGGCCTGAAGTGGGAGCAGTAGTGAGCTCAAGAAAAGTCTTGGGTGCCATGGTAAAGTGGGTCAATTCTCTTTCAAAGGTGACAAGTTACTCTACCCACCCCCAGGGAAGTAGCCAGGCATATGTAGGAGCTCTAAGGTCTTTCTCCGCCCCACTTAGTGAACACTTGCAGTAGACTCTGAATCCCTAGTTCCAGTCCCTGTGATGTGGCTGTTGGTGCATCTCACTCTGACCCTCCCATTCCTGACTCAAGGAAGGAGGAGACTCAGTGATCACTAGTTTCCCTCCCTGCTCCAGACTCCATGAATGCCCCCAAGGTCTCCACAGACACCTGGAAAACAGTTGCTACACTGCGCAGCACCAACCATCCTCCAGGCTTTGTACTAAGCATTTTGCATATATTTGCCTTAGTAAAATCTCAACAGCACCCTGGGGAGAAGTGTCATCTCCACGCTAGAGAGAAGGCAACAGGCTCAGAGGGGTGAGGGGTAGGCCTCCAGTCACACAGCCCGCATGGGTCAGCCCTGTCTAACTGCAAACCTCGCCTTTGTCAGCTCCGTGTGGATGAGTCTGAAAGGTAGCATTCGAATGAGGCTCCCACTTAGACCGGAGGATACAAACGTTCTGCCTCTGCTGTTTCCACTCTTCTTCCCGCTCTGCCAATGTACCTGAGGGGCTGGGAAGGCCTGGATGGTGTCACCACTGTCTGTCTAGCCAGGTGACAGCTAGACTGTTGAACAGGGGCTGAAGTTTTATCGACACGTGGCCAGTGAGACAGCTTGAAACCTCAGGTAGAGGTTCATTCCTGGAGCGGCACGGAGCATCCCGGACCCCCGCTGAGGGTCAGGTTGAAGCAGACTTCAGCCCCAGACCGCGAGAGACTCCAACAACAAGATGGAAAACACGGGCTGACACGTTCGCCTTACCACTCAGTGTTGCCTAGCAACTGCAAGTGACAAGCTGCCAACTTGGTGATACAATCACAGCAGGGAGATCAGAGTAAGCCAATTAAAACTTTTTTTTTTTGCGTTTTTCTTTTTTTGTTACCATAATTTCATTTGGTCTGGACTGCCCTCAAACATGGATTAAGGAACCCTGCCAGAAGAGAGTGGAACTCATGCATATGACATAGCCCACTGGCCCCCTACACAGTCAAAAAATATGCTTATCACTTGCCAGCTATGGCGTGGAGACTAATTTTATTGATATGTAGGTTTGTGTACCTACATATATAGCTTTGCTGTGAAATTTCAAATTTGCCTGCAGTCAGGACTAAAGATGACTTTTATTACTGTACATTAGTGCTCTTCCTGGGACAATGCCTGTGCCTAAGATAATGCCTGGTGTTTTGTGGGTGTCCAGCGAATGAATGAATGAATGAATGAATGAATGAATGAAAGACAGAGTAAATAAGTGAATGAAGCAGACCCTGTGGGAAATTATGAAGCTGACAGCCACATGAGCGGGTCTGATGTCACTGAATTATCAGATGGCAGAAGAGTCTGAGCTATATTCACTAGATTTCTTTTCTCATGTTTTCTACTTTATCTCCTCAGTTTCCTGGTGGACTTTAGGCAGCAGTAGAAAGAGACCAACTTTGGATATGCAGGAAGGGCAAGGAGTCAGAGAGAATGCCTATTTTCAGGATGCTGTTTATTCTCTTCCCTTCTCCATATTCTGCATACCTCCTGTTCCTGAAGGCACCTTTGCTGATGTTACAACTTCCCCAGGTGTTTGCTGTCTTCTCTGACTGTCCCTTGTCACACCATCAAGATGGTAAGACAGCACATCTCTTCCCAAGGATCACACATGTTAATTGCTGCATCGCCTGCCCTGGGAACATGGGATAATGAGAACTGGAGACTGGATTTCTACTCATAGATATGTTTAATTTTTTCATTGAAAAAGTGGAGCGTACCAAATCCTGGTCTCTGCCAAGCTCAATCACAAACTGTCTGTGTGACCTCTGGGCAGGGCTGAACACCTGGGTCCTTCTGCTGCTCTTCCCGGGATATCAGAAGGAGGACCCCCTTGCTCCCTCTTAGCTTCAGACATCTGCAGTTTTAGAATATTTCACTTTTACATTATAATTATCATTGATTCTTTCTCCCAGAGTCTTTTGACACTTAAGATATTTATTCCTAAATGTTCTCTCTTGAAGTTTTATTTGTTTGGGTAGTGGGACTTGAACCTATGGCCTCTGCACTGAACTATATGCCCAGTTGTTTTTTTTTTTTTTTTTTAAATTTTGAGACAAGGTCACGCTAAATCACTAAATTGCCCAGGCTGGGTTCAAACTTGCAATTCTCCAGCCACAGCCTCCAAGGTGCTGACATTATGAGCATGCACTACCCCACACAGCCCCTCTTGAAATTCTAATATCATAGATTACTGTAGCTCTGCCTATGTATTGTATGCATACCTGTGATTTATACATAAGAAGCCAAAGACTATTTTGCCCTTTCCTATCCAGACCCAAATTTCCTTAGAGACTGTATAGCCTCCTTTGGGAACGTACATCGTAAACACCTCTGGCTTCTCCTCTGAGTAGTGGAGAACAGTAAAATAAAAAGCTGATCTGTGTTTAGAAGGCAAACCTCACCAAAACAACCAACCAGCTAACCAACCAAGCACACAATCAATCAACCAAAAAAACAGCATAAAGAAACCCTAATACTAACTTGGCTTCTGAGATGAGGTTTCTGAATCTTTTGTGTGGCACTGTTTTCGGAATTTGTCTTCTGAGGCCTCCTGTCACCTGTGCCTGCAGACTCCCTACTCGGAGCCCATGTGGCCTGCACTGGAGACCAGGTAAATTGTAATGGTTCATCTGAGTGACATGTTCATTAGGCCATGGGAGCCCACATATTTGGTTGACATTGTCCTGTGTGTTTCTGGATGACGTTTCTGGATGACGTTAACTTGAATCAGTGAGTGATTGCCTCCCTAGTGCGGACAGGCCTCTTCCAATTGGTTGGAGGTCTGAAGAGGAAGACAGCAGGAATAGGAGAGCTTATTCTCTCTCTCCTGTTTCCCTGGGACATCTGTCTGCTCCTGTTCTCCAATAAGAACTTGCGTCACAAGCTATCCAGGATCTCTGGCTTGCAGACAGTAAATCAGAGAACCTCTTGGCCTCCATAATTATGCAAGGCAATTCTTGTCCTCTTGTCCCTCTTTCATTTCTCTCTCTCTCTTTCCCCCCTCCCTCCCTTCCTTTCCTTCCTTCCTTGCCTTCCTTCCTTCCTTCCTTCCTTCCTTCCTTCCTTCCTTCCTTCCTTCCTTCCTTCTTTCCTTCCTATCTCTATGAAATATATTATATGTACAAAATATATTTTACTTTAGAGATACTGGTTCTGTTTCTCTGGACAGTACTGACTAATACAAGGAGTTTAGGAACGGATGAGGGTGGAGAGGTTAGCAGGAGCTGAATCAAGCTGGCTTTGCAGGTCACAGTTGTAGCAGATGTGTGCATGTCCCTTTCAAATCCCCTCGGATCCCTTTCAATGGTACTGTGCACACATACCGTCCAGCGTCTCTGTGCATGGATGCTCATGGCTGGCATTCTTCAGCACTTGGGCTACTGGAGCCACTTCACCTCCACTGAGACATCTCCTGGGATGTCTTATAGCCTCTGACCAAAAGGTAGGGAGCAAAAACTTCTGGGTTTTTTTGTTTCCTTTATTTTGGGATAGAATAAGCTCTGAGGGCAATTTAGGTTCCACCAATCCCCTCTCATTCTGGCTGAGGATAGGATATGGCTTCAAATTGCATTCTTCCTTATCTCCCCTTCTCAAACTAGATCTACCAGAAGCACTTTCTTAATGAATGAATCACATCCACTGGAATCTTACAAGATCTGCTTCTGAGAGAAGCTGACCAGAGACAGTCACAGTAAAGATTTGAACTTCCTGTTATGAAAAGTTCAAAATCACTGAGTGTTTTAATCCAAAGGGTAAAATACTCATATCTGAAAATTCTTCTTGCTAACATGGTCATTTCTTGATTACATCCTTATTCTTAGCTGAACTAGTCTTCTCCTCTAGGGTGAGTGAAAGGACTCACTGAAATTTCCTACTTCCCAAAAGCCAGTTGCATTTCTGTGTAGTTGGATTCATATGTGTTTCTACCTTGGATGGCTCACTCCTAGACCTCTAATTCTCTGTATTTATTTGACTTTTACTGGCTTCCTGCAATATGTTAGACACTGCTACTGTCTAGTCTAGTCTTGTAACTTCTTGGAGACCAAGCTATTTATGGTCAAACATTTTTCCTAGTATTTGCCCCCGCTCTACTGTTCTTGTTTCTTGTATGACTTTGGTCTTCAGAATATTCTAAGCATATTCATCACATCTAAGACTATTTTGACAAGAGGTATCCATAACATCTATAATAAATCTCTTAGGCATACTCACCTCACTTTGTTGCTTTACAACTCATTGTTCTGTAGAAGGTACCAACTTCATAGAATCAGTACAAATGGGGATTTTTCTGTGGATACCACCACAGGCTATGCAAATATCCCACAAAGGTGATCAATTTATACTTTTTTGTATCATTAATCACCACCATCTAAAAATTGGTTTGTGGACTTAGTAGTAATTTTTTGCTCATGTTAGTCTTCAAAGACATTATGTGACATTAGATAGTTTATAACTATCCCAGGACTTAAAATTCTTGGCTAGAGCTTTTGCATGCACTACAATTTTTCATATTTCATTTATTGAAAGGTAAATATGGTTATTATCACTTTTCCCCATCTCAATATTCTGAAACAATGCAGTAGTGCCCACAATAAATATGATCTCATCAGGCATTAGTTCTACCCACCCAACCCTAATGTATTCTGCCATTCCTCTCGTGTGATGATTTAGGGATGTGCTATAGACCCAGTAGCTTCTTATTTTCCAGGGAAGAGCAAAGCATTAGGATGACAAGCCATTCTGATGAGAGTTGACAAATATATATCAAGGTCTGGGGAGAGTGAAATCTTTTTGACAACTCTATTATTTTTATCTCCAAGTCTTTGGGCGGGATCTTTCCTTCAGGGAGATCAAACTTTCCCTCCTCTTGCTTTACATGAGGCAATAGGAAAAAATTGGATGATTTGTAAAGATCTTTCCAAATATGACTTTTTTTTTATAAGTCTGTGAGATACACCATCTAAGAAGGAATGACCCAAACTGTAGCTTTTTTTGAAATTATGAAAAGCTGTGTATCCCTATACACACAGCAGTTCTGCATACATGGTGATCATCCTTTCTCACTGAAAAGATTCTCCACTTTCCAAAGTCTTTGAGCCAATTTGTATTTATACAGTGGTGTGATGTGGACATCACTGTGTCTTAATTAACAATAATACTGAATTTATTATTTAGTTACATACATATTTGAATTGCACATAGAATTGTAATTTAGGAAGAAGGCTTCGTTTTACTCATTTGACAAAAAACAATTTCACTCACTTTTACACGCATCTTTGCACAATCTTCTCTTAAATAATGAGGCCACTTTTGAATCAGTGTATAATTTTCTTTAGTATTCCAGTGTCATGCCCCATCTCAGATACTGGAGATCATATCTGAGATCCACCAGTTCTGAATTCACATGTGATGTCACAACCAGGATTTTAGTCCAAATCACCAGTCACAATTTGCATAGCTTCTTTTATTGTGAAACAGAACACAACAGAGATGTGCAGGACACATCTGAATGTTTCACGGATAATTATAAACCAAACACTTTGTCAAGCCACTCAGACAAAGACACAGAGTGTTTTCAAGTCCTCTAAAGAGCAAAACTCATTTCTTCTCACTGAAGCTAACACTATCTTAGCTTTTGTGATGAGAAGAACTTGAACAGGTATTTTTAAAAATATCTGTTCTCTGTGTGTCTTCATTGACTGCACAATACAAGCTCTTTGTCTGTTTCATTTTAGAAGCAGCTTTAAAAGAAATAATTTTAATGATAACCAACCCTTACACTGTGAAGGCCACACACCCCAGAATAATTACTAAACCTATGCTAAATTTCTCTGCTTGCTTGTTTACAGAATCCGTCGTGGGACTTCTATAAACACCCAATGCTAGCATAGATTGAGATCACTTCAGGGTAATGTGTTTTCTCCCCAAAAGCACCTTGTTCTCCAAAGTAAAGTAATTGGCAACTGTGTCCCATAATTTGAGAGATTATAAAAGTACAGATGAGTAACGTGACTCGCACTGCTCTCAGGTATGATTTTGAGCCAATATTTTTTATTATAGGCCTGCTTATGTGATATTTCTTTTTCTAATTGTTCTTTAATAATACCTTATTTGAAACATGAAAAGTAGAAAGAATATAGCAGTACTTGTGCACTCAACAATACCCAGATGATGTCATGCATGATGATATTATATAATCAATTGTGGAAATAAAAACCAATTTAAAAGCAATAGTTACCCTTGTGATACTCTGTGTATGTTAGTTTAAATTGCCTCACATGCACTTTTGTGAAATTTGCTTTTTGATTATTCAGTATACTGTTTTTATAATTTACCCACATTGTTATATGTAGATCTTGTTCTTTCATTTTAAGTGCTGCAGAGTAATCCACTATAGAAGTACACTATAATTTACTGATCCATTTCTCTATTGGTGGACTTTCAGGCTGATGTTTTTAACTCTTTCAGGAAGATGCCTCATAGAGGAATGGTTGGGTTGAACTGAATTTCTATTTTTGTTTTTTGAGGAATTTCCCCACTGATTTCCATAATGGTTGTACTAGTTTACATTCCTGCCAACAATGTAGGAGGGTTTTTCTGTTGTTGTTGTTGTTGTTTTTTTTACCATAACCTTGCCGGCATTTCTTACTATTTGATTTCTTGATGATTGTCATTCTTTATGGAGTAAGATAAAATTTCAATATTGTCTTCATTTGCATTTCTCTAATGACCAACAATGTGGAATATTTTTTATATATAAAAGACCCAATCAAAAACTGGCTAACTGACTATTTTTAGAAGAAAAAAAATACAAAAGGTGCATTGTTATGTTTTGTTTGAGATTGTTGCATCTAAGTTCATAAATGAGAATGACTTTTATTTTCTCTTCCTTGTTCTGATATAGTGTTACACTAACCTCATTAAATTATCCATGCCATTCTTCCTGTTTTTATGCTTTAAAATATTGAATAACAAAAGGTTATTTATTCCTTAGAAGTTTGTAGATCTTGCCTAATATTAACCATATGAGTCTAATAATTGTTTTGTTCTCTTCTCATTTCTTGCATTTATGTTTCATAGAGTGATGCTCATTTACAAAACTTTACTTTCTCTGGATTTCATGTTTATTTTTTAGCATTTCAGGGGAAATGTTTAGTCTTTTTTCTTTTTTTTTTTTTTTTGGTTTTTCTCCGGTACCGGGAACCGAACTCACGACCTTGTGCTTGCCAGGCAGGCGCTTTTGCCGCTGAGCTAAAAACCCAGCCCCTAGTCATTTTTTTTGTCGTTTGTAGAATACGTACTTCAGTCTGTATAATTCCCTTCAAGTACTTCTTGAATAGAATCTCCTAAGTATTGATATTTATTCATTCATCTTGCACCCACTCAAACAACATTCTGTGTTTATTCTGGGGGTAGAATAGTGAACATGATTTCTTGACCTTATGGGGCTCATATTCACATGAGGAAAGACAGAAAATGCATAAACAAATTATATCATTAGTATGTGAATTATTCAGAAGCATATTTTTAAAACTGCAAATATGCTATAAGTTTTACATGTAGCTTCCAAACTGGGGATTGTCTTTGTGTTATGCTGCTATAGCAAAATACCTGAAACTGGGGAATTGGTAGAGAGCAGAAATATATTTCTATGTCCCAGATCAAGACACCTGCTGGTTTGGTGTCTAGTGGAGACCCAGTCTACCCTTCCTTGATGACATCTCCACACTGGGTGCTTAACTCACCCTTTTGTCACACATAACTACGTTGGATTATCCACAATTTTGAAGGATTACTTCTCACAAGCCCCGCCCCTAACATTATCATACTGAAGATTGAGTTTCACCCTTTGAATTTTGGAGAGGACACAAACAAGAGCAAGGATTTTACTTTTATTTTCCTATGAAGTTTCGTAATGTTTTCTAAATGCTACCAATACTTGCTTTAGGGTCAATTTTTAAAATTATTCCAAGTGAGCTAGAAGAACATACAGTCTCTAAATCTTTGGTGTAGCATTGCTAACTTTTCTTTTCAAATACAGTTTTTCTCTGCTTCTCCTCTAAGAGATGTGACATTAACCCAGGCCCTGACCCTGTGGGATGCTTTCAAAGGCTTTACTGCTTTACTACATTCTCAAGACAGAATAAATGGCATATTGAACTTAGCCAGAAAAGCAAATCCCGGGTATACGTGGCACAATGTCCACACCTTCATCTGCAGCAGACATTACTAATCAATCATGTAGTTTAGCCCAGCATCCCTGGCAATGATTAATCAATCAGAGTTGGCATGTGTAATAAAACCATTATAAATGGCTGTTTTGGAGGAAGACCACTTGATATTTTGTCTTGGGAACATTGATTTTTTTCTCGAGCTTCTCTGTATGTTTCTGGTAGATATGTCAGAAAAACTGTGGATTGTCTTATGCCGGTTAGCATTTTAAAAAGAAAATGGAGGTGTGACTATCTCTGCATCAAACTCATAGCAAACATCACCGATCTGTCCCACTATATCGGTTCATCCAGTGTGGTGTTAGCACTAAATCTATCTCCCCACAGCACTCCTGACAACACTGTCAATTGATCGGAGTTGATGTGTGAGGTGAAACCTTTGATCACCCCTGGATGACTGGGCTTCAATTTGAATACGTGTTTCCTCATCATCTGTACAACTTTCATCATCAAAATCATTGGTGACCAGTCTCCTCTGAACTAAAAAATACAGATGTGTACTTATAGGTCTTTGGAGAATTTATTCCTTTCCTCCTCAAATCCTATTTTGGAAAAGGGTATTAAGTCTCTAGACTTAAAACAGAAAATTTAGAAAAGAAATCTTAATTATGTACTAGAAACAACCAAAGACAGCAAAGTCTAATTTCTAAAGATGAAGTTCAAAAAAAGAACAAAATGCGATTCAGACAGAAAGAAATGCATGCTGTCACTTCTCAGTGCTGAGGGTGGTAATCCAAAACAGATATGAAAGGGCATAAGACATCTGGAAGTTGTAATTGCCAAGACTTAGGAGAACTGCAGTTTGAGGGGTGCTGCAGAAAATCTTTCTGCAGGGAGAGGAGCTGAAGCAGAGAGATGGATGGGAAGAAGCACCACATCATGGTTTGGGGGCAGGAATTGTGCAGACAGGCTGGGGAAACACTCACTGCAGAATCAGCCTTTTCATTTTAGGCAATGTTCATATCAGAACATCCTGGATTGACTTCTAGAACTTCACTAGGTAATAAAAGACAGCAGGAAGCTTACAGGAAGCATGGGACTCATCGGGAAAGAGGAAATGAAACCATGCAACATCCATTATTTTCTTGACTAAGTACTTTAGAAAGGCCAAATAAAAAAAGGCATGACATGTGTGATTGATGTGGGATATTTAAAACAAAACAAAAAAATGACAAGACACTCTTGCAGTGTTTAGAGCAAGAATAAAGTTCAGAGATTATTGGGGATAAACATTCAGCAAAGGAGTTGCTGCTAGAAAAGTAGGACCTGAGTTAAAAGGAAAAACTCCATACCCAAGCCAACCTAAGCCATCAGTGTAATGAGCGGCCACACATACAATGTCTTCCTTTGGATTTGCATAGTGCGTGCAGAACAGACAACATTCAATAGTCCACTCTCAGAATTAGAGCTGAGCGTGGGCTCCCTTCTTCTGTTTCTAGTTTCTCCATATTTCGTGATGTATTTTAAGAAAAAATACTTTTAATGATGCCAACTTGCCTCCTTTCAGCACATTAAAACAGGGAACGATTGGCTGAGGCTGTCATCATGATACGAATAATTTTGTCATTGTGCAATTTGGTTCTTGCTCTAAAGTGAAACACGCATATTCCTCCAGTGTATTTTAAGCCAGAGACTTCTAAGTAAATGGGAGGTGGCTGATTTTATTTCTGTATGCAGCCAGCCTTCACTGGCATGAGTGCTGATTTGGCCCAATCAATTTTGCATTCATGCTGAGAAGCAAGTTGATCAAGTGCAAGGAACATCTGTATGCATTTATTTGGATTGGGTACAAATATCAAATCGATTCCTTTGAAAAGTTCCCACTCTTTCAGGGACTGCTGCAAGACTCCTGGACAGTGACCTCTGAAACTCTGACAAGTTCATTCCATCCTTAAATAACTGCCATGCGTCTTTAACATAGGATGGCCTTTGAAATTTACAGGGTTGTTTATAGGAAGCTAGCTCTAGAAAATTTAGGAGTTTATTAAGTAAATCTTCACTAGCTGTTTGAATGGTCTCCAAAATGTTACCCAGATGGGCACACAAGTGGCAGGATGGCAACACATATATTAACACTGTATCACCACAGTTGCATCTGCCTTGTTCTTTCTCTTCTTTTTATTTCCTCTTTTCTAGCTGTCATAAATTTTGTGTGCCAGCAGCTCTATGGCTCAAAGAAGGTTGTAAACATCTTCTTGTTCAATTACATCAGGATTTTTCCCTTTATGTCAGCAATTAAATTTATGACAAAAGAGTTCACTCTCTAAACCTAAAGAGACACAATCAAGCTTGAAGTAAATAAAAAAGGAATGCAATCAACTGTGGTTGTTGAATATAAACAATGCCATGGGTCTTGAAACCAAAAGTTGAGGCTCAAGTCCCAACCCCAACCATTGCCTGGCTGATCAATTTGAAGAAATGTATTCTCATGCTCTAAGCTATGCTTTCCTAGTCTCTGACATGGGGGTGGATGACTGAATACCTTGGGAGAATTAAAGGAGATGTTGTGAAGCTAGAATCCCCAACATACTAGCCCCTTTTCCTCCTATTACAACAGGCAGGCAAATGGATGAGCACAGCGCCTGTATTCTATGCATCTTTGTTCTCCCAAGACTTGGTACATGGTAGGTACAGTACTTAGAACATATTAATAGAAATATGAATGAATAAGCCAATTAGTGAGAACTTCTGAGTTGCATAATCTTGAGATGGGTAGTTTAGGTCCTACAGTCACAGCAATCCCAGTAGATTGAGGCCATCTTGCTCCAGGCCTGGTCCATGGAACAGTCATAGCACATGGTGAAAAATTCAGGATCTCAAGCTCCTTCTTAGTCCTAATGAGTCAGCATCCACCTTTCAACAAGATTCCATAGACTTCTGTGAAATTTTGAGTATGCATTTATCCTGTGCTGTGTAGAGCCTTGACGATGATGCCAAGACTGTGGGTTGGTTTCTCCCATTAGCCAATTTTCCTGGCTTTGCTATCCACACACAACTTCACCTTGTATCTGGTCTTAGGAGAAGCCCAGGGTGAGAATGTGAATAAATCAGTGAAAACAGATTTATACTATTTGGGAAGGTATAAAACAACCCCACTCTTCAATCTCATTTTCAGAGTACTGTAGTTTTCATTGAATAGGTCTCTTACTTCTTTTGTTAGATTGATTCCTAAATGTTTCATTTTCTTGGATGCTATTGTGAAAGGTATGATTTCCTTAATTTTTCTCTCAGTCTGTTTGTTGTTTGTGTGTAGGAATGCTATTGATTTTTGAGTGCTGACTTTGTATCCAGCTACAGTATTGAATTTGTTGATTAATTCAAGGAGTCTTCTTGTGGAGTTTTGGGGGTCTTCCATGTAAAGTATCATGTCATCTGCAAATAATTATAATTTCACTTCTTCCTTTCTTTCTTTATTCCTTTTATTTCTCTCTCTTGTCTAATTGCTTTGGCTAATCCTTCCAGAACTATGTTGAATAGGAGTGGTGATAGTGAACATCCTTGTCTTGTTCCTGACCTTAAAATGAAAACTTTTAGTTTTTGACCATTTAGTATGATGTCAGTTGCTGGTTTGTCATAGATGGCTTTGATCATATTGAGGTAAAGACAATATGTTCCTATTTTCTGTAGAGTTTTTATCATGAATGCATGTTGGACTTTGTTGAGAGATTTTTCTGCATCTATTGAGATAATCATGTGGTTTTTGTCTTAGACTCTATCGATATGGTGGATAACATTTACTGATTTGTAGGTACTGAAATTGTGAAAATGGCCATACTATCAAAACTGTTTTACAGATTCAATGCAATTCCCATTAAAATACCATTAGCATACCTTCCAGATCTAGAGAAACCATTCCTAAAATTCATCTGGAACCAGAAGAGACCCAGAATATCAAAAGCAATCCTGGGCAACAAAGACAAGTCAAGTGGAACCACAATCCCTGACCTGAAATTATACTACAAAGCTACTGTAATAAAATTAACCTAGTACTGGTCAGAAAAACAGACCTGGGGATCAGTGGAATAGACTGGAAGAAACAGCCACAATTGCAAGCTCACTCAGTCACCTAATCTTTGATAAAGGGGCCAAACAAGCTCAGTGGAAGAAAGATAGCCCCTTTAATAATTGGTGCTGGAAAAATTGGCTTGCCACTTACCGAAGACTGAAAATAAATGCAAGTCTATCTCCATGCACCAAACTCAAGTCAAAATGGAACACAGACCTCAACATTAAAACAGAAACACTAAATCTATTGCAAGAGAAAGTAGGTAAAAATCTTGAAGACATAGGAGTAGGCAGAGACTTCATCAACAAAAACCAAACCACACAGGAAATACTTCAAAGAATCAACAACCGGGATCTCATCCTACTGAAAAGTTTTTGCACATCTAAAGAAATCACCAGCAAAGTAAAAAGAAAACCCACAAATTGGGAAGAAATTTTAGCTGGCTGTCCCTTGGACAAGAGTCTTCTATCTAGAACATACAAAGAATTAAAAACATCACCCCCTCCAAATTCAAAGACGCAATCCAAAAACGGGCATCTAAGATGAATACACACTTTTCTGATAAAGAAACACAAATGGCAAATAAATACATGAGAAAATGTTCAACATCATTAGTCATTTGAGAAATGCAAATTAAAACAACTCTGAGATTTCATCTCACCCCAGTAAGAATGGCTAATCATTAAGAAATCAATCAATAACAAATGCTGGCGAGGCTGTGGAGAAATAAGAACTCTCCACTGCTGGTGGGAATGCATACTGTTGAAACCACTGTGGAAATCAGTTTGGAGATTCCTCAGCAAACTAGGACTAGAGGTCCCATTCAACCCAGCTATTCCCCTTCTGAGTATTTTCCCAGAAGAACTAAAAACATCATATCACAGTGCTATATGTGCACCCATGTTTATAGCAATGCAATTTGTAATAGCTAAATTGTGGAAGCAACACAAATGTCCCTCCACTGAGGATTGGATAAAAAATTGTGGCATTTTTATATAAGGGAATATTACTCAGCTATAATAAAAGATAAACTTGAGGCTTTTATGGTAAATGGTCACAACTAGAGACCATACTCAGAAGTGAAATAAATCAGGCCTGCATATGTAAGCAACATATTGTCTCACTAGTGTAAGAACTTGAAAGAGTGAATAAAAATTAGGAGGCAGACATTGTGAAAAGAAAGGAAACTGCTCCAATGTAAAGAGCAACTGGGATGAGCGAGAAGAGAAGAGAAAGATGGGGAAAACTGTGTATATATGTACATACAAGATAGTTAACATAGTTGTACTACTGACTTGTATCACTTTATTGAAAGAAACAGTTAATAATTAATTATTTGATAAATCTTTCATGTCTATATTTGCTTTCTTGAGAAACCACTTTGAAATTATCAATATGTAATACAGCAACCAATGTTAATTTCCTGTCACCTTGTCTGTAATTCAGTATTACTTGTATTACTCTTGTGCTATTTTGTAAATGGATGTCTGTGTGTTAATGTTTTCATTCTTTTATTTTTAAAATAAGAAAACCCACTTGTGACAGATCAATACTATCATATTTCCCCTTCCATCTACTATATATATAGAAATAGCCTTTTGGGTGGTATATCTACACCTAGACGCAATAAAGAGTGTACCTGTAATGGAGTTAACAACCACTTTTCACGTAGCCCGTGCAACAACCGATTTAGTAGCTAAAGCTCTGGGAGGGTTGGTCAGTCCCTTAAGGCCACACAGGCAGGAAGAAGGAGCTGCGATTCATGTTCACAATTCATGGTTCTGGGTAAAGGCTCACTACTGAAAGTTTTCTGCCCTCCTCTCAGCCAGCGTGCCTCCCCACTGCCAGGTGTCTTCTGCAGGCACAGCTGGGGAGAGAGCTACAAAGTGGTTGATGCTCTTCCTCTGTGTATTAGCAGTGCAGAAGGCAGATACCCAGCCCCAACCACAACACAGTGGGAGTGTAAGGGCCTCCTCTATCTCTCCCACTCTCCCCTTTGTGATTTATTACCTGCTGCCCTTGCTGGTGCTGGCACACCTCATGCTTCAATGCTCTCCTGACCAGCTGCTTCGTGCCTGTGTAGCCTGGGTCTGTGCTTAAGAGCCCTTCACTCCACTTGCCCGCCTGGCCAACAGGCGCACACAATCATTTAAGAGTCTGTGTTTGAGGGAAGCGTTCCCTGACTTCCCCACGAAGAAATGAATTCTTCCTCCTTTGATCTTCCAACAAAATAGGTTTCACACTATAAAAGGGAATGACTTGTTTCTAAGTCCCTCTTCCTCGCCAGTCTGTGAGCTTGAAAAACAGGGCACTATGAAATGCTCAGGGCTGGAAAGAGCATGGTGTTGCAGCCAAGCATGCTGGGAGCAAATCTCAATTCTGAATGACACTGAGCAAGATGACTAACCACTCTGTGACTCAGTTTCCCTTTCTGCAAAGTGAAGATAATAACATCTATGTTTTGGGGATTTTGTGAGCATTCAATGAATTAATACACACAAAGTACCAGCCAACAAATCCGGTTTCCGATGATGGTTTATTACGTCACTCTTTTTCTCTCTTCACCCTTCAGTCTCTGACACAGAAAGAATTCAGAAAGTGATTTTCAGGAATGAATGAATGAAGTCCAAGTACTCTGAGAGCTGTCATTTTTGGCTGCTTCTCTCTGGCCACTAAATTTGCAACAAAATTTTAAGGATGGAAACTGTTTGCAGTACCTTAACATTTCTGATGGTTTCCCACTGATCCTAAGGCAAGAGCCTGTTTTTTCATTCCTGCGTGTGCCATTCCTGGCTGTTGATTAATGATGGTATGAGGACATTCTTACCACAATCCTTCACATTTTCCTACATCTGTGTAAAAACATACAGTTTAGCAGGATCCTTCCGCATTACAGTTAATGTCAGCCTGGGCTGATGCGTCCTGAGTGTGTTGAGGCAGGAGCCAGGCTGCCAACTCCGGGGCTCCACCGGCATGCTGCAGGTATCTCGCTCCACTGAACAGCTGGCCTTTATTTCTGTCTTTTCATTTGAAGGCAAGACAGCCTGTCAAAGCAAACCCAGGGAGCTTGGCTGGCTGTGAGTATTTGAAAGGGCAGAGCTTTTATTTTTCTTTGCCTTCTTGTGGTTTTCTGAAGAAGCACAGAACTATGTTGGCTGTGTTTGGGACCAGGCAGTGTGGCACAGTGGCTTAGTAGCTTGGAAGAAGACTTGCACACATATTGATTGGAGACCTGGATCTGTACTTTTAGCTATGAAATGTTTCGAAAGTGCAAGATCCTTCATGAGCCTTAGGGTTTCTTTCCCTAAACTATAAAATGGTTCTAATAATGAAAATTAAAAATTTTTAAATCACATAAGCCAACTCTTTCAAAGGGTTTAGCATCATATCTTATCCATATTCAGAACTCAATCTATTATTTGCATATATAAAAAATATATATGTCAAAGACATCACATGTTCTGTTTGATATCACTTCTTTTTTTTTTTGTTTTGTTTTGTTTCTGATACCGGGAATTGAACTCATGACTTTGCACTTGCCAGGCAGGTGCTATGCCGCTGAGCTAAATCCCCAGCCCCTGATATCACTTCTTTTGATCAATTCTCTTTTGTAGGGCTGGGACTCAGTAGTAGAGCACCTGTTTAGCATGTGCAAGGCTCTGGGTTCTATTCCCCAGCACCACAAGAAACAAAAACAACAACAAAGGAAATAATTCTTTTGCATAGTAAGTGCACCATTTTATTTGAATAGATGGGTAGATTAATAAACTTATGAAAGATATCATTTTAGGTATGGATAAATTACATATAAGACAGTTCTGATAAGCTAAGCTATGCTAAAATGACAAATAACCTTATAACTCCATGGCTTGAAGAAAAGTCCTTCAGGGTCAACTGGGGGATGTGCGTCTGTCACCAGGACTCAGGCTTAAGGATCTAAATGAAAGTGCTGCCAGCATAATGGCAGAGGAGAAAAAAGAGTATGGGAAAAATCATCCTTCAGCTCTTAAGGTTTCCACTCAGCCGTGCTATCCCATGGCTTTCCCCATATCATTGGATGAAGAAGTCTCATAGTGCAGAGGCTGGGGGAGTGCAGCCCTCAAGAAGAACTGCAGCATGTGATACAGTGGGATCTGATGAACCCATTATGCTGTTGTACCCTGGAAAGCTCAGAGCCATTCCTTATGTGGGTCTCGTGATGTGTGAATAACTGACCTTAGACTAAGTCCACCTGTGCAAGTGCCTGCAGTGTAAAATTGGGAAGGAAGTGATTAACCCACAGTGCCCATTCATTACTCTAGAATTTCTAGGGCTCAAGGAATAGGTCACACTATGATAGTACTACAGAAATTATCATGGCTGCATTTCCCTGTGCAACAGGGAGGCTGTGTATAGTTCCAATATCAAAGAAAACTTGCCAATTCTTCTCATCCAAACACAATCACCAGCCCTCCCTGGGCTCCACAGAAGATGATTAATTCTACAGGAACGAGTCTAATGCCGAACAGCAGATGCGCAGCCACAGCTTGCTTGGAAGGGAGGGAGATAGAGAGGGATGGAGAGGAGTGCAAACACTGTGACAGAGTATACTGCACTGTTATGAATGTTTGTAGAAGAAAAGTTTAGGGCTTCAGGATAAAAACAAGACATACATATTCCAACACAGACTAAAATAGCACAGGGCCACTGAAGATCACTCAGATCAGAGCAAGATGATCCCCCTAGCCACACTATGAACAATCCTTGCCTCATCCTTACCAAAGAACTGGAGGCTGAGATCAGGTTTGGGGAGTTTACTTAGTCCATATCTTTTTCCTGGGAGCACCAACCCATCACGGACCCCGCCTGGTAGATAGCACTACAGTATTTGGTCCATATGATCTATCTCGTGAGTGCTGCTAATTGTCCAGGGGAGTGATGGGATCCAAGATGAATCAGTCTGGGCTGAGGCAACCAGATTTATTTTTCAATAATCTAGAGTAAATGACATAGAACAAATGTGGAGGTTGCTTTATCTGCAACTTATGTAGAATTCATTTAACCAATTTTTATTGAATGCCCACTTGGGCAACCAGGAGCTCTAAATCTTCACAGTGTCTGTTCTCATGTGGCCTGGTTGTCCTTAATAGCATATTAAGCTTGTTCATGAGATTGACAGAAACAATTTGATGGTTCACATTCTAGAGCTCTGATTTATTTTGCCATTGTAGTAAAATAATAATTTTTAAATGACAGATTATCTCCAGGTACCACTCTATAGAAACATAGAACTTCAGAAGCCCTCTTCTGATTTCCTCAATGAAGGATCCTCAGAAGGGAAAACTGCGGACATTCTACAGCAGCCCTCAACCTCCCTCCAGACTTCTGCCTTTACTGGGTGTACTTTACATGAAAGTTCCACATTTCACATACACTATGGAGTTCCAGGGTTCACTTTCCCTTCCTGTCTATCACAAAGCTCATGCAAACACAGCCATTGGCAGATGCTTTGGTCACATGAGAAATGCACAGAGACAGACGTGAAATGTCACTTATACAAAATACACAACAGTGAAACCCCACTGCAATTGTCAGAAGCTTCATCTCCAGATTTTCTGGGGGAGTTCCAATTTAAAATAGCCTGTCTCGCTGTCCCCAAAGGCAATATTTTTTTTTTTTTTATGGCAGATTGCTTGCCTCAGTTTTTTTGTTTAGGAAACCCTATCACTTTACATATTCTGCATACTCAAATGTGCTCTTGAGAGAGGTTCCTGATTCAGCAGGTCACATTCATGGTGAGATATCTTCTGTCTTCCGAAATTGTGTGAAAATAAATTAAATACCTGAAATAAAGGCAAAGACTAAGGAAGGGAGCAGTAGTATTAGGTCAGAGCATCACTCCTATATTAATGATCTCCAAATTCCCAGATACAGTCAATCTGCAGTGACTTACATGATGAATCACTAGAGACCCCAAAATTGCCACCCAATTAATGCCCTATGTTTCTGGCCAGATACATCTATGAAGAGACTTATAGTTAATAGTGTTCACTAAATAATAACAAATGATGTGTCCTTAGAGTTTCTCAGGGCTTGACATATAAGAGATGCTGATTTAGACACATGATGATTTAAACACATGACCTAGCCAAATCTTTGAGTTAGTAAGGCAAACCCATGGACAGGCTGTATTCTCTCTTTCTCTTATCTTTCTCTGCATAAGTGTGGTCATCTTTGATTCTTGCTGCTTCTTGTCCAGGGTTTTTGATCAAGTTTGTTTACAACTCTGTGGGCTACTGGTCAATGAGCCCCACCATTTTTTGGTCATGACTGTTTAGGATCCTGGGTTCAAAGAAGTCAAAGGTTGTTGGGGCTGGAAAAGAAGCTCCATTCTGCTCATGTAGAAATAAGGCAATCATCACCTCTGATGCTGTATTTAAAATGAGCATATCTGACCAAGGCGCACGTAGGTTACAAGAAGCCCCAGCTTTGTACCGTGGAATCTCCTCCTGGGATCAGCCCACCTCACGGCTCCACCTTTCTCTCCACTTGTGTGACATGAATGAAAAGCCAGTGGCGAGAATACGCTTAAGGTGAGTAGACACACAAGAATACGTAACCTCCAAAGTCCATTTCTTTTGTTTCATGGAGATCTCTTGTTTTCTCCCACTGGTTCACTAGCCCTGAGGACTCACATGGTCATGAACAATTACAACACAGGCATCCAGAGAATGTTAGAGTTATTTTAATTTTAAAGATAAAATAGATCCAAACAGTGGGAGTAGGCATTGTCTCTGGCAACTTTATCACAGTGTTATCTAAACCTTAATCATGAATTGTTGACATTTCTGTATTCCACACCATTAGGATTTAGTCATTTTCTTTTCAAAAGTTGGTTCATTTGAGTTTTTAAAACTATTTTACAAGGATGCTTTGTATCATAGCTATGCTTTTCTGAAAAAGAAAGTTTATTTCAAAACTCCAAGTGTCATATCAGTATCACCTGCCATAAAAGAGTGAAAATAAATATGATTATTTTACTTATGCATATCTTAGTTGAATAGAATAAGTCTTTAGAAAAAAGTTTTCTCTCCCTGTCTGTGCATGTCTAAAGGTCTTTCCCACCCTCTGCCTCTGTTTTCATAAACAGCGAGACTGTAATATATACATAGCAAACTTCTGCATAGCACTTGCTATGTGCCAAGTATTGCTTGAATGGTTTATGGATATGAACACAGTCAATTCTTTTTATAATCTTACAAAGTAGGTTGTGTTGTTAGTATATCCATTCTACAGATGAGAAAACTGAGGCCCAGAACAGGAGGCACCTTAGCAAAGCCTCCTTAGTGGCAAAGCTAGGCTATAATCCCCTGCTATCGGGCCTGTGCTTTCACACCTGGAGCCCAGACCATGGTTTAACAATATAACTAAGGGAGCCAACTTCCTTAGAAAAATGGTTGGCTCTGTGTCTGAGACAGAGAAAGTAAGTGATCTTGGGCCATCTTGCTGTTCTAGAAGCAAAGAGAGATTTTAAAAAATGATGAAAATATGTCCAAAAAAACCCCTCTACATCCCCCACTTATGGGACTCGTAATAGACAAATAAGCAAAGATTTTAGCATGAGGAATGACAAAACCTGATTGTTGAATGAATTGAAGTTCATGAGGCCACAGGCACCTTCAAAACAGTGAAGGGGGGAGAAAGGGAGAGAGAACAATGGAAAGGAATGGAAGAATTTCTATGAGAAATTATATCAGCTGACATGGAAAGAGTAACAGAACAAACGAATTAGAAATATCATTTCTAAGATGCAAGGTAGTAATCATCCCAGGTATCAATTAACAATGAATGCAGTAACTTTTTGGAGCAAGCTATTGGAGGACAGGTTTTGCCTGGTGTTAGTGCATCACTTGTGATGACTTCTTCAAGTATGGGTAAAATCCTTCTTACCATGGGGAATGCATTGTCACAACCTTAGCCAAGTGCAAAGCTTCTCTGTTGGCACCAGTGCAATCTGAAGCACCCAGTGTCACCTATGACGGATCCTCACTAAACAGACAACATGTAATCCAATGAGAATTAACTAAAGTCCAGAACAATTGCACTTCTACAAGGAGTCAGTGTCGTAAAAATGGGTGTACTTGCTGGCTAATAGAGAAATGCAAATTACAACTACTTGGAGATACCATCTTCTCCATGAAAAAATGGCTATCAAAAGATCTTATAATAAATGCTAGCAAGGTGGGATGAAAGAAACACTTCTACATTGTTGGTGGAAGTGTAAACTAATACAATCACTCTGGAAATTAAGGGAAGAGTCCTCAAAAAACTAAAACCAGAAATTCTACTTGACCCACTTACCCCTTTTGTAAATATCTTCCCAAAAGAGTTAAAATCAGCATATTACAGGGACATGTGCATATCCATGTTTACACCAGCACAATTCATAAAAACTAGATCTTGGGAAGAGTATATATATCCATCAACAGATGAATGGATAAGGAAACTGTGGTTTTTAAATACAAAAGTACTACTCAGCCGTAAAGATAAACTTGAGACATTCATGGGTAAATGGATGCAACTTGAGAATGTAATGTTAAGGGAAACAAGTCAGATACATAAAATTAAATCTTACATGGTTTCTTTTATAAGAGAAACTATATTGTATACACTTCTACATTGTTGGTGGAAGTGTAAACTAACACAACCACTATGGAAATCAGGGGGAGAGTCTTCAAAAAACTAAAACTAGAAATTCTATTTGACCCAGTTATCCCCCCTGTATCTTCCCAAAAGAGTTAAATTCAGCACATGACAGGGATACATGCATATCTATGTTTATACCAACACAATTCATAAAAGTTAGATCTTAGAAACAGCTTATATGTCCATCAACAGATGAATGGAAGTAGGGACAGATATATAAGAAGTAGGGAGACGTTCAAAAGATTCCCCAAATTATTGATTCTGTTGTTTCAAAAACATTTTAATACATATGCTAATTTGTTTCATTTATACCACTAGTTTCTCTTAGTTCATTTCATAGAAAGTTTTGGGCTACTATTGGTTTTGTTTCTTCCTTGTCTGAGAAAATCTCTTGGTCTGTGCTTTGTACTCTGAATAACTACTTGGAAGATAATGATACACAATGTATTAACTATTGTTATTTTCTTGTGTTTTTGCTATTCAATTTTGTTTTATTTTTTCATAAAATAAAAAATATTAAAAGGTGTGTATGTGGTGGCGGCAGTGGCTTCCAGGTTAAAATATGCTACAATGACATAATGAATCTATTGGTGTGGATTTTGATTGGATAGTGGTTTTAAAATATTGTAAATGTATTCTTGGGACAAATGGGGAAATTTGAACTTGGATATTGGATGTTATGGAACCTTTGTTCACTTTTTTTAGGAGTGATGTTATTGCTATGGCTATGTAAGGAAATGTCTTGTTCCTAGGAGACTAAAGTATTTGGAATAAGGGGTCATGATGTCTTCAACTTTAAGTAGTTCACACTCATACATACAAACAGATGTGATAGATACACAGATGGATGTGTGGATAGAACAGTCATAACAAAATATTAGTTGTTGAATCTAGGTGGTATTTTTTGCATTACTTCTTACTTTTCTGAATGTTTGAGTATTTTCATAATGATCAACTTGAGGAAAATAAAACAAAAATTCTTATTTTGGGGATGGTACTATAGACTGAACCCAGGGCCTTTGCACTGTGCTACATCCCCAACCCATATATATTTCTTTTTTTTCTTAGTTTTGAGAAAGGATCTAAGTTACAAAATTTCCCAGACTGGCTTGAATTTAGGATCCTCTTGGCTTAGCCCCCCAGAATGCTGTGATTACAACTGTGTGCCACAACACCCCCGGGAATGCATGGTATTAGTAACCTTGCCCAGCTGTCTGAATTAGAGGGGAGCTGCAGTTCCTTGTGATCTGGGCCTTACAGTCACTTCATGGGCCACTTCATGACCTCAGGTGGCAGCAAGCCAGGAACCCTGGAGCTCAGTGATCCCAGTGCTTTGGGGGGACACGTTGGATCAAGCTGTAGTTGTGACATCAGTCCTTCATGGAGCAGGGTCCACTCCAGTCTGCCCAATTCAGTGGGGTGCCCAGAGTATCCCCCCATGCTATGGAAATGCTCTGTCTTTCCATATACTCTTACCTACCCTGCCGGTCTCAGTGCCACCTGTACCCTGTCTGCATGGCAGGTTCAAAAGGGGCTTGGAATTACTTGTATCCTGTGGCCTGTGCTTCTGAACTGCTCCCCCTCCCTTCCGTGTGAAGCACAGAGACTGGCTGTGACTTTCATTTATTGAGAATATGCCATAAATCTGCCTGCCTAAGACCCGAGGCAATGCCAGCCAGCAGGTAAAAGGGGAATTAGAAGTTAAGGCCTCGAGTCTGCAGCCTGATAGCTGCCATGAATCTTCCTATCAGAACACTTTCTCTGAGATCAGGCCATGTGCCGCAGAGCATATGGCTCTCCCAGCAGCTGGCTCAGAGTTGGGTGGGACATCTCTGGCGCCTCTGAGGTCTGGCATCAGGAAATTCGCTGCTGCTAGCCGGGTCCAGGGTCACAGTTACAGAGCGAGCACAGCCCTGCTGAGCTCATTGCAGGGAGCACTAAGGAGAGATGTTGTGCCCCTGCTCCTGGTTCCCCCTGGGCTCCAAGCTTCCTTCCCACTGCTCACGGGCCTAGCCGCCCTGCCTCTGTTCAGCAGCCAGGAAGTTCCGCACAAGATCTAACCTCCGTTGCTTGTGCTGTTGCTTGAATCTATTTCCTTGCTTTCTTTTTGACTGATTTTTTTTAAAGAATGAAATAGTACTCCTTTAGGCCCTCTTTTAGGATGACTCATTTCTCTCCATTTGCCTTACTCTTTCATGGTTTTACCACTGAGAGTCGCATGTATCTGGAAACTCCTTCTCTCTCAAGGAAGCCAGAATGGTTTTTCTTCCTTCTCTCCTGCTCTCTTTCCCTTCCCTTTCTCTTGATGTCCCCCATTTCTATCACGGTCATTCCCAGGCGTTCTAGTCTCCCCACCCAACCCCAGCCCAGAGATGGGGAAGACAAGGAGCGTGTGTTTTGTTGGGGCAGGTGACGTGCTGGCTGTGTTCCCTGCCTTACCTCAGCCAGCCCTCGCTGTGCCCTTCTGACGGTTTGCAGAGAAGCCTCAGGCTCTGAAACTTGCCCGAGGCCTGGCAGCTGGACAGCAGGGGTCTGAGTTTGGAACCTGGTTCGACTAAATTGGCCCCTGTCCCTCTTACACAACAACTCCAATCACAAGGTCCCAGCTTGCCATCCCTGCAAGGAACTGGATCACAGTCCTTGTGCAGGACCGGAGGACAAGAAGGAAGACAGACACCTGCGTGCTGGCCATTGTTCATCTCCCTGTGTGCAGAGACTTTTCAAGACTTGCTGTGCTTGTTGACTCATTTAATCCATGCCAGAACACTTGGAAGTGTTAGTCACATTTTTCAGAAGAAGAATGAGAGGCGCAAGGTGTCCTCGCTCCGGAGGACTGGTATGCACATGCTCTGGCTCCAGAATTCTCTTTACTATTTCTAGTAGTTACAACTGCTTGGTAGGAAATGAACAGGGTATTTAGTAAAGGGTTATTGGAGGCAGGACAATCAGGGATGACTTCTCAAAGGAGGCAGTGAAGATCTGGCCAGCAGATCCTGTCTGCTCCTTTGGGTCACCTAAGGACGAGATGAAATAATGCAATGCCGAGCCCCACTCCAGAGCAGCTAAGTCCCAGTTCTGTGTGAGTCTGGACCTCTGCATTTTTAGAACTTCCCAGGAGGGTGCACATCCAGCCAAGGCTAACAAGGGCTGATCTGGGGGAAAGCATTGCAGGGAGCAGAGACACCCCTTTTCCTGAGACAGACAGCCCTGCCCCTCCCTGCCTATGGTTCCCTACTCTTCCTGCCCTGCCCTGCCCTGCCTTGCCCTGCCAAGCAAGCGAAGGAAAGGAGAGAGGAATGAAGTTCCAGTTAAAGAAGAGGTTAAGGAGTGCTTTGCCTCCAGAGTTAAAGGGAAGCCAGGAAGAACAGAGTCAATGCCACTGTTGGGCCCCTGCTGACAAATGACATTCAGAGTGGTATCTCCTCAGATACTTCTAAGCTGACCCTTGCAGAGAGCTAATAAAAGAGCAGCCTGTCTTTCCAAGATTAACGACTTTGGAGACAGACGGAGGCAGGGCTGCGGGCAGTGGGGGCTCTGGAATCCTTTGCTGCCCCTAGTCCTCTGTAATGACAAAGAGGAGCCCAAAGGGAGCTGCTCAGAGTCACTTGCACAAACTCTGCGTCCCCTGCATGGCCCCTGCAGCGGCTTCATGGCCAGCTGCTCTCCTGCTGCGAAGCTTGTGGGAAGCGCCCCCCAGGGCCCACCAGCTCCTCCACACCCATCCTCCTCCATGCCTCATTCTGGTTTTCATTCCTGAACTGTTTTTTTTTCCTTCCTGTCTGTCCTTTCCTGCGCTGGGGGTGTCTGGGGGTCTTCTGTGCCTTTCCAGCTATGTCTTCTTAGCTCTCCTCTCTGCATTCTCTTTCCTGTTCTTTTATATTTCCATTTCTCCCTGTTTGCTTTATCTGTGTCTCTCCTTCAGTGTATGTACACGTGGGATTTGTGTCTCAGTCCAATCTTGCCTGCCTCCAGCTCTTTGTGCTAATACTTTTTTCCTGTCTGTCTCTGTGCTTGCATCTTTCTGGGTTTATATGTCTGTCCTTCTGTGTCTCCCTCTACTTCTGGGTCTCTCTGCCTGTGTCTCACGTCCCTGTCTCTTTCTCTCTCTGTGTGTCTCCATAGCTCTGTATCTCTGTCTCTTTGTTTGTCTCCATGTCTCTCTATCTTTGTATCTCTTTCCATGCCCATACTTGTCTCTCTGTATTTAAATCTGTCTCTATCATTCTGTCTCTCTGTCTCTCTATTTCTCTTTCTGTTTCTCTACGTCTTTTTAACTTTGTCTTTTTCTATGTCTATACCTATGTCTCTTTGAAGCTGTATCTATATCTCTCTGTGTTTGTGTCTCTATCATTCTGTTCTCTGTCTCTCTGAATCTGCATTTATCTCTGTCTCTGTGCCTGGCTGTC
>NW_004955442.1:1492082-1494484 GCF_000276665.1 Chinchilla lanigera
CACTGTTCCTACTTCCTGCTTGAGCAGTCTCTCCCTCTCCCTTTCCCAGTCTCCTTGACTCTTCCCACCTTTCCCCTGGAAAAGGGCCTGCACCTTCAGCAGTGGTGCAGCTGTGGGAAAAGGGGAAGCAGCCACCAGCCTGGCCACACTGCTCCCTGTCTTGTTAGGTCCCAAGTCTGCACCCGCCCTCCTGGCTGCCCAACCCGACTTTCTTGCCTTCGCCACAGAAGATGCAGGGAAGACCCCTCATTCCTCACTGCTTTTCCCTTTCAGTAATACCAAGAGCTTCATGCACAGCTGAGAAATCTCAAGCTCACTCTGAAGCTGTAAGACATGCTATCATTTCTAGCTATAGCTACAACTCAGTAACTACATGTGGCCTGCTCTTTATTCTACATCTATGACTCATTCCCACAAAAGTCCTGCTGTACACATACCTATTTTTCAGGTGAGAATAAGACAGCAGGGTGTCAAAGGTTTAGACACCTGCCATGTCCACACAGCTAGCCAATGGTAAAGGTAGAGAGTCTAAGGCCATTCTCAGTGACATGAGGATTCACATGTTTTTAGAACTGTAGCTTCCAATGAAATACCCATTAGCCACATGTAGTTATTTAAATTAACTTAAAAGAGGTAAAATGTAAAATTGAGTTTCACTGTAACACTTACCACAGTTCAGGTGGTCAGTAGCCATGTATGACCAGTGACTGCCATATTAGATGGTGCTGATGTAGAGCATTTCTTTCAGTGTGGAGTTTTTTGGGGGCCACATTGTGTTAGATAAACACAGAGGAGATTTCTGCATAGCCTTCATGGGAATATAAAAGAAATCAGATAGATATTGCAATAGCCCTGGATCACTCATTGATCTCAGTCCTGGTCCTGAGTGAGGTCCCCTGAAGCTGTTGAATGCAGCAATACTGTTTCCAAATCACCACTGGCAGAATCTCCCTTGCCATGCACATCTGACTGCACCACCCTGTTGGTCAGAATCTCCACCAAGGAACATTGTCCTGTCATTAGGGGGAGAAAAAGGCTGGATGTGTATATACTTCGAAGAGGAAGAAAAAGCACAATCTTATGCCAGAAATTGAATTTTCTTATTTCAGCCAGTGTCTGGGACTTTGAACTCTTGCACAACATGAATAGCTTATCTTGTTCCACTCAATCAAAAACATTTCATAATGCCGGCTCCTTCTGCAAGGTCACCTTGAAATCTCTTCCTTGCTCAAAGCATCTTGAATCTTCCATAGCTTAGTAGAAACATTCTTGAAATCTGAGTAAAACAGACTTGCTCAACCCTATTCCCTCTGTAAGAAAATTGTATCTCACCTCTCTGTAACAAGTCACTAAAAGGAGGAAATATTTTCAATTTCTGGCCAGAGTGTGCACCTGGACCATGGGTATACCTCAGCATCATCTGGCCATGCTGCTTATGCTGAAAGTCTTGGTTTCATGCAGATTTCTCTGTAGCCAGCTGATTCTTCAATGGTCTTTCACAATTGCTCAAGAATCCACTTCCTGCTACAGCTTTTCAGATACCCCTATGCCATTCTGCTGCACTATCCCTGTACACAGCTCTTCTTTGCCATTGGCTCTGATTCCCACCTGAATTTCTAGGAATCCTTCCAGCTCTGCTGGTTGCCATTCTAGAACTTTGACATTCAAGGAAGATTATGGTCTAGGGCAGTACAGAGTTTGCTCTTTCTGTTTTTTGCCTTATGAATTTTTTGTTGCTGTTGTTTCTTGTTTCTTGTTTTGTAGTGCTGGGGATTGAACCCAGATCCTTCACACTGAGCTATTTCACCAGCCCTTTTTAAATATTCCTTGTTTAAGACAAATCTTGCTAAGTTTCTAAGTTTTCCAGTCTAGGCTCAAACTTGTAATCCTCCTGCCTCAGCCTCATAGGTGTGAGCCATCATGTCTGGCTTTCTTTGGTTTACCCAAGGCAATGCTGCTTGATCCCACTGTGTTGTAGCATTTATGGGGCTCTTTGTGCAGATTTTGTCTTTGTCTCACATTGGAACAGAGAGCTCAGTAGCTAACAGTGTGAACCATCTCCCATTTAGAAAAGTAAAAGTGTAGCTTGCTGCCAACATTCATTTAATTTTCAGGGATTGAAAATTACCTTTTCTGTAGACAAAAATACCACTCTAAAAGAATCCTATAAATAGAATGATGTCTTTTGTTTCCAAAGACTAACAATACATTAGAGAAATGAAAAAATAATGGTAGAGAGGTTGTAAATGAACCTAAGGGCAAAGGAGAGCTATCAAAACTGAGAGACAGAGGCACAGGCAGTCTGTGATTGCTTTTCGAGTGGCCTGGGTCTGGCTCCTGCACACGTCCTGAACTGACTAAGATGCAAAACCAGGCGGGCTACGATTTGCTCCCACCGCCAC
>NW_004955442.1:1501176-1513458 GCF_000276665.1 Chinchilla lanigera
GACTGGAATCCTTGAGTTATCCATTGGCAAGTGCTGTAGCCTCAATTGCTACTGGCAAGTATTCTCTGAGCAAATAGAAAAGAAAAAAGTACTTGCAACAATCGTTAAAGACAATGGGGGTACTGCAATACTGCTTTGTAGTAAGAGAGATTGGGCTCAACTCCAAATACCATAAGGAGAAAGCAGGATCTACAGCCAGGGAGTAGGGCGAGGCTGGTGGGTGGAAGTTAGCTAAGAGGTGGTATAATTCTTTATTGAATGGTCGGACAGGAGTATCACTGAAGGAGACCTAGTGATGAGATCAAGGAATTTTCAATAAGTTGACTCAGCAAGTGTTCCAGTTTGTGTCTAAATGTCTCCCCAAAGCCTCATGTAGTCATAAGTGGGACTTTTTCAGAGGCAGGTCACTTTAGAGTGTGTGATTGATTCATGGTGCAATGCTAGGCTTATGGGTGGGTGATTACTAAATCAGTTCACTGAATGGTTTGGCAACGCCCTAGTCTTGCTAGTCTAGACACCTTAGAAGGGACAGAAAGAGGCTTGTCTTGCCTCATGCTGCTTTGTCACCTTCTGCCTTCCACGGACTGTTTCTCCTCTGCAGTGCCTGTCTGCCATGCCACCTTGCATTGGAACCAGCTGATTATGGATGGAAACCTCTAAAAGCTGTGTGTTAAATAAATTTTCCCCCTTTAACTTTGGGTGCCGGATATTTTGTCTCAGCAATGAGAAAAGTAACTAAGACAGCAGGACTCTTACTGAAACTGAAATAAGGGCACCTAGAGTTAGGTCTTGCAGAAAGAAAATTCAGAGGAGCCTGACTAGAGGACGGTCTAAGGAGTCTGCACTTGCAGTGGAGTCTGGTGACCTTGGTTTGGTTCCTAGAGCTGCCACTTCCTGCTTGGGTGACCTGAGGTAAGTAACTTAGCCCTCCCTACACCTCAATTTCCTCTTTTGTAAAATGTGCATGATAAAATTGACCCAAGAAAGGTGAAGACTGAATTAGTTGTCATTGTTGATGGTGATGTTACCTCTGCATGTTCTTTGGGCTAAGGAACGCCTCCCCAGCAGGGTTTAACAGTAACCAGTACTCCACACCTGGCACCTCTTCTCCTCCAGCCAGAGAGTTCTGTCCTGCCTCATCCACTCCATCTAACCCTTTTGCCCTGCCTTCTAGGAGGCTTTGCTACACCATTCTTACCCCAAAGTGTTCCCTACAATCCTCCCCACCAGTTCTCCAGAAAGGCATGTATATCGTCCAGCAGGATGGAGGAAGGCTCCATTCCCTCACATAGCTCGTCTCATCTCAGCTTCACTTTTCTGAGATCAGGGGAAAGAGGCCCAAAGCTGTACAGCCACTGGTCAACACAGGTATTCCATAGGAAGCATGCCACCAGACCACAGGTCATTTTGGCTCCAGCATCGTGTCTCCCCCAGATGATGGGTGGCTACCCCCCACGATTCAGCACATCATGACTTTTGTTGGGGGGAGTAGGAAACATGCGTTGCTATCTCAGGAGACTTCCTTTCTGGCTGTCTTCCATCCTGCTTCACTGACTCTTCCCTGTCTTTGTCCTTTTCAGGGAACCCAGTTCATTCTGATCTTCCACAGTTTGTATCCACTTCCTTTCCTCTCCAGGGTCTTCCTGCTTCCCAGACTCCTTACTCTGAGCTCCTGAAGGTCATCGTCTGTCCATTCCTCCCCCACTGCTCCTTGGACTTCCCTGAGGTGCACATTCCTGTCCTGCTACTTCATCACCTTGCTTTAGTTGCAAGATCAGCACTGACCCATCACCAACAGCACCACTTGGAAAGGGCCCGCCTGCCCCTGCATGGCCCCACAGGGTGCAGCCAGTAGCCCACTCCAAATGGGCTGTCTCCATCAGGGAGGACACCAAAGTTCAATTCCCAGTCCCAAGTTTCTCCAGCAGTACAAAGTGCTGACAACTTCAAAGAGGTTTTTATTTTTTCAAACAGTAACCTCTAAATCCCTTTCCTGGCTGGAGAGACTCATGACTTTTTATTTCGGATATGTTCTCCTTCTCTTCTGGTTCATTGGCTTCAGGCTTATTATCTCACATTTGTCTGCATTACACTACCTTTTCCCCTGACCGCCAGTGTCATCTCCAATAAGCCAGCCAGTTCCAGCCCAATCCATTTCTGGACAGTGTGCAGTGGTGCTAAGTGTCCTATCAGAGCAGTTTCTGGGGAACAGGGAGTGAGGAAAACCACTCTGAGTTCCAGGATAGGATGGAAGGCATGATCAGAGGAGACTTATTCTGTAAGAACTTTATTCCTGCCTCATTTTGTTTATGTGCAAGCTGGAAAACATAGTTAACTACTGGTTATTATGAGAGTCACATAAGCACAATTGTCCCTCAGCATCCATTGGGAGATGATTTCTGGGATCTCCCATGGATTCCAAAATCTGTGGGTGCTCATATCCTTTGTATAAAATAGCATAGTATTTTCCGATGACTTGTGCATATCTTCCCAAATATTTTAACTCATGTTTAAGTTACTTAAAATACCTAATCCAATGTAAATGCTCTGGAAATGGTTATCATACTGTACTGCTTAGGGAATAATGATCATAAAAAGGCTGTTCGGTATAGATGCATTTTTTTTTCTAAATATTTTTGATCTGTATTTGTTTGAATCCATGGAGGGAAAACTCTATTCAGAATAGCACATAACAAATACTACATAAGTACTTGTTTTTACTGTTGTTATAACATTTGGTCAAGAAGCTACAGCAGATGACTACCCAATACTTACAGGAAGATAAATTCATGGTCACCATTACCAATCAGCCACTAAGTTCTAAGTACTGTGGGCTGAATACTTCATTCTTCAACAAAGGAAAAGATCCCTATTTTCCTGCCCTGACTTAAAAAAATGCATATTAATTGCAGGGCAGAGATAAGGGGGAGACTTCTAGATAAAACCAGAAAGTAAGAGTGCTTAGCACAGCATCTCTGATAAATGGTGAGACTTTAATAAATACTAGTCAAATAGTGACACTGCTGAATGAATAATTAAAGTCTATATATCCCACCCCCAAATCCACTTTTAACACTTCGGTGTATGCCTGTTCAGATATTCTATATACATGGCTATAAACATTTTAAAGCTTTTACAAAAGTATAATCATTATACATGATGATCTGTGAATCACTTTTCATTGGCACTCACCTATTTATTGTGATCATATTTCCATGTTGGTAATAATGGTAGGAAGAATATAGCATGGTTTCTAATTCTCTGCTGTTGGGTGTATCAGAGTAGGCCAATGGAGTGAGTTTTAAAACTTAGAGGGTTATTAGCTGTCCGGTTAAAATGAGATTACAGGGCTGGGGATTTAGCTCAGCGGCAAAAAGCGCCTGCCTGGCAAGCGCAAGGTCGTGAGTTCGGTTCCCGGTACCGGAGAAAAACCAGAAAAACAAAAAAAAAAAAAAAAAAAAATGAGATTACAGAATTTAAGTTTTAAAAACTCCAAAGAAGCATCTTCCATGCCAGTGACTGTTGTGTATTATTGAAATGAAGTTACTAGATGTATATATACACACACACACACACACACACATACACACAGAGATATTAATGCCTTTCAAACAGATGCATGCTGTTCCATTAAATGGAGTTTCTATAATGCACTTAATTCTCATATGATGAACATTTAGGTTATTGCAAAAATGTGGTCAATTCAACTGACAAATTTCAAGTCCTTATTGTAAAACATGAAAGGATTTTACTTTTCTAATAACTACTACCACATCTACCTCTTCTGAGCTCTTCTTTCCCTTTCCCTTGTGGGCTTCCTGAAGGAGATCTTTAATCCAGTTCAGACAGGTACACTCTGGATTTGGAAGTCCCCTCTTGGTTCTTATAGGTCCGTCTTGACAGCTGAACAATTTCCATCTTATATGATGTGCAATTTAAAATGCCCCTCCCACCCCATCTCCCATTCCACCCAGAAAGCCAGAACTTGTAAGAGCAAGTGGTCCTTGCCTCCTCTCTGCCCCACGGTCAGCCCGCATCATTGTTGTATCCTGGCACCTTCTCACTGAACTCAGCAAGCATGGGGGCTGCTCAGTAAGCAGGTGGGAAGACTGTGTACCCTTCTGATATGTGCCTGTGAACTGGAAAGCTACTTTCTTCATGCCTCCCTCATTTAGCTACAAAGAGTAAACCCTTGGTGATGTACAGAAGAGAGGGAGATCTCTTCATCAACACTGCACCTCTCCAAAAGTTGACTTCTCCCTCTCTCCCACCTTTTATATTTTCTGCAGGGCACAGGCAGCAAAGGATCAGTGTTGACTTGCAGAGGCATCCTTCTTATCCTGTTGTGCTGAAGCCACTCATGCTGGTCTGTAAGAGGCAACTGTTACTATTTCTTCAAAACTCTACATTCAGTGAGGGCACATTGGAAATTTGAAATCAGACCAGGTGGGAATATGAGGTGTGACTGAAAAATACAGTGAATGTTTAAATTTTTAAAAAGTTATTGTGGTAAAAGATGCATTGACTTTAACTCCCTCAAAATACTCCCCTCAGTTTGAATACACTTGTCCCATCATTCTTGTAACTTTCTGAAGCAGTTCTGAAAGTCCTCTTTTGTGTCTTTAGTTGTGCTGTCCTGGCTGCCTCAATGTTCTGAATTTATTCTAAGCTTTCCCTTCTATGGTCATTTGTGTTTGGGAAGAGCCAAAAATCAGACAGTGCACGATGCTGTGAATTAGGTGAATAAGGACATATGCAATGCCCTGATGGATAGCACTCAGTAGCAGCATCCACTATATTTTTATCACACTTCATAAAGACAAAAAAGACAACTTTAAAAACTGTTTCAGAGAGTGGCAGAAATGATGGGATAAGTGTGTTCGAAGTGCAGGGACGCTTATACTGTTTGATCAATTTTGCCTGCCTATATCTTGTAATCTGAGCACCTTCTTTGAAGATAACAATGTGCAATAGCATAACCATTGTTAATTTCTTATTATGTTGTTTTGAAATTCTGTATCATTGTTTTTATTGTTATTTTCTCTTAAAAATAAAAAAATTTTAAAAAAGAAGTACAGTGGTATATTTTGATGGAGATTAACAGTGTCTTTTCCTATAAGAAATTTAAAAACTTTTCAATAACCACTGTATGTTTTGATCATATCATACATTCACATAATGGAAATTAGTATTACCTAACAAAATCTCCCGAATTCCTCACACCTCAGAGTTCTTGTTAAATGTTTATGCACCACTGCCATTAACCTAACCTTTCAGGAAGAAGGCTGACCCCAAATTGGTGGTCACTGTATTTAAATATGGGACTGGATGCTTACTAACTTTGTTTTCAGCCTTTAGGAGACTAATTATAGAAAAGATCACATTATTATAATAAGTATTTAATTTTATATATAATGCTTTGAGGAGCAACTTTTTGCCTTTAACCTATCCATTTGTGTGATTATTTTCTTCGGTTAAATTCCTAGAAGTACAAATGCTGAATCTAAAAGTAAACCTACTTTACATGACTGAAATATATATACCTTCAAAATATATATACCAACTTCTATTCCCATCACCTCTGTGCTTTGTGCACTGTATATTTGCTTTTATTAAAAACTGTAATTTAAAAAATGTTTTTAGTCTTTTGGGCAAAAACTATTTTGTTTCATTTGTATTTTTTTACTTTGAGTATGGATAGTTATGTAGAACACTTGTTTGTTAGTGGCATTTACTAAATATACTTTTCTTTTATAAATTTGCAAAAGGTAGGTAGAAGGACAGCATGGGAGGAGGGGTTTGTGAGGGCTGCTCTGTCAGTGGCCCCCAGTTTATTCCCCACTTGCCCAAAGCTCCTGCTGAGCAGAGCACAGAGATTTGCAAGCCTTGGAGACACCTTCTGAGAGGTTGTGCTTTAATTAAAACCTTTCTTACATGATACATTATCTATAAAAGCAATTGGGTTGGAATATTGATTTTGCCATGTGGTTACAGCGCTCCCATAGGAAATCTTATTCCACCATCTGTGGTTTTCTGGTCATGATATTTGCAAACCGCTTTGTAAGGATTGTGTGCTCATCCACATTCATATGTCTGTGAGCATTCACACACACACACACACACACACACACACACACAATCTCTCACTCCTTGAAACTGATGGATGCATTGACATTCATGTGCTTGGACACAGATGCACACATAGACACGCAGAGATTCATACAAACACACACAAACACACACACACTCAGACACTGCTGTTCATATTCGTGCGCCTGGACACACACCCATGCACATAAGCTCACATACTCATGCATCCACACTCGTATGTCTGGACATGGTGTACACTTAGACACTCATAGGGGTGTGCATACATGGACATTAACACTTACCTGAACACCCACACTCACATCTGAACACACAGGCATGACACACTCAGCCACACAGGGCCGCACACGAGCACGCACAGTCTTCTCTACATGCCTGGGGCTGCTCCCTTGCTCAGGTTCCTCCAGCTCCACAAATCCCATGCTGGCTCTTTCCTCAAGAGCGCTGTGCACACTCTCCCTTCTGCCCGGTCCCTTTTCCTTCTTTCTGTCTCTGGATGACTTTCATGTATCCTTCATGTCCAAACAGTCACTTCCTTTTGACACCTTCTTTAGGTCCCTGGTTCACACTGTCCATTTTTCTTCCCTTTCCAGAACATCCACCATGCTTTATAGAATTATTCCACAAGGGATATGCTCCTTGCTCTGTGCCTGGAAACCAGGAAGCACCTGGAACATAGGGGTGGGCAAAGAATATTTACTCTGTGAAGGAGTCGGCCGAGACTCTGGCTGACTACAGTCAGACTAATGAGCAACAGAAGCAGTACTGAAATCCCTAGGCTCTGACAACAGAGCTCATATTCTTCACCTTTTAACTGTGGCCTCTATCCCTTACTGACACTTGATTTTTCCAGTCATTCTTTTTTCTATTTATAAACATGTATGTACATACACAGGCACATGTACATATGTCTACCTTGAGAAAGGTACTGCATCAGTCAGGACTCACTAAATGAAGCAACTTAGTGTAAAACATATATATGATTTTATAAAGCATTTACAGGTTGGCTTACAATGGCTGCCTGCCGAATCCAGGGGGGGAGAATACAAAATGGCTGTGTAAACACTGGAGCCAGAGGATGCAGTTGAAGGTTGAAGGCTTGGAGCTCACTGCAGAGTCCAGTGCAAGCCCTTGTTGAAAAGCAAAAGTTCTGTTTTGGAAGGTTGGAGGGGTGGGAGACTAATGTATAAAGGCAATGGCAAAGACTGGAGCTCTTCCTCTGCAGAAAAGTGAACACTTCTTTCTTCTTTCCCCTTTTTAGTTCATCTAGGCTATAAGCCTATTGGTTGACGCCCCCAAATCTAAGGTATGTCTTTCCTCCTCAGTTTGTGGTCTATATGTCAATCATGCACAGACATGTCTGGAGGTTTACTAATTGACTAGGAGGGTGATTCTTACTCAAGTCAAGTTTAGATACCATAATTAACCATCGCAGGTGCTTATACGACCTTCTAACTGAGCAGTTCTTCATCCATCAGTCTATGCGTCCATCTCCCCAAGGAGTCTCAGTTCCATGATCAATGGGACTCTGTCTTCCTTACTGTGGTGATAACTGTTGCACAGCACACATTGCCTGGCCAGTAGTAGGCACTGAGAAGCATTTATTAAATGAACAGATAAAACTGTTCAATGAATAGTAGCTAAACATCTACAGTGCACTGGGCTAGGTACTAACGGTATTACAGAAATGGATAAAAACAGCCCTTGATCCTGAGGGTCTTGCTGTCTAGTTGGGGAAGCCATCCAATAAATTTGTGTCCTTAGGGTATGCAGTCAGTCCAGTCTTTTCCTGGCCCTGCTGCATGCAGATGCAGAGATCAAATAAAGGCATACACACAGTTGCAGCTGTGTGACTGAAATTCACATACCCACAGACAGGTCTGCAAACGCCTTGTGCTCACACATCTGTGTGTCCAGGCACCCTTTTCAAGCTAGAAATAAACAGGTTGCAGCATTTGCAGCCCAACCTGGTTTGTTTCCTCTGAGTTCAAAGGAGTTTATTAATTCTAGCCTCCTCATGTGAAACTTGCAAAGTCTCCTGTAGGACATATCCATAGCAACTGTGCTAACCAATGGACAAGGAAGATGTTAACCTCTTGGAGTCTGCTGCCCACTTTCTGTGTCCCTGTAGCATGCTGACAGTGTTTCTCAGAATCTCTGAAATACTGAGAAGTGGCTGTACTGTGCAGTGGGAAGGTCTTGGGTAGGGGATATCTCCTTTCTGCACCCAGGATCTCTGGCCCATGCAGGCTAATGTGTCATGAAGTGAGCATGGTGCCAGCTGGTGCTTGAAGCCAGAGTGGGGAGGGGAACTGGGATGATGTGGGAATTGGCCTTGGCTTTGTTGCCATGCTGCAGGCTGAACTTTCCAAAATTGCCAAAAGTTCGTACTGTAGGTGCTGCTGTTTCCAATCTGACCTTTTCACTGAGAGTGAAAAATGCTCCCTGCTTCCTCTTCGGATCCAAAATGAATGGTTCCTTCAAGTAGGTCAGCCATTGCAACTCACTTTCTGACCTCAAGCAGAGCATACCCCTTTCTTAATCTCATATGTGGAACAAAGAATCATTGAGTAAGCCCTTGTTCTCAGCTGCAGGTAGGAGGTCTTTATAGTGCCATCCAAGCAGGCAGGGGGTGCTTCATGCTCTGCTCCTGAGAGATGACCAGTGGAGATGAGAGGCCAGGGGCTACCCAGACCTCAGTTCAAAGCTTAAGTCCATTCGCATAATTGCTGGGCATCTGCAATCAAGTTCTTTCTCTCTGAGTCTCTCCTGTTCATGGGAAAAATAGTCATAATGGAAAACACTTTATAAACCCATCGGGAAGACTGAAGGAAAGATGTCTGCAAGCAATTTAGGCTTTGTGCTTGGTAGGTAGCAGATATTTAGTAAATAGGAGTTAATTTCGTTTGTACCCTTTCTGCTCTGTGCCCTCCCCTCCATTCTACAGATACAGCTAGAGACACAGCCTGCCTTGGAGAGGCTCTCATCCAGCAGACCAGACAGATGAGCAAGCATACATAGTGGGGCAATAAAGGCAGCAGTAAGTTCTGCATAAGGAAGGCAGGGAAGTTTTTTAGAAGAGATGACATAAATTGAGAGTGTGGTGACCAATTATACCAAGAGGAGAATCTATTTCCTGTAAAAGAGCTATGGTTCTCATATGGGGCAGTTTTGTTCCCAGGGAACATTTGGAAGTATCTGGAGACATATCTGGTTGTTGCAACTGTGGACAGGTGCTACTGCCTAATTAGCCAGAGGTGTTGCCACCATAGTAGATCATAGTAGATCAGGAAGTGATCTACTTCAACCCGCAGTGACCCAGCCCCAAATGTCAGCTTGAGAAACCCTGCTGCAGAGCATCATAATTGTATTTATCATTACAAGTGTAATCATTTTTAAACATTGAGCACCTACTGTATGTTAAGCAGTGCATAGGAGCCCTCTGTATGCATTATCACATTTCATTCTCACAATCAGTTTGTGGGATAATTCTTAGCTGCTCTACTTTAAAGCTAATCAGTCTGAGACTCAGGGAGATTAGGAAACCTACCCACAATCTTCCAAAATCAGAAGTCAAGTTTGCAATGTAGGTTCCCCAGACTGCAACTGTAACCTTTTAAAAAATTTCACTCTACTGCCTTAAATGTCTCTACTGGGGAAAGACTTGGGGCTTGCTTTCACCATTCATTGCACATGTGCTATATGCAATGGTGTAGGCTTCCAGCTTGATGTCACTGTAGCCATCCTGCCGTGCCACTATTTTGCCTGCTGGATGACCCTTGTAAGCATCCCAAACCTTGTAGGGCAATCAAACTCATTAGGATAGCTGAGTGTGTTACGTTCCACTGACGCCCAGACCTCAATAGCTGATGTTGGACAAATTCAGTTTTTGAGAAAGGCCAAGTGCATTCCAGTTGGCTGCAGTCTACCTTTGTCTAGTTTAGAACTTAAACCCCTTCTTCCTGCTTAGGGGTGTGGGATCCACCTGTTTTCCTGCTTCTGTACATAAGTTCTAAAATATTACGCTTTGCGTATCCTTAAATCTATCTGCATATTGTCCAGGTCTCACAGCAGCACCCACATTTGAGGCCAGTCCTCAGATAGAAGGACTGTTTTTCCAAAACAGGTGGATAAAACTAGCTCAAAGATTCAGGGCAGAGGAGCTGCTGCTGCCTTCGAAGTTGCCACCTGGGGTCTTTCTTCAGTTAAGGAGGGCAAATATGGATAGCTCAATAACATAGATACTTCCATGAGTAGTGAATAAATAAATGGAACAAATAACCCATTCTTCCCACTTACTCAAGTCCTGATGTAGGTTCTGATACTGTTTTTGCTGATTCCACTATTATTACTACCACTCAACTAATAACTATTGAACACTGAACTGATTCAGTTATGCTTCTATTCATTTAATATTGTATTAATCCCCTGGCAACCCAATGAAATTGTATAATGGTTTCTATTTTATATATGCAAAGCTAAGTCTCAGAGAAGAGCCAAACACAAGCTAAGGCCCACAGAAGGGTAACTGGACCCATATTATTCTCAGTAGTTGCCAGCTGGTAGCAATTCCCCATGAGCCAGTGACTTTACCTAGATAACCAGAAAATATCTGGAGGTTGTTTTGTTGCAACTAGGGGCAGGTTGTGTGTACTACTGGCATGTATTGGTGAAGGACTAAACATTCTATAATACACAGGGCAGCCCTTATCATCCAGCATTTTCTGGTCCCAAATGTCAGTTATAGTGAGGTTGAGCACCTTAGATTCTACCACTAAAGCTCCTACAGCTAAACTTTGTGCTGTAAGGCCACTACCTCCTCACCATGCAGTAGGACTGAAAACTTTTCAATTGTGCTAAGCAAATGTTTATTTAAAATGTTTGCAAGGACAGAAAACACCTTGCTTCATGCCTGGGAGCACAGAAGAATAGTTTGAAAGTTAAAAATTTCTTTTTCATTCATTTTTGACAACAGGATGACTTTTGTGACAAAACTCTGAGAAAAGCCAGGACCATGAATATGGCAAATTCACCTGTTTATCCTATGTGAGGGTATTTTTTAAGATGGAAATTGGGAAGGCTTGCTGTGAGCCCTAGTGAAATATTCATGACCCCCATCTAATTTCTAATTCAATTAAAAGGTGCTAATGTAGTTAACTGTGACAATTATTTTTGTTAATGAATACATTTAAATGCTTATCAGCAAAGGTGATAAGGAGTGCCCAGAAGACCCAGCCACAAACTTGAATTTCAAATTGGTTCCCGAATTTAAAGGTTGCCTTCACAAAGCTATAAACCAGTTTTTAGAATTTACAAAACAGATAATTTCAGGATTAGCTATTCATTTTCAGTACCAATGTTCCATTTTCTTCAGGATTCCAGACAGGATTCTTTTAAAGTGCACATTCTTTAACTGCATTTGAAATAGGATTTGATTTATAAAAATTCAAATTATACTGACTTTGCAAGAACCCAAGGACAAGAAACAGCAAATCCCAGTGTTTGTTGCTGAGCAGAGAACAAAGTTTCTCTGCTTGCAGTGTCATAAGATTGTCCCAGCAGTGGGAGATCATGTTCTGGAAGTCCTCTTTAAGAAAAATTGAATAACATCACCTAAAAATTCATTTTGTCCTGTAAGATAGGGCATAAACAACAGGGGATGGGGTGAAACTGGTATATCAGATGTCTAGACATAGTGTCTCTTCCTTATACTGGCATTTAAGCCATTGATATTGTCTTGTTTCAAATATAGCCATCAAAATGTGATATTGCCCATTTTAAATTTTACAGAGTTTGCATGATTTTTAAACAATAGTTTTTTAGCTTCTGGATGAAGAATGTCTGTTTTCATGTTTGTGAATCTTATGTTCACTATACTCTTAGCAATTGATAGCTACAACAATGGGTATCACGCCACCTCTAAAACTAAAAATCTGATTATAACAATTCCATCACTCACCAACTCTGAGGTGTGGGGCAAGTCACTCAGCCTGTATGAATGATTGTTTTTCATCTATGATTGGGGAGTTATATCTTCTGTGTCTCTTAGGTTGTTAGACAGTTGAGAGAGATGATGCATAACAAGAACCTAATAGTGTGTTGACATATGAATGTTCAATCAAAAGCAATCCTGAGCAACAAAGACAAGTCTGGTGGAATCACAATCCCTGACCT
>NW_004955442.1:1513798-1528890 GCF_000276665.1 Chinchilla lanigera
AGGGAATTAACAATGCTTGTTGTATTACATATTGATATCTTCAAAGTGGTTTCTCATGAAAACAGATATAGACATGTATTAAAGCAGAAACATTTAATCTATTGGAAGAGAAAATAGGTAAAAACCTTGAAGACATAGGGGTAGGGATAGAGTTCATGAACAAAAACCAAACTGCACCTGAAATACTTCAAAGAATCAACAACTGGGATCTCATCCTACTGAAAAGTTTCTGCACATCTAAAGAAATCATCAGCAGAGTAAAAAAAAAAAAAAAAAACCCACAAATTGGGAAGAAATTTTAGCTGACTGTCCCTCAGACAAAGGTCTTCTATCTAGAACATACAAAGAATTAAAAAAAATCAGCACCCCCAAATTCAAAGACCCAATCCAAAATGGGCATCTGAGATGAATACACACTTCTCAGGTAAAGAAATACAAATGGCAAATAAATATAAAAAATGTTCAACATCATTAGTCATTTGAGAAGTGCAAATTAAAACAAAGTTGAGATTTCTTCTCACCCCAGTAATTATGGCTATCATTAAGAAATCAACCAATAACAAATGTTGGTGAGGCTGTGGAGAAATCGGATCTCTTCTCTACTGCTGGTGGGAATGCAGACTGGTGAAACCACTGTGGAAATCAGTTTGGAGATTCCTCAGCAAACTAGGTCTAGAGGTCCCATTCAACCCAGCTATTCCCCTTCTGAGTATTTTCCCAGAAGATCTGAAAACATCATATCACAGTGATGTATGTGCACCCATGTTCATAGCAGTGCAATTTGTAATTGCTCAATTGTGGAAGCAACCCAAATGTCCATCCATTGAGGACTGGATAAAAAAATTATGGTACTTTTATGTAATGGAATATTATTCAGCTATAAAGAAAGATAAACTCGAGGCTTTTATAGGTAAATGGTCACGACTAGAGACCATACGCATAAGTGAAATAAATCAGGCCTGCATGTGTAAGCAACGTATTGTCTCACTAGTGTAAGAACCTGAAATAGTGAATAAAAAAAACTAGTAGGTATGATAGACGTTGTGAAATGAAAGGAAAATTCTCAAAAGTAAGGGGCAACTGGGGTGTGGGAAGAGAGAAGGGAAAGAAGGGGAAATTATGTATGTATGTATGTACAGGATAGCTAACATAGTTGTGCTACTGTCTTCTATTTCTCTACAGAAAGGAATAGTTAATGATTACTTGTTTGATCAGTCTTGCATATCTCTATGTGTTTTCCTGAGAAACCGCTTTGAAGATATCAGTAAGTAATGCAGCAACCATTGTTAATTTCCTACAACTTTGTCTGCAACTCTGTACTGTTTGTATTGTTCTTATGCTATTTTGTAAATGGATGTCTGTTTGTTAATATGTTTTCCTTCACTCATTTTTAAAATAAAAAAAGAAATATTAAAAAAATCAATAGTTGTGGTAGAAATAATATAGTGATAGTTGTTGTGGTTGTTAACCTTAACATACCTAACATCAAAATATCCTGTAAAGAAGATAACATTGTTTCTATTTCATTGAAAAGAACACTGAGACTCAGAGAACATTTGTTATTTGCCCAGTGTCATGAATTGGTAAGCAGAAGTATTTCTGCCACTTATGATTTGTAGTCTATCTCTTTGAAACTACTCTGAAGCCTCTTTTCAACCCTACAGTGCCAAGCACTTCCGTTTCACTTGTAGACATGTGAAATCATCACCATTACTGATAGACATCATTTGGTGATGACCTATTCTCACCACTGCTTTGAACAAAAGTCACTCATTTCCTGTATTTTCACAGTGATGTAACCAATTCAAGGTAATGCAAGAAAGACTCTTTGAAGATTCACTTAGCAGTAGTGTCTCTGAGGCTGTTTGAAGGAAGATTGGAGGTACTAATTTCATCATGTGTAGCCCTCATTGTAACACAGATCTCTTGGGCTGCATCCGAAGCAACTGTTTATAAATCTAAACATTCTCCCAAAACTAGGTAGGAACTGAAAACACTAAGTTCCTAGAACACTAAGCTCTTTAAAAGTTCTTTAAAAGACACTAAGTTTGTAGAGATGAGAAAGGAAGGCAAAGACTTGGTTGACTATTGGACTGGTGACACTGACTATAAAACAAATCAACAAAAGCTTCTGGCTTATACCTCTGGGAACCACGGAAGTGCAAGAGTTTTCCCTGGAGATCCAAGGGAGGAGAAAGTTATGTAACATTCACCTTTTCTGGTCAGGACTCCAGACAGGAATACCGTGACTGTTGCTTACAATAGCAAATGACATGCAAATACTTGATTTGAAGAGGTCTGCTAAAGTAAAGAAAGAATGTAGCTTTACAAGGCATTCAAACCTCAAAAACCCATGAACTTTGAACATATTATACTAAATGAAAGAAACCAGTCACAAAAGGTCATGTTTTATGATTAAATTCATATGAAAGTCCACAGCGGGGAAATTTATATGGACAGAAAGTAGATTAGTGGTTGCTTAGGGTTGGGGGATAGGAGGATAATAGCTAGAGGGTGCAAGATTCTTTTCAAAGTGATGATAATGTTTCAAATTTAACTATGGTGATGTTTTACATGTCTGCAAAAATACAAAAAGCCATCGAGTTGCACACTTTAAATGTGCAAATTGTGTGCTATCTCAATAGAGATGTTTTAAAAATCTCAGAGCCCCTGTGGACAATCTGTTGCCCCGGGCTGTGTGCCTCTCAATGTCCACTTACTGCTTTCTCAAAGCTTCCTGTATTCCTGCTTCTTAGTTCACCAGTCCTAGGCAAATGGATGTTATACATGTGGCCCCAGAGCACATGATGATCATTACTCTGGAAGCTAAAGAGTCTTTTGCTTCTCTTTCAGAGCATGCTGATTATTCTGATCACTCTAATTTGGTTTTGTATATTCTAGATAGGTTTGAAGGAAATTTATATACCACTACTCAAAAACCATCTGCCCTCATACTTTAAGCCTATTCTAGGAATCACTGGGAATTGGGCAGGGAAATCCCCTCCACATTGTGTTGAACTTCCTACTCGGTATCCTCAAGAGAGGCAAAGAGTAATACAAAAACTTTGGGAGCTCATTTTCTAATGAAATTCAGATATTACCATCTGTGAGATTTAGGGAAAGTTACTTAACTTCTCTGAGCTTGTTTTTAAATTTATGGGAAAGGGAATAATTATGGGTACTTATTAAGTCTCTTGTATAAATGCAAGAGGAGGATGTCTAGCAATCTCTTATCTTGACTTGTAGTAGGCACTCTGTGGATCAAAGATATGTATTAAAGTGCTTTGACTGACTGCTTCCTTCATGTGAGCATACCATAGAAGCTTATCTTTTTCATTCTTTTAGGACTTCTATCCTGGAGAATGACCTAGAAATACCCACCTTCCTATAGTCTCCCCTTTTCATGAGGTCTGCACTTTGCTGGAAATCTAGGTCATAGGAATTTGCAGAGACCAACCCTGTGACCAGGAAGATGCTCTCCTGGAGTGTGGACCTTCATCAAGCTAACTGAATATTTTTAGAATTTGCAGACCCAATAGCCAGAAGTGGTTATTTTTACAATCCATTTGTCTTTGAATTTTGATTGTGATTTCTGGGAGAACAAAATCAGAGATCTCAAACCAGGACCCTGGGAGGAAAATTGCCCACAGGTGTGTGTTGCTTGAATCTGGAAATATCCCTCTTTTAATTTACTCCCAGCAAAGTAAAAGTCAGACTTGTTAACTGGATTTCTGATGCCACTGGAAAGATCAAGCATATATTTCTGCATGGCAACAAGGAGCTGGAACTGAGAAGCAGCTGTCTCCCTTAAAAGGGATGTGTCTGCTTCAGTTCCCCAGTGTCTGCCCTTCTTCCTCACTTATTTATGCCACCTGTCTGGTGTCTGGAAGCATTTGAGTTTATGATCCCCAAACTAAGCTTTTGTGATCCACAGAAATGAATTGCTCATATTAGGAGAGATATTGATAGTCCTTCTTGATATCCCTAGAAAAACCACAGACTGTGAGACCAAGTATAGGGATTAAGGCATTTTCTCCAGAAGTACATAGGAAGATTTCAGCTAGGATCAGAAATTCTCGCTCAAAACCACATTCCGGGGTGTATGAGGAATAATCCCCAAGGTGCAGTCATGGCTACAGGGTTCACAGCAGATCTCTGAGGCCCTCTCCTCTTCTCCAGTCCAGAAGCTCATCAGCTCAGAGTTTAGAATCTTTAATAGAAGCACAAATGAGGTTTATGAACCATTAACCTTAGGTCAGTTTTTCCAAAGTCTCAAAAAGCATTTTAAAACAATTAATTACTGTGCTTCGCTGGAAACAGATTGGAGATCAGTGCAATTAGGCAGATGCTCGAGGTGAAACATTTCACTAAGATGGACGATGAGTTCCCACCCCAGAACTTGCAGGGGAAGGGGAAGCATATTTCTTACATCCATCTTACATCCTGCAGTATCGTGGTCATTTCTAAGCAGAAACTGTTAGCATTCTTCAAGCTTCTTTCTTTGTATTGTTTTGAGGTGTTATTTTTTAGATTTTTCAGTGCTAGGGGAAAGGGCAATTCAGAATAAACACATTTGTAGTTTAAGAGGAAGATTCACTGAATTTTGATTCTGTTTCTTTCAGTAATAAGAATCCTGCATTATTCTGTATTAGGAGATTAGAAAGAGTTGCAGCTGTGGTAGGCATGGTTTGAGTGTGGCTTGCAGGGTCTATGTGTTGGAAGGTTTGTCCCCAGTCTAGTCATTCTGGGAACTGGCAGAACTTTTAAGAGGTGAAGCCCATGGGGAGGTGACTGTGTCACTGAGGACGGTGCCCACTGAAAGAACTGATGTGACTCTTGTGGAACACTTTTGATGCTAAAAAGGGGGTTGTTTGAAAAAGCAAGACTACCCCTTCCCCTCCACGGTGGCTTTCTGTCTCACCATGTGAGACACTTGCACACACTTGCACCATAATATCATTACGAAGATGTAATACAGCCAAAAGGGGCCCTCTGCAAAGCCAGTGCCACACTGGTTAGACTTTTAGCCTCCATAACTGTGATCTAAATAAACCTCTTTTCTTTAGAAGGCTCTCAGCCTCTGGTATTTTGTTACAGCAATGGAATATGGACTCCCACAGTTAGATAATAAGCACAAAATATGCTGGGCTTGAGATTTACATGGATTGAAACTCTGATTCCTTCTCACAATTCTAAGAATTCTGAGAGCAGAAGACAATGGTCAGAAGCCAGTTTAGGAGGTGAGTAGATTTTCTCTTTGTCCTTGCTTTGCTATTAACATGATGTGAAGGCAAGTCTCTTCTCTGGTATGAATCTCATCCTGTTCATCTATAAAGTGAATGGATTGGACCAAATCTGAAATTTCCTTTCCAGCCCTGACATTTCTTGATTATCTATAAAATAAATTCTGTAGACACAAAAGTCTTAGGAAGTAGAGCTACTACTTTCTGCTCAATATGGCTGACTGAGTACATCTTAACAGAAAATAAAAGGAGGAATAAATCACTGGCAGTGCTGGGAAGTAGGGAATGTTGCCATCAGCAAGGTAGAAATTTTGAGAAATGTACAGAAGTGATAAAATATATATTATCAGATAAATGGTGATTCCTCCAGGAACTCACACCAAGTAGTTTGAAAGAGGAGACATTGCCAAGATTTTTTTAAAGTTTTTATTTTATCGGTACATTTTAGATATACATGATGATCACATTCATCACAGGGAATTTGTACCTCTACATGATATGTCTTGCTTCTTTTTTTCCCATTGCCCTCCCCTCCCTTCAACCATTTTTCCCTTCCTTATTCCCAAAAACTTTGCCAAGTTGAGCTTTTCCAACAGTACTCTGGAGAACAATCAAAATAGAAGACAGTCAGCTGGGAAGAGCCATGGTCTGTGGGACGATTTTAGGGTACTAGGTTAGAGAACCATAAGAAAGATTCCTGCACTCAAAAGCAAAAGTGGTTGTGGTGTTCATTCCTAGGTTTTCTGTGACATCAGTGTTTTTTATAAAGCTGGAATGGTGGGACTGGAGTATACAGGGCAGAAAGAAAAATGGGCCTGTGTCAGAGAATAGTTAAACACAACTGAGATAAAGCAGCCATGACTAAGAGTCAAACTACTTTGCATCATAAAGGGACACCAGTATAAACATACCTCTTCTCCACTCAGAGCGGTCATTTCCACTACCTGGAGGATGGTGAGTGCCACATGTTCAAAGGAAAAGCATTTTAGCTGCCAAAACCAATCAGTCTAGACTAGCACTGTGCAACAGAATGGTTCTTGCTGAGAGAAGTGCTCTGAAACTCTGAGCTGCCCAGTACGATAGCCTCTGGCCACTGAACTCCTGAGCACTAGAGAGACAAGCGCACTGGAGAAACTTCACTGTAATTTCATTTAACTTTAATTAATTTAAATTGAAATGGAAATTTCCAGATGTGGCTACTTGCTAACACGTGTAGCTAATTAAATAGCTACCATATTAGATGGCACAGGGCTGTATTCTTATAAACAGCCACATCACAAAATACTTGAGAGAATTAAATAACATGAAAGAGAGACATGGATCTGATGTACTGTGATCCTAAACCCTGACCAAATTTGATGCAGGAGACAGAAGATGACTTCAAAGAATATCGAACAGTACCTTCAGATCTAACAGATTGCTCCATTGATACAAAAACCAGGAGGAATTATTAATAAAGCTTTAATGATAAAAAAATTTGGAAAGTAAAATATGACTGACAACTTTAAAAATTAAATAGAAAGGCTGAATGATAGGATTAAAAATTAAATAAAAGATTTGACTTAGTGATCTGGAATATCTACCCCAAATATTCTCCCAATCAACAGAACAATAATGTAAAAATTGCAACAGAAAAACTGACACATAAAGGATATATCTAAGAAACCCAATATTCATGAAAGAGTAGTGCTAGAGAAACAGACATGATAGAACTAAGAAGGAACTAAAGAAATAATAGGGAGGAAAGTCCAAATGACTGCTCCTAATGCAATGAGCATTGTATTATGTTTCAATGCAGATGTTAAATAGAGTTTATAAAATAGAAAAACAATGATATAAAATTAAATGTATAAAATCCATGCATGCCTACAGTAAGATATAAACAACAAATTGCAATTCTAGGTAATAAGATCTAGGAGGGTATCTGGAGGGTGGAAGAAGTGAAGCTATACTGTAAGGATGTTTTTAGAGAAGAAGCTTTAGAATAGTGGTGACTTTTTGTTATTTCTAAGGAAACAGTTTGAAACACCTATATTTGTAAAAGTATATAGATGGATACACAATTGTAAAAAAAGATTTCTATTTCACTGGAGAAATAAGAGGAAGAACGTTTGATCAGTTAGGTACAATCTAGAAAGGGGAACAGTAAAGAAAAGATAAAAAGTAGATAACATAAATGAAGTGACAAAAATAAACCAGTGTACAATGATTACAGTAAATAAAGAATGTACTCTATTAAGAGACAAACTATTAGGGTTTTTTTAAAAAGTAACTTTAACTATATGTTACTTAGGAGACTATAAAGTTAGCAATCAAGGTTGAGAGAAAGATACTGTATAAATACTGAACTAGGTTGGCAACTGTCTTTTCTAAGGAAGGATTCTCCTTTTTTTGCTGAAAGATCATATGTCCTGTGTATTTTATTCTTGTTGGATTAAAATATTCTGGTTTTATGAAATGTTAACCTTAGGTCAGTGGCTAAATTATTTTGAAAGTTTCAATCTTATAAAAAAATCTGGAAGTGTAGCCTGAGGGACATTTTAGTTAGAATAATAAGATATTAATCCCATGTCAGGAATTTAAAAAATAAGAAATCTAATTCCAGATTACGTTTCAGGGCCAACATTACATTTATCATAATTTTCATATTATTGTATCTTTTTTATATTACAAAAGTCATACTTGGCAGTTGGAAGAAATTCAAATGATAAAAGGTTATGCATAATTACAGCTACCAGTTAGCTTTTCAGATATTGAGAAGGGGTGGAAAATCAGCTCTTCCTACTACCCACATCAGGTATCCACTTATCCTTCAGAAGGATTTCTTGATACATCTGCTATGATCCATCTACTTTTCCTGAGAACCTGAGTTCAGAGTGATCTGCTAGTTTCCCCCACAATAATCCTTTTTTAAAATAATAATTCAGTAAGATATCTTATAGTGCCAAAACTAGAGTCTCTATTCCCTCTAAAGCCCCTATCTTGTAAATGAGGAAACTCAGATTTAGAAACACACAGAAGTTTGCTCAAGATCAAAATGTTAGCTTGGAGCAGGTTTGAGACTATTGTATACTTAAGTGCAGAACTGTTTGTTTGTTTGTTTGCTTATTTGTTTCAGATGATAGTAAATTCTAACCCAAATTGGCCTTGATTCCTACAAATGAAAAGCTGAGGATCAGAACTACACTCAGATGTTATCAGCATGAAGTGTCTATTTGTTTGTCAGAATACTTTCCTCCAGAGTTGAGGATGTGGTTCAGTGGTGGAGTACTTGTGTAGAATGTGCCTAAGCTCTGGGTTCAATTCTGAGGACCGCAAAAAATCAATATAAAAAGAATACTTACATTTATCATGGCTTTCTTCTCAGGCTTCATGTGATTGTGAATGGCTGTCAGCATCAACAAGTTTAATTCTGGGCCTCTGATCTGTTACAGTAAAGCGTATTTATGTCTCACTGGCTTAACTTGAATCATGTAAACATCCCTGAGCCAGTCATGATAATCATGAAAATATGTGGTATGAGTTCTGTTTGAGCAACATGCCCATCTCTAGAACAGGAAGCAATTAAACTCCACCCAGAGCACATGAAGCAAGAGTTGGAGAGCCATGCTCAACTGTAGAAAAAGCTGAGTAGTCCAAATAAGAAACAGATGAACATTTGCCTAGTGGCCAATTTGAGTCTCTCTCCTGGTAAATTTACAATCACATTCACTGAAAAGTGTTAATTCTCCCCTCACTTGGGAGGTTAACTATAACTAGAGCAGTACTCTTGTTTTAGGGGCTTGAGTAATTAGGCAGAATATTTATCTATCTATCTATCTATCTATCTATCTATCTATCTATCTATCTACCTATCTATCTATCCTGCCTGAAGGGCAATAGTGAAAGATCACAATAACAGAGCCGTTGTTCATAGTTCCGTCATCATTCATTGCAAATTCAAAATCAGCAGCTGTCTAGAGTGATAATCCTTTGATAAACTGAGTCCTTCCGGGTTTCCAAGGACTGACCCTGTTCTAGTCACTTATTGTGAAAAATCAATGGAGACTATGGAACTTGAGTATGCTCAATTCTGTACACTTTCAAATATCGGATAACAAGAGTGTTAAATTTAGGCTGTTGATAATGTGGTTAGTGTAGCTGGTCCTGCTTAGGAAGCAGTCTTTAGGTCCATTTGAGGCAGATAAATCAAAAGGGTAGAGAGGAGGCCCACCTTTCTTGATCTTCATAATATTGTGGAGAACCTGGCACTGTGATGATCACCTCAACTGTAAAAGACTTGCAGAACTGGCTAGCCAGAGGATCAGATTCAGACAGCTGGAAGTTCTGCAGATGTCCACTCATGGTGGAACCCTTCAGAAAGCTATGTACAAAGTGTGGGTTGAGGTATCCCAGGTGAGGTAACCAGAGCCTGGAGGACCTGAGAAGACCTGCTCCTTCTTCAATCAATGCTGTGCCCTGCAGGGCTATGTTGGAGCAGGGAGGACTTGGGAATCAAGTGCTCCACCTCCAGTCCCAGGGTTCTTCACAGCACAGGGCAACAAAGTTGAAAACACACTGACCTGATTGAAGAAGAGACCAACACCTATGAGGGGAGGCTAGCTTTAGGACTGAAGTGATACCCGTCTACAGAGACTGGGTGAGAAATACCCTTGGGAGATAGGCTTGGAGAAGATGAGAGATAAGGGTTTCCTGGGATCCTCTGGGAGGCCTGAGTTCAGACCAGGAAAATCACTGGGCCTATATTTCATTGTGAGAGGTCAGGTTTCTTGGAGTAATCACCAGAAGGGGTAGTCTTGAAGAAGAAGGTATTTAATCTAGTGGTATGATTGAGGTCTGACACTGCTGCCAATGTCCAGGAAAAATCAGTGCTCTGAATGACTATAGGTCAATATAATGGGACCTAACTGTCTTCACTAAAATCAGAGTCCTCTTTGATTTGGTGAAGGTTTGTTCACGAGTGGTTCCTATGGTATGTCAATATCCAGTTGACATTTGATTCCACTGTTGTCACTGAATATACTCCAAGGTAATATAGTAGTGGCTGCAATTAGTTTTATCTGTATGCCAATACCTTGATTACCTGGAGGGTCATAAACAGTGCTGCAGCTCACTCCTGAAGGATGGAGCACTGGGCCAAAGAATTTTAAAACTTCAGCATGAAAAAGTATACAAAAAACCAGAAACTTGAAAAGATGAAGCAAGAAAATGCCTCCAAAAACACCCAATTCCCCAAAAGGAGGTAATGAGGGCAATCAAGAAGAAAAATCATAAGTTGCACAGCAGATAGGTCTGAAAGGTAACCAGTGGAGGTAAAGCAGTTCTATAAAGTGCTTGGTGAATTTAAAGAAGATATAACTAGTCATGCAATGACCATAATGATAGAAAGGATACCCTAGAAGGAGACAATAAAACTACTAATGCTAAAAGGTCCAATAAAATGAATACATCAGGCAGAGACAGTAGTTAGGTAGATAAGAATGCAAAACAGAAATAAAAAATTAATACAAAGAAAGGAATAAGTCAATACCTGTCAGTTATAAGTGCAAATTGACCTAACTCACCAATCAAAAGACATAAAAAATTAATACAAAGAAAGGAATAAGTCAATACCTGTCAGTTATAAGTGCAAATTGACCTAACTCACCAATCAAAAGACACAGATTAACAGAATGGATCAAGAAACAAAATCTAATGGTATTCAGCATACAAGAAACACATTTCAAATGAAAAGAAGTTCACAGACTAAAAATCAAAGGATCAAAAACAATATTCCACAAAAGAGGAGCCTGAAAACAAGCAGAAATATCTATCCTCTTTTCAAACAATGTATTTGAAGCCAAAGTTGATTAAAAGAGGCAAAGAAGGACATTACATATTGGTTAACAGAACTAGTCAACAGGAAAAAACAACTATTACAAACATATATGCACCAAACCACAGTGTACCCAACTTCATATAACATAGGCACAAAAAATCAGATAAATACCAATGCAAGTATAGTGGGGGATCTCAATACCCCACTATTATAAAGACAGAATAACTAAACAAAAAATCAACAAAGAAATATTAGAGTTGAACTAAACCTTTAAACAAATGGACTTAATACAGAGAGAGAGAGAGAGAGGAGAGAGAGAGAGAAAGAGAGAGAGAGAGAGTTAGTTTCACCCCACAATAATGAAATACACATTCTTTTTGACCACACACAGTACTTTGTCCAAAACAGGCCACATACTAGTCAATAAACCATGCCTAAGTAAATAAAAAAGAATTAAAATTTTACCATGCAGATCAGATCACAGTGCAATGGAACTAGAAATCTATAGCAAAAGAAACTACAGAAATTATGAAAGCATATGGAAATCAAACAACATACATTTGAATAATCAATGTGTCATAGAGAAAATTAAGGAAGAAATAAGACAACCCTAGAATTAAATGATAATGCCAGTAAAACGTACCTACAAGGGAAGTTTTAGCAGTGAATTCTCACATCAGAAAAATAGAACAAGCCCAAATAAATAACCTAATGATTTATCTCAAGGTCTTAGAAAAGCAAGATCAATCAAAGCATAGAGCTTGTATGAGAAAGAAAATTATAAAGATCAGAACAGAAATTAATAAAATAGAGACCAAGAAATCAATTCAAAGAATTAATGAATTGAAGAGATGGTTCTTTGAAAGAATAAATAAAATAGACAAACCCCTAGCCAATCTTATAAAGAAAAGCAAAGAAAAGACACAAATTAATGCAATTCAGAAATCAAAAAGGTGAAATCACAGTGGACCATGCAAATATCCAGTATATTATTAGTGCTTACTTCATAAACACATATGCTGAAGCAATGGTAGATCTCAAAAGAAAAGGAGAGATTCTTAGATACATCTGAATTGCCAAAACTGAAGTAAGAAGACTTAAAAGTCTGAGATAATCCAATAGCATGAAATGAAATTGAAGCAATAATTTTTACCAACTAAGAAAATTCCAGGACCTGGTAGGTTCATAGCTGAATTTTACAAGAACTTCAGGGAAGATCTAGCACTAATACTTTTTAAACTTTTTAGTGAAATTGGAAGAGAAGGAGTACTTCTGAACTCATTCTCAGAAGCTAACATTATCCTCATTCCAAAGCCAAATGAGGATCCAACAAGAAAGAAAACTATATGCCAATTTCTGAAGGGAACATAGATGCAAACTTCATTAACAAGATACTACCAAACAGAATGTGACAAATCTTCAAAAAGATTATATGCTATGACCAAGTAGGCCTCATCCCAGGGTTGCTAGGCTGATTCAACACACACAAATCAAGAAATGTATTTCGTCACATAAACAGAAGTAAAGACAAAAATAACATGATCACCCAATAGTTGCAGAAAAAACAATTGACAAATTTTGACATGCATTCATGATAAACACCCTGAAAAATAAGTTTAGAGGGTCTTTACCAACATGATAAAATCCATTTATGACCATACTATTGCTAGTAACACATTAAATGGAGGAAAGCTGAAAGCCTTCCCTCTAAAATCAGGAACAAGAAAAGGATGTCTATTATCAGCACCCCAGTTCAACATAATCCTTAAAATGTTAGCCAGAGTAATCAGGCAAAAGAAAGACATAAAAGGGATATGTATAGGAAAGGATGAAGGAAAGGACAAAGTCAAAATATTATTACCTCTGTTCACGAATGTTTCTGTTCCCAGTTAGGTTCACCACAGAAGCATTCAGCAAAATTTTGCTTCTGTCTGCAAACTCCACATTGGGTGATGAAGATGACCCCAGCTATCTTCCCTGCATAAAAACAACTGGAGCTATCTTCCCAAGAATCATGGAATGAATTAGGTTCATAACTGAAGTACCCCTGTATCTGCAGATGACATGACTCTTTACTTAAAAGGCTCCAAAAACTCCCCTAGAAGAAAGAATATAACAGGGTACAAAATGACAAGGAGCAATAGCAGCCCTATACACTAATAATGGACTTACTAAAAAAGAAGTTAGTAAAATAATACCATCACAATAGCATCAAAAATTAAATACTTAGATAACTGAAAATGGAAACAAAGCTTTTGTATATCAGGAGAAGGGTTGAAGGGAAGGGAGAGGAATGGGGAAAAAAGAATTAGTATACATTATATACAGGTATAAATTCCCTATGATGAAGGTGATCATTATGTATATCAAAAGTGTAGCAATAAAATTAGCTTTGAAAAAGATATTAATCTAACTAAGGAAATGAAAGGCTTCTACCTTGATAATGACATCAGACTGAAAAAGGAAATCTAGAACATCAGAAAATGAAAAGCTATCCTCTCTTTCTGATTAGACAGAAACAACAAAATCAAATGGCTATGCCTTCCAAACTGATATATAGATTTAATGCGATCCAATTAAGATACTAATATCATTTCTCACAAAGCTACAGAAAGTCATCCTAAAATTTTGTTGTAGTCAGAAGAGAACCAGAACAGCAAAAGCAATCTTGGGTAGCAAAAGCAAAGTAGATGGCTCCATAAGCACAGATTGAAGTTATACTACAAAACTACCATACTCAAAATAGCACTCTACTGGCACAAAACCGGGCATATGGATCAATGGAATAGAATGGAAAAAGCAGAAACAACCCCACTCACATACAGCTATTTGATCTTTGACAAAGGAGCCAAAAAATACACTGAAGAAAAATGACCAAAAACAGATGAAGATAAAGAGCAAGCAGTAAACAGAAAACTTAAAATTTGAACTGTTGCTGAAAAAATTTTGGTTAGGATAGAAAAAATAAAGACACAGCTGAAGACAATTTTCCTTAATTGACTATACTCTTGGATTCACAGAACCAAAGGGCTCAATACATTTTAGGCAACAACCATTAACCATTAAAGCCCTCAGATTTTCAACTGGGTGTCTGCAGTAGGGGAAAAGAGAGGGTTTCTACTTTACCACACCAAATCTAATTAACACTGTTACTCTTTTAAGTCTAGGAGAAGGAATTTAGAGAGTTGAGGACTCTAAATTGAAAACACACCTCCCAGCTTGTCCTGTACAATGACTCTTTCTAGCTGTGTGTATGTGTATGATGACACCTCTTAGGGCAAGTAGATGTCTGCTATTTTTCTGGCCAGTAGTTTACTTTGAGTTAAATTTTTGGTTGTAAAAGAACTACTGACGAAGTTAGGCTGGACAGTACTGAGCCAACACATCCACTGAGTGGTGTGGCATAATTTTTAGCTTCAGCTTGGTACATATTTCTGATCCAGGGGTAAGACTGTAGAAGAGATAGGTGCAGAAGGGACATGAGAGTGTAGCAGAAATAAATGTTCTGCAGTACTAGTACTCCAAGTGGGCTATCTACATATAAATTTTCAGTCTTCACATATAAGTCTTAGTATAAACATCTCTCTGTTTCTGATAATAATAGAATTTTACTAAGTCTTTGCAGAGTAGTATAGCAAAACCAGATGTTAATATTGTCTCTTTAATATGCAGATGTAGGCTAAGCAGATCTGGATTTAGAAGCTATTAACATGAGGCATTGGATTTGATGTAGACCTACTACCTACACACCGCATTGTAAAGAAGAAAACGCCTCTTTGTGTATAGAGGCCAGTGGTTTTCTGGGAAGAAAACCATACTAACATTGCTGCAATTCTTGCCCCTGAGTACTTTCCTTAGGAAGTTCTGCTAGAAAGTGCTGCAATAGGCATAAGTAAGGCTGCCTGGAAGAGCAGGTCAATGGACCATAAAAGAAAGTAATCCTAAGGATAGAGAGATCCTAGACTTTGATCCCTTTCTAGCATTGTTATGTGGGATGTCAGGTGTACAGATCTTAGAAAGATTCTCTCTCT
>NW_004955442.1:1528990-1532976 GCF_000276665.1 Chinchilla lanigera
TCCTCCTCCTCCCCCTCCTCCTCCTCCTCCTCCTCCTCCTCTCTATTTTCCTTCTTTTGGTAATCTACAAAAAGTTGGAATACATTGCATTAAAAGCCGGCAGAAATTAAATTTTAATCTAGTCTTTTCCCTTTGCATTTATTTTTCCTTATCTTTACATTTTAGGAACTAATCCTCCAGAGTGATCTTTATTTTATCTTTGCCAATAAAGTAAGTCAGCTGGAGGGCTAACCATTGAAGGTAATGTTCTATTTTCCAACTTCTTTTAAAATCTCTTGGTAATTGGTGTTCTGTCATTCCACTCTGATATGTATATATAAAGCAGCTTTTTGGTTGTTATTTGTTTGCTTTTCTTTTTATACTATTGGGCTTTGGCTGGGCTTTTTGAATCTATGTGGGCCCACTTCCACTTGTTTTGAAAAATTCTCACTATATCATCATATGTTTGCTTTTCTGCATTCTTCTGCTTTCCCCTACTTGAACTTTGATTATATATTATACCTTCAAGGCCTATTTCCTGTTCTTAACTGCTTCCTCATAATTTCTTTTGACTTGTTTCCCAATTCCCTAATTCTTCTTCATTTGTGTCTAATCTGCAGTTAAACCTGTCCATTGAATTTTAAAGCACTTATTACATTTTTATAGTAGACTTTGATTGCTTTTAATCTCTACAAGTAATTAATTTCCTATTTCTTAAGGAGTGTCTTGGGAATATTTGATTTCACTAAACATAATATCAGTTCTAAAATAAGAGAGAAAACCACATAAAATTTATTGTGTGATGTACTGAATTTTATAAGGCTAACCCCATTCAAATGAAGGAAAAAGATGTTTGCCACCCAACCCAGAGCCCTCTTCATGTGTCCTATATCTTATAGTCTCTCACTTTTCCAAAATATCCACTATCCTGTCCTTTATACTCATAACTTCCATGAATGTTTTTTCATAGTTTATCACCAAATATACATTTCTAAAAACTAGAGATGGTTTTGCCCATATTTTAAAAAATTTTGCCCATATTTTTAAGTCTCTTTATATACAATTTTCAATTCTACTTTTCCTCCACCTCCTTATAATTGAGCTGGTGCAGAACCTGCACTGTTTGGCCTGAGTAATCTCCCACAATCTGGGGTTTCTAATGCTTATTTTTTGTGCAATCCAAGTTTTTTGTTCTCTGTATTTCCTACATGTTGGCAGCTAGTCCTAAAGACTTGAAGAATCAAAGACCTGGTAGAGAGTTCAGGTGCAGGCAATTGTTGGCTAGATTACAGGAAGCAAGCAAGGTCTACTTGAGTCTTTTTGTTATTTCAGCAATGATTGATGCCTAAGGGATGGTTCCACTTATTGATGGCTACACAACGTTAATTGTATTACTGGTGGTAAAAAAAAATGCTGCAAATGTAGTCATCGAAGACAAGTTTGTTCTCTTAAAGTTTTGTGGGATCAAAATGGTTTCAGTGGGCTAAAAGTAAGGATTTTATAGGCCTATCATTTTTTTCAGTTGCTAATGAAGAATTTGTTTTCTTAACTTTTCTCTAGTTTCTGGAGCCTTGCTCATAGCTCCTTCCTCCATCTTTAAAGAAAGCAACTCAGCATCAGTACCTTCAAATCTCTGCTTATGTTTTTATTCCATCTATTTCTGTCATCCCCTGTTTTTTTCCTATAAGAAATTTTGACACTATACTCAGGCCTACACAGACAACCCAGGATGATCTTACCATGTCCAGACATTTTCTGAGATGCTAAGGGTCAGACCGAGTGCCTTGTACATGCCAAGTGTATGCTGTGTCTGAGCTATACCTCTGCCTTTAAAGGCATCAGTCCCTTTATCTCCCCCAGAAAGTAGCACTTCTGGAGCTGAGGATTAATATGTAGAACATTTAGGTGACTACTATGCAGCTTAAGACATTAGGGTTCTCATATTATTATTTACTCTTTAATTATCAGTCAGTATGCTTAGATAAAGAAGTATAATCTTTCATCTACTATGCGATTATCCAAGATGTTCACATAGACAATGAAGAGTCGATACTTGATTTTTTCCTTTGTATATCAGTTTTCAGTATAATTAATTAGCTTCCTGTAATGCCCAGAAAGTGACCAAATTTTTAAAATATCATTATGAAATCATAGGTTTGAACATATTTGGATTTTAGTCCAATTCATTATTATTATTGAAGTTCAACTTGTCCCATCTTTGCCCACGAGAGTCTGTGATTCTAGCTCCATGCCAGAAGCTCTGTGGTCTTTGACAGCTCTGTTTCTGTCTGATACTGTGCCATGTTCTATGTTCCTCACGTACATTTCCTACCCGCACACTGGAATCATCCATGCCTCCAAGAAGCTCTAGTTTATTTTAGATAAATGGTGCTTCAAGATGAAAATTTGGGTCCTTAGGGATTCTCATTGCTATTGGGTTAGTTTATTGTTTCCAGTAAGCATATTATAATATAATATAATGAAGTAAATATCCCATGGATTGACATTGATATTTGTAGTTCTATATCAAGATTTCTGAGAGTTTCTTTAACCTTGTTTATATATCATTTGGTCCTCTCTTCCATTCCAAGAAGTGTGGTTTTCAAGGATATAAGACATGTTACAATTAGAATATAATATAATATCTCATTTGTTTAATCCAGTTTTAAACACCCAGTGGTCTCTAGCTTATAATAGTGATATCACGCTATTATTATTACTGAAAATATGAAAACTTAGTGTATGCTTTTTCCATCTCCCCTTCTTTTTTTTTTCAAGTTTATTCAGGTAAAATTTACTTTCAGCAAGTTACCCATTTTAGGTATGCAAATTTGTGAATCTTGACAAACATATAAAGGCTTTCCATTCTTAATATTTGTACTATATGTACATTTCTAGAGCATAGAGTCATTTGCTATTACTCTGTCTCCCTATTTGTCCTCATTTTGTCTTAGTTCTATTAGCTTTTCTTAAAAGAGAAAAGAACAAAAACAAAATAATAAAAACAAAGATATAAACAAAACAACACAAAAACAATAAAAACAATACATAATTTCAAAACAACCTGATAAGGGAATTAACAGTGGTTGTTGTATTACATTCAAAATGGTTACTAAGATAACCAGACATAGGCATGTAAGATTGATCAAACAATTAAACATTAACTGTTCCTTTCAAAAAACCAATAAAAATTAAAAGTACATTTATCTTAGCTATCTTGTGTGTATATATATACTTTTCCCTTCCTTCTTTCTTTCTTTTCTTTTTTCCCTAATCCCAGTTGTTCTTTCCTTTTAAGCAGTTTCTTTCCCTTTCACAATATCTATTGTACCTTTCAGGTTGTATTTACTCTTTCAGGTTCCTACACTAGGGAGACAATATGATGTTTACATATGTGAATTTGATTTATTTCACTTAAGGGTATGGTCTCTAGTTGCATCCATTTACCTATAAAAGCCTTGAATTTATCCTACGTTATAGTGGAATAATAGTCCATTTTATAAAAATACCACATCTTTTTTATCCACTCCTCAACTGATGGGCATTTGGGTTGTTTCCAAGATTTAGCCATTACATATTGTGCTGCTATAAACATGGGTGCACATATATCACTGTGGTATGATGTTTTCACTTCTTCTGGAAAAATACCCAAAAGGAAAATAGCAGGGTTGAATGGGACATCTAATAATAGTTCACTGAACATTCTCCAGACTGATTTCCACAGTGGTTGCACCAGTCTATACTCCAATCAACAGTGGAAAAGTGTTCCTTTTTCCTCAAAGTCCCTTCAGGGTCTGTTACTGGTTGATTTCTTGATGATAGCCACTTTTTCTGGAGTGAGATGGAAACTCAGTGTTGTTTTAATTTGCATTTCTTGAATGACTAATATTGTTGAACATTTCTTCGTGTATTTATTTGTCATTTGTTTTTTTTGTCCAAGAAATATGTATGCATCTCAAACATCCATTTTTGTATTGAGTATCTGAATTTTGAAGGCCTGATTTTTT
>NW_004955442.1:1533546-1534396 GCF_000276665.1 Chinchilla lanigera
CTTTTCCTATTATGGGTCTTTTTGGTTCCAGATGAAGTTTTGAAATCTTTTCTCTAGATCTGTGAGGTATACTAATTGTCTTTTGATTGAGATCTCATTGAACCTATGCAACAATTTTGGGAGGATGACCATTTTCACAATGCTGAGTCTTGCTATCCATGAGCAAGGAATCTTTCCATTTTCTGAAATTCTCTATGATCACTTCTTTCAGAGTACTGTAATTTTCACTGTACAGATCTTTTACTTCTTTTGTTAGATTGATTCCTAAGTATTTCAATTTTTTGGATGCTATTGTGGAAGGTAGGGTTTTCCTATCTTCTCAGTGTGTTTATTTTTTGTGTATAGGAATGCTATAGATTTTTGAATGTTGACTTTGTATCCAACTATGCTGCTGAATTTGTCTAATAATTCTAGGAGTTTTCTGGTGGAGTTTTTGGGGTCTTCCATGTAGAGTATTTTATCATCTGTGAATAATAATAATTTTACTTCTTTATTTCCTCTCTTTATTCCTTTTGTCTGTCTTGTATAATTGCTCTGGCTAATGTTTACAGAACTACATTGAATAAGAGTGGTGACAGTGGACATCCTTGTCTTGTTCCTGATTTTAAAATGAAAGCTTTCAGTTTTTTGCCCTCTTAGTATGAAGTTGGCTGCTGGTTTGTCATAGATAGCTTTTATCAGGTTGAGGTAAAGTCCTTCTGTTCCAATTTTCTGTAGGGTTTTTATCATGAATGACGTTTGGACTTTATCAAAAGCTTCTTCTGCCTCTATTGAGATGATCATTTGATTCTTTGGCTTTGTTGATATGGAGTATTACATTTATTGATTTGCATAATTTGAATCATCCCTG
>NW_004955442.1:1535505-1539325 GCF_000276665.1 Chinchilla lanigera
TATATATATAAAATGAGCATAGGAAATTGATGGAAACATTAAATGAGCAATAGAGGAAAGAACTAGAATGCATGAAGAATGCAAGAAGAACTAGAAGAATTATCCAGGAAATCAAAACTTCCACTGAAAGCTGGCAAAACTGCTTGAATGAAGCTGAAGATAGAATTTCAGATCTTGAAGACAGCATGGCAGCTAATGATTATGAAAGCAAGAATCTCTTAAAATTAACAATGAACCATCATTTCTTTTATGTCCTTAATTTTCTTTTTTGATTTTTCATCTTTCTCCTTTTCACCTTCTATTTCTTTAAGGCCTCATCTCTTTGGTTCTTTCTAGTTGCCTACCTCAGGTTTCTCTTTTTCCTAAGTCCCTTCAGTTCTGCCTATATTACTTCCCTCTTTCCTCAACATCAGCACAACAGGAATCTCACACCTGCTCATAATTTGTCCTGTCCTTTTGTATTTGAGGTTGGTTTTTTTTTTCAATGTTGTCTATGTGTTTTAAATTTATCCATCTAGTTCTGATTTGCCTGAGAATTGGAAGAGATTAAAACAGTAAACTGCATCTGCTACCATCTTCCCAGAATCTCCAATGCTTGCTACTGTTTCTTTTATATTTTTCTCATTGTGCCTTTTTTTCTTGTGTGATACAGTTTTATTCCTGTGTACTGCTCCTTTTCTCAGAAATTTATTTATTCTAGGACATCACAGGCTCAGAGAAAAGACCCTTCTTCCACAGCACATTTTCATATGCCTCCTCTGGATACCTGGGGGCACAGCCTGCAAATGTGTTAAATGAATTTATGTGTTGGAAGTTTTCTGGACTGTGGGCAGGTTGGTTGGAGCTGGACAACTCATATAATCTTAGGGGTTTTCAGAAGAGATGTTTCTTCTCCTTTCTTTGCTCAGTGTGAAGAGTTTCTCTCTTTCTCCAAACTGAGAACTAGGGCCTGTGTTGTGGCTGTGATTTTACCTCTACTTTGTCTTCACGTTGGTTCTGTATCAGGTTGATAACCCTTGGTTATTGCAGGCTGATCAGGCCCACAATCTTACAAAAGAATGGATGACAAAGACTTAAATAAATGAGACAACTGAAATGATTGTAGGGCTCCAGGAGGGTCTAACTCTCTTACTGAATTTGAGATTCTCTGGGTTAAGACAAAGACTTCTCTGGGCAGCCCATATTTATTAGGTTTCCAAACAAAGGAGGAAGATACTGAAGAAAATTCAGGAATCTAGTAGGACCTTGGGAAATATTTTACCAAGTAGCAAATTATGTCACTGAGGAGAACTACCTTATCTTTAGGTTAGTATTTGTCGGAGAAGTGTGCAGCCGGCAACTGCAGTCTCCTTTAAGTTAATTAACTTAAGTTAATTTGGTTGGAACCAAATGTCCTCCACTGTGGCCTTATCTTGTCCTTTGAGGCATCACAGCTTCACAGGCCAATACAGGTCTCAGCAGTGACCAGTGATACATACAGGTTTACTTACTATGAGTCCACTGCCCATCCCCAAACAAGGTGTCTAAGCTTCAGACCACTCACAAGTAAACATGGAAAGTCAACTGGTTAATATTAAGTCCTACTTAGAGCAGCTTCATAGTGGTCTCGAACAATATTGTAACTCTTGGGGGCCTATATTTAAGTCTTGCATTCAGCTTCCCCGTGTAGGACTTCTCAAGGCTTGGTTTTTCCTCGCTTGTGCCCACAGAGCTATGAAACTGATGCTTACATTTACTAGGGTTTGGAAAATATTTTCATCTTAAAAGCAGCTCAGTGCTCTGTTTACCATTCAAGATTTCTGTGTGCCCGTATCTTTGAGAGTGACCATTCCCCACCTGCAGCGTTTTTAGCTATTTTGAGCTGGAAAGTTAGTCTTCCAGTTGAATAAGAGTCAAGTCTAAGATAACCTTTTATTTATAGGTTTTTGTAGAAGTATTGTTACACTGTGCAGTAATGAGAATTGTTCCTCTTTCAACTACAGATGCTTCTCAACTTGTGATGTGGTTATGTCCTGATAACCCATCCCAAACTGAAAATACTTTAAGTCAAAATTGCATTTGATATGTTGACCTACTAAACACCCTAGCTTAGCAACAAAGCACATGGTAGAGTATCTGTGGTTCACCTCATGAATGTGTAGCTTCCTTGGAGTTACAGCTCACTGCAACTGCCCAGTATCATGAGAAAAGTTCATACTTCTTATTGCTAGACCAAGTAAATATTGTATTCAAAATACATTTTCTGATAAATGAGTATTACCTTTACACCACTGTAAAGCTGAAAATTTTTGAATCAAACCATTGGAAGCCAGAGACCTGTAAATGTCAGAAACCGTGCTAGGTGAGTATGAGAACCTTACCCAATTTGGTGCTCAAACCAAGAATGACATCTGAAGGTCTCTAAAAATGTTTAAGGGAGCCAGATCCAGTCCTAGATTCCAGGTTAAGTCTACTGCAAAGCAAGCCATGATGGAACAATATTCCTTGCCTTTCTCTCCCTCAAATAGGCACTGGCTGTGGAAGACTCACTCTAGTGCTTGAGCTTTCAAGGATGGGACATGGATCCTGAAATTAGACTGTCTGGGGTTAAATCCTTGTTCCCCTCCTTGTATGCCTTGGGCATGTAATTTAATCTCTCAAATCTACCTCTCTCACTTTCAAAGGCAGCAAAAACAGTATATGCCTCAATGGGATGTTCTGCGGATTGCATGTAGTATAGTGATTAATACATTGCTGGGCACATTTATAATTGTGCAGAAGAAAAAAATAACTGCAATCTTAATGTCCTCAAAGTGAAATATTTTGTGGCAGTTCTTCTTCTTTTGTCTGAATCACATACCCCACACACCCCTTGCGTGCCTTCATTCAGAAGGGTATCACTTTTCTTTAGTATACTTCCTCTTTGGTGCCATGTAAATGCTGAACCAAAGTTTAGGAGTTTAGAAGAGGGAAGCGTTTGGAACTGCAAGGACAGAGGACTTTCAAAGTGAATGGAGATGGTGGACTGCTGGAGCAAAGAAGCCACCATTCGGGGACTAAGGTCTCATGAAAATGACAGCTCAAGAAAGATGAGAAAGATGTGGCTGAGAGGTGGGGCTGAGGGGTGAGGTAAAGTCCTGTGCATTTAAGAGTCTGAATTACTCGTTGATTAATGGTGGAATACCACAGTAATGACATTTCATATATACTGTGTTATTGATTACAAGAATTCTGCAAATAGTAAGACTGTGGAGTATGGAGAACAGACCCCTGACTTTGTACCTGGGGTTTCAGAGTTCTGGGTTTACTTCTGGCTTCCCTCTGTTCTTCTTACCTTATTATATTGAGACACAGAGCTTTTGGGGTAGTACTATTATGACAGTCCTGAACAACAGGATAAGTTCTTCCAAATTTTTTCCTCTCTCCACAAAATCTCATCTGTTCTATGATCTTTTCTTTCTGTATTTAACCTGCCTATATCCATCCTAAAATGAGGTGTGATGATGGATTTACTCCTTTTCCATCTAGAACATTTTTTTTTATTTTAAAAATAAAAGGAAGAAAACAGTAACAGACAGACAACCATTTACAAAATAGCAAAAGAACAATACAAACAATACAGAGTTACAAACAAAGTGGTAGGAAATGAACAATGCCTGTTGTATTACATACTGATATCTTCAAAGTGGTTTCTCAGGAAAACAAATAGAGACATGCAATATTGATCAATCAAGGACTCATTAACTGTTTCTTTCAGCAAAAAAATAGCAGACAGTAGATCAGCTATATTAACTATCCTGTACATACATACATACAAAATTTCTCCTTCTTGCCCTTTTCT
>NW_004955442.1:1547095-1551847 GCF_000276665.1 Chinchilla lanigera
AATTTCCTTTTGAGTTAAATGTGTTTCTTGTATGCAACATATAGTTGGGTTTTGTTTCCTAATCCACTCTGCAAGTCTGCTTCTTTTAGTTGGTGCATTAAGACCATTTACATTGATGGTTATAATGGATTTGTACTGGGTTTATCTTTGTCATGCTATTTTCCTGCTGTTGGATCCTCCTTTTGCCCTCTGTTTAATTGCTTGGTCTACTTGTTGGTTCCTTTCTGTTGTTGTTCTTGAAGTTGTGGTCTGTTTTATCTCTTTCTAGTATATCTTTTAGTACTCTTTGTAGGATTGTTTTGGCACTCATGAATTTCTTCAGTTGTTCCTTATCATGAAAATATTTTATTTCTCCATTAAATTTGAAAGATAGCTTTGCAGGGTACATCAATCTGGGTTGGAAGATGTTTTCTTTCAGTTCCTGAAATATTTCACTCCAAGCTCTTCTTGCCTTGATGGCTTGTGTTGAGAAGTCTGCCTTGATTCTGATAGGTTTTCCTTTATAGGTGATCTGTTTCTTTTCTCTAACAGCTTTTAATATTCTGAGCTTTTTTTGAGTTTCAAGGATGTTAATCACTGTATGCCTACATGTAGATTTATCTTGGTTATGATTAACTGGAGTTCTATATGCTTCACTTAGCTGGATGTCCGATTCTTTTACCACGCCTGGGAAATTTTCTGTTATTATTTCTGCAGATAGTCTTGTTATTTCTGCAGATAGTTATGTCATTTGTGTTGACATCTGCTGTTTCATTAATAGCTATTAATCTGACATTGTTTCTCTTTGCTTCATCCTGCAGTTTTTGAACTGTTATTTCCTGGTTCCTTGTTATTTTTAAGAGATCACTCCTTTCTCATTCATTTGTGGCTATGCTGTCTTCAAGGTCTGAAAATCTATCTTCAGCTTCATTCAGGTGATTTTGCAAGCTTTCAATGGAATTTTTAAGTTCCTGAATATCTGTTTGTATCTGTTTCATACCTTCTAGTTCTTTTCTGTATTGATCCCTGAAGGTTTCATTGAGTTGTCTATGCTCTTCTATTTTCTTGTCAATGTCATCTTTGGATATGCTGAACATTTCTTTCATTATTGTTGTCATTTCTTTTCTCACCTGAGACATTATTTCTGATCTGATGTCATCTATGGCCTGATGGAGTTGTTTCTTTACCTCAGTTGCTATCATTTCAGAAATTTCAGGTGTATGACTTCTAGGCTTTTCTGTGTTGATGCCTCCTGGACTTGTTTTGGGTGGTGTGGAGGTCTGGGATTGAATTTTGCTCCTTTGTTTTGTCATTTTTGAAGAACCAGAGACTCCCTGTAGTGCAGTCTCACTGTCCTGATTGTTTGTGAGTGTCAGGGTGAGAGCCTGAAGATCCTCAGTGCTTAATGTAGCTCCTGTACTGGTGAGTTGTGACAGCTCAGCCCAGGCTGACACACTACGTGTGTGGTGGGCAGCCACCGAGGCCCCAGAGGGTGCCCAAAGTTTTCCTGCCTTGTACACTGGTCAGGGAGGCAGAGCTCAGACTCACCAGGCTTCCTGAAGATGTCCAGGGTTCAGCCCAGCCCAGGAAGATACACTATGAGTGTGGCGGGTATCCACCGAGGCCCCAGGGGATGTCCGAGATTTTGCCTGCCTTGCACACCGGTCAGGGAGGCAGAGGCCAGACTCATCGGGCTTCCCGAAGGTGTCTGAAGTTTCTTCTCTACCATTCTTGAACCTTTCTGTATGATGGGCTAGGAGAGTTTACCCCTTTGTTCAGCTTCTTCTTGGTCCCCAAAGGACTTTGCACACTTTTAGGAGGGACATTGGCTTCTCAGAGGGACACAGATCTCCAAGATCTTCAAAATCTTCTTTATGAGTCTCGTAGCTACAGGGTTCATACAGATTTGGGAAAAGAATTCCCCCCAGTTTTCTCTGGAAGGAATTAAGCAAAGCCCAGGACCTCATTGGCTTCCATTTGAGCACAGATGAAATGATAGCTTAGATTTGTAAATGGAGGAGAATTAAGGCTCATTCAAGTTACCATGCATCCCAAATCCTCTACAATTTTCTCTTTCTCAAGAATGTTGCTAAGATGCCAAGTTCCCAAGTGCCTCTCAACTTTTTCTCCAGAACACCACTATGATGTCATGTCTCCAGAGCCTTTTCTGGCTCTCCATTTGGAATGTCGTTAGGATGTTCCTAGACCCCCACTAGCCCTCTTACCAAAACCCCTAAGCTCTAGTAATGGTGTCTGCACTGGACTAGTGGTTCTTGATGGGGCGGAGTCTTACCATTCTGTTGGGTGTGAGGCATTTGAAAACAGTACCAAGACTTTGTTTGTCAAAATGAAAAGCCATCTTATCTACTACAGTATACCTAGCTCCTAGAAAATAGTACTGTATCTTCTTTCTTCCTGTACGTGGCATTACTGCATAGTGCGTTTCCCTCTAGGTTTTATCTTACTTGTAACCATGTTGTAACATGATTAAAAAGCCATGAAGTCTCAGCTCAGATGGGCAGAATGTAGCATTGGCATTAAGTTCAGCTACTAATCAAGATAATAAGACATGTATTTAATGATAAGCATCATTGTCACCATGCTTCAGGGTAATTAGGTACACAGTGCATCCATTGCATACTCTCTGCATAAATGAAGGCAGTTACTCTCTCCAGACACCAGACTGTATACTCCTGGAGTGAAGGGAATGCGGGTTGGGAAGAGACTGTGATTCAGCCAATCCTCCATCTTTGCTACAGGAAATATTTCTCTTCTAGAGTCCCATCTGAGTCTGATTCTCACTTCCCTCAAGCTCATACCAGAACTAACACTAGGAGGGTGCTAACTGTCAACTCTCCCATCCATCCTATATTTATACCTGCCTTAAGAATCACACTGAAACTAAGATTTTTATTTGCTTTACCTTGGCCTTTCTCCAAAATTAGCAAAATTTTATTCTGGTATTAGAAAGTTGCCTACATTTCTAACTCTAAGTATATTCCATATTCCACCCCAGGAACTCACTCTTCTAAAGTGTTTGGAAAAGAGAGTTTTAACTGTTATCATTCCATTCCCATCAGACCCTGAAAGGAGAGAACTGGTCTTGCACTAGCTTTGTAATCATATCTGTGACCTTGGACATATTACTGAACTAGCTGAACTTCCAAGGCCATGAACTCTAGGATGAGGACCTGTAAACTTACTTGGCCGTTTGTTTTGAAGTCTGAGATGGTATACATTCAATCCCTGGTACATGTTAGATACTCAGTGGCTATGGGTTGTAATTATTCATCCTAACTCAGAGGAAAATAAAGACATGGTAGCAAAAACTCCATGATCATCACTGACAAGTACAACCTCAGTGTTCAGCAAGATTACCTTGTTCTTTGAAATTCAAATGAGAGCAGTTTTACCTCTACTTCACATCACATATGGTCAGAGAGCCTGAGTCTCTTCCCTTCACTCTAGCTCTCTCACAGGTGTGATGCAGGTCAGCTCTTAGGCTTTTCGGGTCACTCTGTGTTTGTATCCCTCCTCTCATAACATTAGATCAATTTGGGGGATACTTGGCTACTCTTCAAGCACCAGCCACCAAAGGTAGCCACAGTCTTTGCCCATGTTTCCCCTGAGACAACATTATATTTGTCAGACCGTTAGTAAAGCTTTAAGGCTACAGATGAAGTTTACCTGGCAATCCCCATGCCCAAACTGAAATATTAGACTTACTTTTTCCTAAGAAAGCCCGCTGAGCACCTTGCCATTGGGAACTTATCACTGTTTAAACTTCTCCATGGAGACTGTCTTCCCATTATTCACTGTTCACCTTCGTCACCCCTTTCTTCTTAGCTCAACCAACTCTTTCTTTCTTTTTTTTTTTTGTTTTTTTTTGTTGTTGTTGTTGTTGTTTTGTTTTTTTGTTTTTCTCTGGTACCAGGAACAGAACTCACAACGTTGCACTTGCCAGTCAGGCGCTTTGCCACTGAGCTAAATCCCCAGCCCCACAACCACCTCTTTCTTGCTTCCACAAATTCCTGTTAGCCAAACAAAAAGAGCTTCTTCCACTGGAGGGATCTCCCTTCCATAGAGGAACTTTCCATACATAAAGTAGCTAAAGGCATTTTCTTAAAGAGTGTTCTCGTCCTAAGACTATCTCTAGCTGTTGAAATGAACTTTTGTATTCTGTAATCTGTGGAAACTCAGAAGCTCTGGGTCAGGGCCCCCACATAAGATTTTTTAGCTTGTTTGCCAGATAACAAGATAAGCAGGAACCAAAGGACACTTTACCTCACACGAGTGACTGAGATGCAAATAATTTTTTCCAGTATTCCACTAGGGTGGAAGGGGTGGTTGTGATCATGGTGATTACCTCTAATTCATCTGCCCAGAGCTAACACTTTTCTCTAATTATCAAAAAGGTATTGTATGTGTGAGCAGCAACCTTGCTTAAAGCATTTGCAATCAAATTGAGTGTGTCAGAGCCGGAATTGCAGTAATACAGTGTCAGTTACTGAGTGGGAACAGCAGTGGGGCTGTGTTGTTTAGAGGGAAAGACATCTGCAGTCCTCCCCAAGCTGTCACTGGGAGGTATCATTTGCATATTAAACAAATATTTAAAATTAGTCATGCAGCAAACAATCAGAAGCTGGCATCACAAACATCACTCCTTCAAAGCAGCAGCAGGGACTGAAAAGTAGGTGTGCTCAACTGGATTGGAGTTGTGTGCCTGGAGCTGGGATCAGTTCCTATGACTGCTGGACTTGTTAGGAAAGACAA
>NW_004955442.1:1552024-1555898 GCF_000276665.1 Chinchilla lanigera
AATAGAATAGAATAGAATAGAATAGAAATCTCTATATTTACAACCTCCTGGGGAATTTTTTTTTTTTTTTTGAAACAAGAATTCAACTCAGGACCTCTAGGCAGGTGCTGTGCCGCTGAACTACTTCCTGGGGAACTTTGAGGGTTAAAGAAATTTAGGATGGTGCCTCGCCACTGGAAGACCTCAATAATGTTAGCTACAACAGTCATCATTCCCACAGAGACAACCAAGACATTTACAACCTGATCCGCAGGATGAACACCTGTAGACAATCATCTTAGCCATTTTCTGACCTGATTTTCCTCACTTGATCAAAATGTATTATTATTTGTGCTCAACGATTTTGGGCAGACTAAGAGCTCTGCATACTTTATTTAATCCTTGTGAGAATCCCATATAGTAGGGAATAGTGTTAGCCACAGGTTGCACATCAGGAAACTGAGCCACAGAGAAGTGAAACACATTAGCCAAAGTCATAAAGCAGGCTTTAGCACTCAAACCAGAGCTCACATCTTTGCTACACTTTTCTCTTTGAAAGCTGGTCAAAGTACTGTGTAAGGACATACACACTTCTTTCACTTAACAAGAAGCCTCTTCATAGATGCACCCATTGTGCCTAGATAAGTACATGTTTTTAGCCATTTTATGCATTTCTCTATTTTCCAATTGTCCTATAACAGTTATAGGATCTTTACGTTGGAAAAAACTGCTAAATAAAACAAAGCATTAATGAAATATAAAGGAGGATATAAATTAAAGCCTCCCACCCAGTCAACTGGACTACTGAGCTGTGTCATTTATTAGAATGTTTTCTTAGGCACATACACTGCATACTCATTAGCTCATTTCTCCTTCATGGGGAACTGGGAGGGGGGCAATATTTGAATAAGATCAAACATCCCAGAGGGAAATGGACGCATGCAGCATGCTGCTAGGTAGATTTGATGCTGCAGCCCCCAGTCCTGCTGGGCCTACAGCATTGCATACTGGCCTTGTGTTCAGGGGTAACCTCATCTGCAGGCAAAACAGCTGGCAAACCACTCTCAGGGTTAGAAGCAGGTGTTGATTCCTTCTTCAACTAGGGCAATATGTTTTGTCATGTAGATGTAGTGACTATAAGGAGGATAGAGAGTGCTCGTTGAAAATGCAGATTCTCATGTTAAGATATACTGACTGATGACAGCTGAGGGGGATCCAAGGAATCTCAATTCACTGTAAAGGGTTCACTTGAAATGTTCTCCTGTTTTGCTTTGCATTAGAAGTGGGTGGAGGGAGTGGGGAGGAACAGATTTGGCACTGTCTCTGGGCCAGTCTGAGCTAAGCACTTCGGAAACATTTTCTCATATGATCTTTATAACCACCATCATTAGCACCATTTCATAGACAAGCAAACCCAGACTCAGAGTCAGAGTTCTGACCCAGACCCAGCACACCCGAGGGCCTGCCCTCTTGACCAGCATGTCAGCAGTATTTGCAAAACCAAGTCTACCTGATCACATCTTTGTCACTAAGAACTTTTGTTAAAATGAAAATTACTATCTCTGCCTTGGAAACACAGAATCAGAACTTAGGTGCTGGACCCAGATTCTTTACCAAGTGCCACATGGGGTTTCTGAAGCACAAATTGAGTTTTATTCTGTGTTTTGGTCCCTCCAGGCTGTTATTGAGCTGATGAGCACTCACATGGTCCAACGCTGAAATGTCCTCACTCTGGTTGGCACACACTTGTTCTCCCAGGTGTCATTGCCTCGTCTACCACCTGCACTGTCCTGGCCATTCACCCGAGACTTCTCAGAATCCGGAAAATAGAGGGCCTTTGTCCAGCTTGCTGAGTATTTAGGCATCTATTCTAGATCTTCAGAGACTGTCTGTTCTGATTTATGGGTATTCATGTCATATCTGTTGTTGTAGAATCTTGAGTATCACCCTGAGTGTGAGTATATTTCCCTCATCAGACCACCAGCCCTGAAACAAATATGATGGTTTGCATATCTTTATACTGCCAACAGGGCCCGAGGTATAGTTGAACAGCAATTTAGGTTTCTTTTTTAATTTTAGTGTATGGTTTGTGTTTTCATGTATGTTACAAGAGGGGGCCTGTCTTCAACAGGATAAATTAGGGGTAGGACTCAGAGCTGATTCCTAGAGGCTGGACATCAGTGTGAAACTGAGAAGTCTGGGACAGAATAAGGGCTCCAAACTTTCAGGGATTTAGGAAGAAACAATATGGCTGAAACAGAATATGGGGTACTCAGCAGACAGCAGCTCCTCAAAGAGACATTTGCTCAATGTTAGGTGAATGAACATAACAAGAGAATTGCAATTGAGCTCATTTTTCACATAATCTAAAGAGAAGAAAAGGACCCACGGGTAGAAGTATGCCACTTCCAATTCCATTGTAGCCGCATCATGTAGAAAAGGAAGAAATCCATTAGGCCAAATAAATGTTACTGTAGCTAAACATTATTAGCTCCCTGCTTCCACAGATACTTTAGAGACAGTTGTTTCCTTAGTTGAGAAATCATAGCCAGATATTTTCAATGGAAATGTATTTCACAACCTCTAACATGCTTGAGGAAAGGAAATATTTTGACACTCTATTCCAGTAATAGATAATGCAGAATAATCTCACAGGTAAATCAGCAACGTGGAACAATTTGTTTTACCAGACAAAGGCTATGTCTCCCCTACCCTTACCTTTCCTTTCTAGAATGTCTATATCATTTCCCATGCTGTCCGCAGTGCTTCAGAAAAGTAATAAGAAATTTAGAATAATATACTGTAGATGTGTTTGTGGCAGAGAGCCGTGTTCCGCACTGCTGGAAGGCCTGCCAGCTTCCTTGGCACCAAGACAAGCTCACCGATCGCGGTGCTGCACTGGAATCTAAGGACGTCTAACTAATTAACCCCTGATTATGGCAAAATAAAGTTTATAATAGAGGAGAGCATGCCAAAGCTGCATCTGGGAGACATAGAGGAAAAATAAAAAGTCGAGCTGCAACTTAGCCAACACAGAGCATGAGGAAAAAATCAGGGCAGAATGCAAACAGACAACCAGACAACTCCCTGCTGCTCAGCAACAGGATTTCCAAGTTGAGGTCAAGTTTGGAAATAAACCCTCCAGCCCGGCCATCCAGTATAAATTTCTAGCCATCCAAAGCTTCCCGGAGGAAAATTGCTGTAACGTCACTTTTTACTGTAGGGATGAATTCTAAGGCCGCTTCAAAGAGTGGCAGCTTCTAGTCCCCAAAGAAATGCAGCTCTGATAGAGAAAGGTGTGGATGCCCCACATCTCTTGATTCCTGCTTTGATTTCCATTCCTCAGTGGAAAATGTAAGACCATCAAGCCTTTTGGCAAGGAAGTTTTTCCATTCCTTATTTCAGAAATGAGGTCTGTGTTTTCATCTTCTTTCCACAGCAGAGGGTTGTTGCTAGAGACTGAAGTCATAGGCTCTACTGATGTTTTAGAAATAACTTGAAGAGATTTATCTCAAGGATCCATCTCTAAGTGTCCAGAAAAATTAATGTCGGAGAGATATTAACTAAAGATAGAAGAAAGTGCCAGAGATCCTGTTATTATTCTGTTTCCAGTTCAGAGAAATACCATGGTTGTCTGTCTTAGCAACAGCAAAGCATTTTTTCATTGGAAGACGTGGGTTCAAATCCCAGCTCTATCCCTCCTTGCTGAGGGATCCCAGGCAAGTCCTTTACTTCATGAGTCTCAGTGGTCTGAACCACTATGGCATGAGGATGACTATTTCTCATCAAGGATGCTCCACAGTCCTCAGGTTAGAGGAAGGGAAAATGAGATTCTTTGCAGTTCACCTTATACTTTGTCTCTCTCTTTCTCTCTCTCTCTCTCTCTCTCTCTCTC
>NW_004955442.1:1556055-1571532 GCF_000276665.1 Chinchilla lanigera
CTCTCTCTCTCTCTCCTTCCCCCTCTCTTTCTTTTTCATGGCATTTGATCTCACAGCATTCTGACCCTGAGCTCTTCCCAGATTCCAAAACAGAGGCTTCCTATATGTCAAAGGATGCACACAAATTCCCAGTGCAAGAAAGAATGACTTAGAGTATTCCACATCTGTGCACAGTTTGTTAAGATGTCCTGGCACTTTGTCATCAGCATGATTATTGTCATTGTCATAATAGTATTAGCAATATAGTCATTGTGAGGGAGATCAAAATAGACTACCCCAAAATATATTCCTTTAGCACATTTCAAGATGGCCATTCAGAGGGCCTGTGGATGGATGCAAGAATAGCTCTAAAAAGCCATCGTTTGGAGTGGGAGAGACATTTGCATCTATAATAAAAGTAAACAGCAGGTGCAAAGAGGCTTTCTCTGAAGTTCCCCACTCAGTCTGCCTTATCCAGAGCCTCCCAGAGATGGCCACAGGATGTCACATATTTTTCAGAAACCCATTCTATGTGAGGCTTTATCTGCAGTATAAGACAACCTGTGTTCATGGCACGTTTTCCCTTCTCTCTTCCATAACTTTCGTCATCACCTTTCCCAACAGCCTCTATTTCTTTCTGTAGCTCAAAATGCTATTTAAACTTCAACCGGCTGGACCTTTCTTTGTGTCTCAAACTCTGTGTGTGGCTTCTGTGTCTCGGAACATTAATAAATGTGTATACCTTTTCTCCCATAAATCTATTGTCGGTTTATTTCATAGACTAAAATTATCAACACTTCAGAGGCCAAATGTGAACTTCTCTGTGTTTGAAAACATATACCTTTACCTGGCTTTTGGCCAGAGACTGCTACAAAGTCTTCAGAACAAAGAAAAATGGTGTTCAGAACCTCAGAAAAAGTTACAGCCCTCAAAACTGAACACAGAATGAACACAAACATGAACATATTTTATATTTTCACAGTGAAGTTTATAAGTGGAATCGCCAGACCAACATAGCACCATGCTTATTAAATGGGAAAAAAACTAAAATAGTTAGTTTTTTAAACACTCTTTGCACATTAGAAACATCTGAGGATTTTTTAAATATAATGTTCAGGCCCCATCCCCTCCTTGGGATCCTGATTTAGTTGGCCTGGGAAAAGCCTTAGACCTCTGTGATATCATAGCTCCTACGATGATTCTAATAGGCAAGCAGGTGTGAGAATCACTGTTTCAAAATAGTTTACTTATGGGTTTTGGAAAGTGCCAGATGCTGATATTTGTGAGGTACTTTCTGACACCAGTGCTCAGTGACAGCTAACTACAGTGCCCTGACCCCAAACAAAGAATGGGCATGGTTGGTTGCAGATTCAAACAGCACAATACAGGTAGCAATGACCACTTAGCTCAGAAAGCTGTGCACACAGCTTCTCCAAGCTAGCATTTTCTAACTGGGAGACTGCCGTGGCCATAGCTGCATTTTCTGATGCAAATAGAAGACTGGGTAGGGTCTTTCAAGTAGCAAGTGGAGAAATTCAGAAGGAAGCACAAGCACTCTGAATCACTGTATGCGTCCTGTAAATAACATAATAATAATGCTCACATAGCCAGCCTGACAGAAGAATCTTAGACACAAATTGGACCATTTGTTAGAGCTATAATAAGGTGATTTGAGAATCTATCTACAAATGAAAGAAACTTAAGTTTCTACTTATAACCTCTAACATCATACCCTTACTAGTTTGTAACTGGCCTGAGCACATCTTTGATGGCTGAACCTTAAGTGATTCATCCCCACTGAACTCCCTTAGAAATAGCCATGGACCATAGTTCATGAAGGTGGGAGAAAAGTACACCCCACACCTCCCTCCGTTCACTTCTACCACGTCTCATATCCTTGGTCACCTCTACAGTCTCTTCCCTATTTTCCTTCTCCAGTGTGAACATTGTCTCACATCTTGTTTCCTTCTCTAGGGCAAACATTTCTATTCCCTGTAAAGCAAACAAAGCTTACGTATAGGGCCTGTAGTGGGTTTAAGGCTTGGTCATATTTATTCTTTTCCCTGGCATAGTATTAGAATCCTACCCTTTGCTAGAGCTTTATGGTTGACAGTGTTCCCAGCCCTTGCCCTTGGGCTCCTCTTGCTTAGTGAGTCGCCTGAACCCAGGGGATGCTAGCAGACAAGATATGAGCAAAGATGTGAAGTATGCTTATAGGATTCAGCTTGCTTTTATTATTGTCATATCATAGACCCACACTTGCCTGAGGGCCTAGGAAGTTAGTGAGATAGGTGGAGCAGTGAACCTAGCTCACTGCTTGAAGCAGAGTGTAGCCTAGACCATCACCTCAGCCGCGGCTGGCCCACACATCTGTGTGCCAGTAGTCAGTGTTTGCGTGCCACTGACTCTTGCCGTGGTTGGTGGCAGAGCATTGTTGTCACAGCTGCCATCTAATGCATGAATCAGTCACCTAAGTGCATGACCTTTAACTATCAAGCTTTACTTAATATGACACAGAAAAACGGCCCTTTGGTGCCTCTCACTGTCCTGCATTCTAAGCTGGTATCTGCAACCCGCTCACCCCACTGGCTGGTGTGTTCACTGCTTCTGATCTCTGCTCCTGGGACCTTAATGGCCTTGTCTTGCCACATGGAAATAGGGCTCCGTGCTACCTCTGATTCTGCCTCCTTCCCCCTTCAAGCATGAATTGTATTTGGTCTCTTCTCTGCCTTGTTCTCATTGTCGAAGCATCTTTTGTGAAAACTGGAACTCCACACCCTCTCCCAGGGCTTCAGGGGCAGAGCCTAACCTGACCTCTCTTACTCCTGTGTGTGGGATCAGGTGTATTTCCACTTTCCCAGTGTTCTCTGAAGCAAAAGATGGGCAAGAAATACATCTTCATATAACCTAGAGCGCAGACTCAGGAGTCAAGAGTACATCCTTGGACAGCATCTTCATGGCTTATTCTGTGACTACACAAAATGTGAATAATCAACCAAAAGTTCTTATTTAGTAAAATAATTGAAAAGAATTTCTCCTTGAAGTGTGTGTGTTGGCTAAATAATCTAGAGTTGGGCTTCTCAATTTAACATGTGCACTTTCCTATAGTGTATGATTCCACGCCAGCAAGCTCTGAGAAGCCATGGAATAAATAAGGTGAAACTTTGCACAAGGCTCATTTTACTGGACATTAAGGTATCAGAAACACTACTCTTATTTGGTGGAGGAAAATGTTTTTATCTTGTTAACTTGAAGAGAATTTCTTTTGTGGAAAAAAAATCCCTTATGTTTACCCAAAGCCTTGATTGCGCTTAGAGTTGAAAGTAAAGCCCCTGAGGTAAGGGGCTTTCTTAATATAAAATATAAGCATGATGTTTATTTCAGAAGGCAAAAAACACTCAATTCAAATTTGCCTTAAAACAGAAAAGACATAATTATTTTTGTAACTAAAAATGAGGGACAGCTAGTTTCAAGTGAGGCTTGATCTAGTAACTCAAATGATACAAGTTATTGTCTGTCCTCTGCTTTTCATGGTGTTTAACTGCAACCTTGGGTTCTTGTGGGTTCTCTCTTTCAAGCTCTTAGTTATATTTTTGTGATAATAAAATGGCTAAAATAGTTCCTATCTTACAATTGTCCAGAGAAAATGACCATATGTCTTCTCATATGTCTCCTTCCATCTTGGGATTCCCTTTTTCTTTGGCCCAAACTAGGCCCTGTGTTCAAATCAGCACCAAACATTTTGGCCAGGGAGTGGGCACACTAATTGGCTCAAGCCTATCAGAGAAATTCCTGTAGCTGGGGAGTAAGGTTAACAGTCCAAACAATAAAACTGGCAGTGAGAAGAGGAGTATTTTACAACAAAAGATCAGGGTGTTGTTGACAGATAAAGGTGACAAGGATGTTTGGGTGGTAACCCTGACAGGTCCAACTGATGATTAAATAACTTTACGGAAGGTAAAGAAAAGAAATTAGAAGATAAAGAATTGTTTTTTGTAACTGATAGAAAAATTAACTGTATGAGATGAGAAAATATGATGTGACATGGAGTGTGTGTGTGTGTGTGTGTGTGTATCTCAAAGGATGTTAACTCTTCAGTGTGGTTATATTGTTGTGATATAAAATGCCTCTGGGTGGGGGCTGCTAAATGATTAACAAATGGGTTTCTGGGGAAACATATATAAGTTTTGTATAAACTTTACTGATACCAAGGAAGTGTACCACAAGTATTATAATAATAATAAATTAGACAGTATTTTTAGTATATAGGCAATTGATTCCTACAAAATGGTCTCTTGATTTTTCCAGAATTCTTGAGTCAACAGCTGGTCTATGGTGACAATTCAACCATGCTTTGACAAAGTCAGACTACATATACATACCTGATTACGAGTGTAGTTCCACCATAAGTGTTGGTTTATATCTCCACTTACGTTAATGAATAAGATGAAAGTGAAGCAAAGATGAGACATGTTAGAACTTCACTCATTTTTTAGTGTCATGAATGACATTGCTGAATCAGAAGTTTTCAAATACTGAAAACTTGAGTTATTCACAATATAATGGTTATAGATGTGACATACTTGAGTCTAATTGACATTAGCATATGAGGTATGATTTAAATATATGGTGAATATCTACATTTTAAAAAAAATTTATAGTAAAAAACACATTGCTGTTAATCCCCTTCAAAATACTCCTCTCTTGGACACATGTATCTCATCATTCTTGCCACTTTCTGAAGCAATTCTGGAAGTATTCTTTTGTGAGTATCTTTAGTTACCCTGTTGTGGCTGCTTCGATGTCTTAAATTTATTCTGAACATTTACCTTTCATGGTCATTTTGACCATGGGGAAGAGCCAGAAGTCACACAGTGCCAGATCTTGTGATAAGGTGGATAAGGGTACATCTTTTTTTAATTTTAAAGAGAATCATAAATAAAGAACAATAGCTGAATACCAACAATATAGACCTAAAGAAAGAAATGAAGAAGGAAGGAAGGAAGGAAGGAAGGAAGGAAGGAAGGAAGGAAAGAAAGAAAGAAAGAAAGAAAGAAAGAAAGAAAGAAAGAAAGAAAGAAAGAAAGAAAGAAGGAAAGGAGGAAAGGAAGAAAGGAGGATACATCTTAATATTCATACAAACCTACCCTACCATTGGCTGGCAGCTGGGGGTAGTAGTCACTGTATTTTTTGATCAAACCTTGTAAAGATACTCATGAAAGAGAACTTTCAGAACTGCTTCAGAAAGTGGCGAGATAAATGTATCTAAATGAGGGAGACTATTTGGAGAGGGATTAATGGCAATGAGTCTTTTATTATAATAATTTTTTTTTTATTTTAAGGATAAAAGGAGGGAAACATTAACAGACATACAACATTTTACAACATATCACAAGCACAATACAGACAATACAGAGTTACAAACAAAGTGGTAGGGAATTAACAATGGTGGTTGTATTACATATTGATATCTTCAAAGTGGCTTCTCATGGAAACAGATATAGACATGCAGTACTGGTCAACCAAAGACTCATTGACAGTTTCTTTCAGCATAGAAACAGCAGATAGAAGAACTATAATAATTTTTTTAAAAGTAAACATTCACCATTCATTTTGACCACCTTGTGTATTCTCCATTAATGTTTAGATCTAGACAATCAGCAAAACAACAGATCAAGCCTTGTGCTTCCAGTTTATGTGAGGTAAATGCTCTCACCATAGCCAATCTTATATTACCAATGGCCAGTTGTTAAACACAGAACTGGGAAAATACATGCCATTGAAACCCATTTTATAGTATTTCCACGACAAATACAGTAAACACAGATAATTTCAAGAGCATAGGTAATAATAAAAATAAATAATTACCAAATGATGTTCTAATATTTATTACATTTGTTAATAATATAATTAATTTTATTAGGGTTATATAATATTTAATAATGGCTATGTGTACCAGCAACCAGGTTACAAAATTACTATAAATTTGTTGGCTGACTCTCAGGAGCCACACCCAGCACATTTCTGCCTTTCCTCTGTGTATTTTCCCCAAAATAAACATCGCTCAAGCACATTGACTAGAACAATACCTTGAGAGATGGGGTTCAGAGTAGTAAAGGATAAAGTGACTGTGCATGGCTAGAAGTAGATATGATGCCCAGGGAGGGAAGATCCAGAAACAAAACACATTTAGTGGAAGTACTAGATTAGGGCCCAGAGATGAATCTGAAAATATAAGTATTCCACCCCCACCAGAGATTTGGAGAAATCTTGGCAAAGGTCGTTGATATCATCTGGTGATAACATGGGATATTTTAGGCAATGTAAGAAATTTAGGAACAGCTAAAATCTGGGAAATATACACACATATACACGAATTTTATAGATATATTTATATATATGCATATGTATGTGTATTATTAGAATGGATTCCAAAATGATGTCAAGTTTTAGGAAAAATACAATTTTAAATAAATTCCTTTGGGGGAACCCACCTTACCTAGAATCTCCAATCTTTTATGCATATGTGTCATTCTTCTCTGCTATTTTGGATACTTATTACTTCCTCCTCACTGAAAATTCATGTTTTCCATCTAGTCTGAATTGTTAGTCAGGTGACTCCTCTGTCTTGCTAATTATCAGAATCTGAGAAGTAAGGATTCCAAGATCCCATGCATAGAGGTTTCAATTCAGCACAATGAGTCTTCCCATCAAGAATCCTACTGCTCTGGACCTGATCCATCTGTGGCTGGAGGCAGGTCATTCCTCCTCCTGGGATAGAATGGCTTTTGAGTTCTGACCTCAGGCAATAGTGGGTGCCATTGTGGAGTAGGAGAACCTTTCACACTGTCTGACTGCAGAGATCGTTCCTGCTCTCACATCAGCTCAGCCAAGTCTGCATAGCTGGATTCTATTTGACTGGCAGGAAGAAGCTAATTCCCATCTCCCAGTGAGATGTTCTGATTGGAATAAACTCTTAAAGTTTCTCTCTAACAAGAAAAACTTCGGCTCCTATCTAATTTGCCTGGACCAGAGGGGCTCAGCTAGTGAGACTTCATTCCAGATTTTAAAAACTTGGTGTGAACTTTTTAAATCAGTTTTAAAAAATATTATGAGTCTATCTCCTGGGATATGCCATGGCTTCACTGAATGCAGGGCAAGTACGGGAACCTCAAGTATCTAATTTAACACCTGAAAATTCCCAAGGAAGATTATGCCATGGAAAGAAGACATATTGAGAATTGTAAGAAAAGGTTTAATAAAAAAATGTAAATGAAAAGGCCATAAAATTTAAATGAGGTTCATTCCTGGGGTTATAATGAGTTCTATGCTCAGACCTTGTTAATAGCTTTTTAAAAAAATAATTTTATTGTAGCTTCTATTTTTTCTGTCAGTATAATTAGACCTTAATTAAATCCCCCCTAAAGGGGAAAAAGAGGACAAAATGGTATTTGATCTGAGACATGTACAGCGGGCAAAGTAATTAGGATCAGTCAGTTACTTTCCCTTACCTTTTTTTCTAGTTGTGGCTCTAGAAGGCAGACAGTTATGGACAGGGACTCCCCGTGTTTCTCCCTCGATGAGACAATCAGCAATACCAACATAAACACTGTGGTCAAATGATTTTATTTAGACAGAGATCACACAATTTTTTTTAAAAAGTGAAGGGACCATGAGTTAGCATAGTGACATAGTCATGCAATCAAATTCCAGCTCTAGCATAGATGCTATGGGATTTTGCAGACCTCTCTGGGCCTTAGTTTCTTTATTTGTAAGATGAGAATGACAATGGTACCTTTACACAATATTGGTTGTGATGAGTAGATGAAGTCATATAACAAAAAAACACAAGGGTTTGAAAGTTACTAAAATAATAATATGATTTTATCTATTTATTTGTGTGTTTGTTTATTTGCTTGCCCTGGTTTCACAATGTAGCTTAGTGGAATTAGTTTGAGAAGTCAGCCATGTTAGAATTAAGTACCTTCTACTTACATCACTTTCAATAACTTATTATACCAAGGCTGTTAAGTGACCTCTAGAGGCCCCATAGGCTCAGGAGAAACCAGTGGCAACACATGTGTGCCAGCTAATTAGAGTAGAAATAATGTTCTCAAGGAAGTCATTCAGTTGACATGCTGGGGCCCAGGGATCTTCACGTTAGAAGCCAGGCCCACTGTTGGGACCGTCCGTGTGGCGGAAAGTGAACTGGCAGCAAAGAGGGGGAGCACAAGAAGATGGGGTGAGACATTAGATATCTAAAATGACCAAGCAAGCAACATTCCCAATGACTCTAGCATCATTCCTGGGTCTGAAAGTTGATGGTGGGAAGCATGCCTTAGGGAGCACATTTTCTTCCTGTTCCCCGGCACGCTCTGCTCTGGGGCCTGGGATCAGGGATGAAGTGTGTTTCTTACTTCCTGGCCCTGTGCATGGCTGTTCCTTCCCTTGAAGTTTCCAATTCCCTTGCAGCATTCAACTAACTCCTTCTTTCTCCCATATTTCTGCTCTATACGCAACTGACTCTATGGTCAACCCCTTCTTCCAACATACAGTGTTAGACCACCCAGGTCACCTGTTACAAGCTTTCCTATCACCCTATGAGAAATAAGAAGCAAATGAGAAAGTTCTACAGTTGACCATAGATTGTTGCATGAAGACATGGCCCAGGTTGTAGCACAGGTAGGGAGAAGCCAGTCAGAGCCCTAGACTTGTGGGAAAGAAGAGGCTCTTTTTCTTTTTAAAGTAGAGAAATTTATTTCAGAAAACAACACCCTTCACAATAGCATTCAAAAAATGAAACACTTAGGAATCAGTTTAATAAAGAAAGTGAAATAAATCTAACAAAGTAAACACTGAAAATTAAACATTGAAAAAGATTAAAGACATGTCTGATGGTGTATTGAAATGAACAGTTAATGCTTAGAATTTCTTATGTTCTGATCGACTTTGCATGCTTGTGTCTGGTGGTCTGAGCAACTGATTTGAAGGTAACAATATGCAAGGGAATTACAATGGTGCACTCCTACCATCTTGTCTAGAGATACTCTGTATTATCTCTAATGTTTTATCAGAGAATTACTTTCTTATCCTCTTTAATGGTTTGTGCAGTCTTTCATTCTTACATCAGGTAATCTGAACAATGTAGTTGAGAATAGCGATATGTAATGTAACAACCACTGATGATTCATATTGTTTTGTCTTTAGACCCTGTATCACTTTGAATGTTCTTGCTCTGATTTGTTTATGTTCATGACACTGACATGCTGCTATTGTTCTACTTTTTTTGTTTGTTTCTCACTTACTACTCTCTTTAAAATAAAATTTAAAAAAAGAAAATGGAAAGATATCCCTTGCTCATGGATAAGAAGAACCAACATTGCGAAAATGGTCATAATCCCAAAACTGTTATACAGATCTAATGCAATCCCAACCAAAATACCATTAGCATACCTTACAGATCTAAGGAAAACATTCCTAAAATTCATTTGGAACCAGAAGAGACCTAGAATAGCAAAGGCAATCCTGGACAACAAAAGCAAAGCAGGAGACATTACAATCTCTGACTTGAAACTATACTACAAAGCCATTGTGATAAAATCAGCATGATACTGGCAATAAAAACAGACCTGAGGATCAGTGGAATGGATTAGAAGATGTAGACACAACTACAAACGCACTCAACCAAATTGTCTTTGACAAAGGGGCCAAACATATTCACAGGAAAAATGATAGCCTCTTTAAGAAATGGTGCTGGGAAAACTGGCTTTCCACATGCAGAAGACTGAAACTAGATCCATGTCTATCATCATAAACTAAACTAAAGTCAAAATGAATAAAGATCTAAATATTAAAACAGAAATACTAAATCTACTGGAAGAGAAAGTAGGTGGAAATCTTGAGGACATTGGGGTAGGCAGAGAATTCATGAATAAAAACCAAACTGCATAGGAAGTACTTCAAAGAATCAACAACTGGGATCTCATCTTATGAAAAAGTTTTTGTACATCAAATGAAATCACCGACAGAGTGAAAATAAAACCCACAGATTGGGAAAATTTTTAGCCAAGTGTCCCTCAGACAAAGGACATCTATCAAGAAAATATAAAGAACTGAAAAAAATCAGGCCCCCAAATTGAAAGACTCAATCCAAAAAATGGGCATCTGAGAGGAATACACACTTCTCAGATGAAGAATTACAAATGAAAAATAAATATATGAAAAAATATTCAACATCAATGTCATTTGAAAGATGCAAATTAAAACAAATCTGAGATTCCATGTCACACCACAAAGAATGGCTATCATCAAGAAATCAACCAATGACAAATGCTGGAGGGGCTGTTAGGGAAAAGGAACACTACAATGTTGGGGGTTGTAAACTGGTGCAACCACTGTGGAAAATCAGTGTGGAGATTCCTCAAAAAAAATACAATTGACAGCCCCATTTGACCCAGCTATTCCCCTTCTGGGTATTTTCCCAGAAGAATTAAAAACATCATACCACAACGATGTATGTGCACCCATGTTTATAGCAGCACAGTTTGTCATAGCTAAATCTTGGAAACAACCGAAATGCCCATCAACTCAGGAATGGATAAAAAAATGTGGTACTTTTATACAATCCGTTTATAGGTAAACGGATACAACTGCAGACCATACTCATAAGTGAAATAAATCAAAGTCACATGTGTAAATATCACATTGTTTCCCTGGTGTAAGAAATTGAAAGAGTAAATAAGATCCAAAATGTATAATAGATATTGTGAAAAGGAAAGAAGCTATTCAAAAGGAAAGAACAGCTGGGATGGGAAAAGGAGAAAAGAATGGAAGGAAAAGAAAAAATATATATATTAATACGTTTATACATATGTACATAGAAAATAGCTAAGATAATTATATTACTAATTTATATTCGTTCATCAAAAGGAATGCTTTGTGCTTACATTGTTGGATCAATTTTGCATGCCTAAATCTTGTAATCTGCGCAACTACTTTAAAGATAACAATATGCAATATAATAATGATTGCTAATTTCCTATTTTCATGCTTTGAAATTCTGTATCATTGTTTTATTGTTTTCTTTCCTCTTTGAAATAAAAATAAATAAATAAAATCCTTAAGTTTCACTAGGGCAGGGATTGGTATGATGTTGGGTTGATGGTGGTATTGGTGGTAGGTGGTCAGTCTATTGCTTTCTCTCACCTCTAGAGCTGCCATTTCCAACACAACTTAGTCGAATGAGATAATAAATGAGAAGACAGGAAGCAAGAGTAGGAAAGAAATGGTGAATCTACAGTGAGGAGTTTAAGGAGCGAAGATGATTCGTGAACATGATTCCTCTTCTCTTTGCCAGCATCAGCTTTCCTGCAAGCCCTGCCTACTTATCCTTTTCCAACTCTCCATGGGTCTTCACAGATCCCACCTTCCTACTCAGGTAAAAGGTAAAAGAAAAACAAGAGGCTGGGCTAGAATTTCAGTCATTGTCCTCTTTTTAAAAGACTAATCCAGATTACTACATGGAGAGGTGGCCCAGGTTGTAGCACATATAAAAAGAAGTCAAGCAGAGCCCATAGATTCCTAAAGATGAAGAGACAGTTCTGAGAGTTCATGGAGACCACAGTACTCAGAATCCCCAGGACAGAGTATCAAATAGGAGACAACTTCACAGAAAGCTAACTCTGACATCTGTAGAAGGTCCTCTGCTGCATGGTACAGATTTATCTGTACGTGTGTACAAAGAAACTACTTGAGCCCATGAAAAGAACCATCTGAAATGCTTATCAGGGACAATGTCCAGAGCTTAAACAATGCTGAGGATAGTGCTCACTCCAGTTATCTTGTTTGGAAAATCTTGAAATTCCCAGAGGATTAGTAGAATGTTCAGAAGGGTCTTACATTCATGGTGGGTAAAATTACCCTTAAACAAAATATGACTCAGATCCTGCTGAGCAAATCTTAAATGCAAGATTCAAGAGGTTCAACCTGTTTTGCAACTAACATTAACTATGTCCTAGAACAGAACTCAAGAATATTTTTAGAATACAAGTATAATATGCACCCCAAAAAGCTGAAATACACAATATCTTGCATAAAAAATATCAGGCATATAAACAAGCAGGGAAATACACCTACAATAAGGAGAGGATGAAATCAATTGAAATTCACCCAGAAATGACAGATGTTAGAATTAACAGACAAGAAAATAACAAATATTATAACTATATTCCATATGTTCAAAAAGTTAAGATGAGACATGGAAGATATTTAAAATCTACATTGCATTTTTAGAAATGAAATATAAAGCACCAAGCAGAATTAATGGCAGATTAGACACTGAAGAAGAAAAGGTAAGTAAACTTGAAGACAAGACAATAGAAAGTGTCAAAAGTGCAACATGCAAGGGTGAAATATAAAAAGAGCAGCAGTGAGTTGTGAGGCACCTTCTGGAAGTCTAATATATATCTAAGTTGAGACCCTAAAGAGGGAATCAGGAAAATACATATTTAAAGAAATAATACTCAAAATGTTTCCAAGTTAGATGAATATTATAAACTGACATATCCAATAAACTCAATAAAACCCTGGTACAAGAACATACATATACACACATATACACAAGATAGCTAACATAGTTATATTACTAATTTCTATTAGTTCGTTGAAAGGAGCAGTTAGTGCTTATACTGTTTGATCAATTTTGCATACCTATATCTGGTAATCTGAGCAACTACTTTGAAGATAACAGGATGCAATATAGTAACCATTGTTAATTTCCTATCTTGTTTTGAAATTCTGCATCATTTTTACTCTTTTTTATCTCCTTAAAATTAAAAAAAGAATCCTGAAGATTAAACTGAGTCATGTAATAATCAAATGTCTCAAAATTAATAAAGAAGAGAATATCTTAAAAGTACACAGAGAATAAGTGATGTCACATAGTCACTAAGAAGACAAGTGGATAGACAGTTAAGTGAGCTTCAATATAGGTTAAAGGAAGTTAGTCTAAGGAATGGAAAGAAAGAAACAGAAAAGAAATACAGAAACCTGTGGGAAACCATCAAGTGGATGAATATACACATACAGTAGCCCCACAACAAGAGTAGAGAGAGAAAAGGGAAGAAGAAATATTTAAAGAAATCACGTCTATAACCACCCAAATTTGATGCAAAACATGAATGTAATTATTCAAGGAAGCTCAGGGGACTCCAAGGAGGTAAAAGACAAAGAGATAAACACCCATAACCAAAACATTATGAAAATGTCAAAGAAAAGGCAAAGGCAATAGTGCAAATCATTTATTACAGAATGAACTAGTATCCAGGATAAATACTCTTACAAATCAATAATTTTTTAGAGTTTTTTAAATTTAAATTTATTGGTACAATTTAGGTATATGTAATGACCACGTTCATTATAGGGACTTTGTATCTGTACATGATATTTCTTGATCCCTTTATTTTTCCCATTTCCTCCTTTCAAATCTCCTTGTCCTCCCCATTCACAAAGCTCAGCTTTCATATTATCCTTCCTTTCTCATTTTTTCTTTTCCTTCCTTCCTTTCCCATCCCCTACCTAGTTCCCTTTTGCTTTCGAACAGTTTCTTCCTTCTTCACAATATCTATTGCACATTCTTGTTCTTATTTACATTTTCAGTTTCTCACTCCAAAGGGATAATTTACACATATGTGTTTGATTTACTTCACTTAGGATTATGGGCTCAAGGTCTATCTATTTAGCTATAAATGTCTCAATTTTATCCCTTTTATGTCTAAGTAAAAGAAAAACATTATAAAAAAGCCAAATCTTTTTTTTTTATCCATTCATTGGTTGATGGGCACTTCGGTTGCTTCCAAGAGTTAACTATTACAAAGTGTGCTGCTATAAACATGGGTACACATATATTGCTGTAGCATGATACTTTTAATTCTTCTGAGAAAACACTCAGAACGGGAAAAGCTGGGTCAAATGGGGCTGCTAATCCTAGTTTTGAGGAATCTCCACAGATTTCCACAGTAGTTGCACTAGCCTAACTCTCACTGACAGTGGAGAAGTGTTCCTTTTTCCCCACAACCCCACCAGCTTGCTATTACTTGCTTTCTTTCTTTATTATTTTATTTTAAAGCGAGTAGTAAAAGAAAAAGAGAGCCATAGCAGCATACCAACATTACAAACATAAGCAAAACAAAGCAAGAACATTAAAAGTGATACAGGGTTTCAAACAAAATTATAGGAATCGGGGCCGGGGATTTAGCTCAGCAGCACAGCACCTGCCTGGCAAGCACAATGTCGTGAGTTTAATTCCCAGTACTGGAAAAACAAAACAAAACAAACAAACAAACAAAAACAATTATAGGAATCAACAGTGATTGTTATATTACATATTGTTATCTTCAACTATGTTGCTCAGATTACCAGATGTAAGAATGGAAGATTGTTCAAATCATTAAAGAGAATAAAAATAATTATTAGATTAAACATTAGAGATAATACAGAGTTTCACTAGACAAGATGGTAGGAATTCACCATGGTTGTTCCATGGCATATTGTCTTCAAATCAGTTGCTCAGATTACCAGATATAAGCATGAATAATTTGGTCAGAGCATAAAAAATTTTAAGCATTAACTGTTCCTTTCAATATACCATCAGACATCAGCAGTACAGTTATTCCCTCTCTCTCTCTCTCTATATATATATATGTATATATATATATATGTGTATATATATATATATATATATATATATATATATACATATTGACCTGTCTTCTTTCTTTTTTCTTCTTTCCCTCATCCTAGTTGTCCCTTCCTTTGAGAAATTTCTTTCCCTTTCATATCATCTATTGTACATTTTGAGTTTTACCTACTTTTTCAGGTTCCCACACCAGGGAGACAATATAGTGTTTACACGTGTGTCATATTTATTTCACTTGAGTATGGTCTCTCGTTGCATTATTGTGTTACATTACATACTGTTATTTTCAACCAAGGTGCTCAATCCACCAGACATAAGAATGTAATATTGATCAAATAATCAAAGACAGTAACAAGTAATTAAAAGAAAACATTGGAAATGATGCAGAGCATCGCCATGCAAGATGGTAGGAGTTCAACAATGGTTCTTATACTGCAGGTTGTTGTTTTCATTCTGATTATCAGATTCAAGAGTGCAAAATTAGCCAAGAAAAAAGAAAATTTTAGGCATTGACTGGTCCTTTCAATAAACCACAGACATCAGCAGGACACTTATTCCAGCTATCCTTATATATACATATAAATTTTGTTTTTCATTTTAAAAAATCCCAACATAACAAAAACAAATATATAAACTAAACAGCATAGAGAACAATAACACAGAATTTCAAAACATGGTGATAACATATTAACAATGGTTGTCATATTACCTAATGTCATCTTCAAAACCATTGCACATATAACCAGACATAAGCATGCAAGATTGATCAAACAATTACATGTTTACAGTTCCTTTTGATAAAC
>NW_004955442.1:1575041-1584277 GCF_000276665.1 Chinchilla lanigera
CTTCTTTATCTCTTTTGATTGTTCTTGGTTTGAATTTCACGTTGTCTGCAAACAGAATTGCTACACCCACATTTTTCTGGGTTCCTGTAGCATGCAGCATTGCTTTCCATCCTTTAAATTTCAGTCTGTGAATTTCCTTTTGAGTTAAATGTGCTTCTTTTATACAGCGTACAGTTGAATTTTGTTTCTTGATTCATTGTGCCAGTCTGCTTCTTTTGATTAGTGTGTTGAGACCATTTACATTGATGGTTATATTATAACTGATATGTATTGGCTTATCTTTGTCATGTTATTTTCCTGCTGTTGGATTCTCATTTTTCCCTCCATTTAATTGCTTGATCTGCTTGCTGGTTCCTTTGTGTTGTTCTTCTTGAGTTTGTGGTCTGTTTTATCTCTTTGTAAGATATCTTTTAGTACTGTCTGTAGGATTCATTTGGCACCCATGAATTTCTTCTCTTGTTCTTTATCATGGAAATATTTTATTTCTCCATTAAATTTGAAAGGTAGCTTTGCAGGATACATCAATCTGAGTTGGAAGTTGTTTTCCTTCAGTACCTGAAGTACTTCACTCCAAGCTTTTCTTGCTTTGATGGTTTGTGTTGAGAAATCTGCCATGATTCTGATGGGCTTGACTTTATGGACAATCTGTTTCTTTTCTCTAACAGCTTTTAATATTCTGAACTTTTGTTGAGTTTCTGGGATCTTGATCAGTATATGTCTGGGTGTGGATTTATTTTGGTTATGATTAACTGGAGTTTTATATGCTTCACTTATCTGGATGTCTGATTCTTTTTCCATGCCTGGGAAATTTTCTGCTATTATTTCTGCAAATAGTCTTTTTTGTCATTTATGTTGACACCTGTTGTTTCATTGATATCTATTAATCTGACACTGTTTTTCTTTGCTTTGTCTTGAAGTTGTTGAATTGCTATTTCCTGGTTCCTTGTTGTTTTGAGCTCCTTCCTTTCACGTTTGTTAGTGGCAATGCTGTCTTCAAGGTCTGAAAATCTATCTTTAACTTTGTTCAGGCAGTTTTGCCAGCTTTTGATGGAATTTTTAATTTTCTATCTGTTTGAATCTGTTTCATGCATTCTAGTTCTTTTCTATATTGTTTACTCAAGGTTTCCATGAGTTGTCTATGATCCTCTATTTTCTTGTCAATGTCTTCTTTGGATATGCTGAACAATTCTTTCATTACTGTTGTCATTTCTTTTTTTTTTTTTACCTGAGACATTATTTCTGATCTGATGTCTTTTATGGCCTGATGGCATTGTTTCTTTACTTCAGTTGCTATCATTTCAGAAATTTCAGGTGTATGATTTCTAGGCTCTTCTGTTTTAATGTCTCCTGGACTTGTTCTGGGTGATGTGGAGGCCTGAGATTTTGTCATTTTTGAGGATCCAGAAGTTCTCTGAGCTCAGCCTCACTCTCACAATTGTTTGGAGTGGCAAGGTGATTGTCTGAAGATCCACAGTGCTCAGTGTGGCTCCTTTGCTGGTGCATGGGAGCAAGCTGGGGTCCCAGATTCTCTTGAAACTTTCTTGCATTCATTTGGCTCCCAGGCCAGTGTGGGATCTTCTATATAGAGTACCATGTCATCTGCAAATAATGCTATTTTAACTTCTTCCTTTCCAACCATTATTCTTTTTATTCCTTTCTCTTGTCTAGTTGCCCTGGCCAATTTTTCCAGGAGTATACTGAATAGGAGTGGTGATCATGGACATCCTTGTCTTGTTCCTCATTTTAGAGTGAAAGCTTTCAGTTTTTGATCATTTAGTATGATGTTGATTGTTAGTTTGTCATTGATGGCTTTTGTCAGATTTAGATAAAGAACATCTATTCCAACTTTCTTTAGGGTTTTCATTATCAGTGGATTTGGGACTTTGTCAAAGGCTTTTTCTGCATCTAATGAGATACTTCTGTGATTTTTGTCTTTTGCTCTGTTTATATAGTGTATTACATTTATCGATTTGCATACGTTGAACCATCCTTGTATCCCTGGGATGAATCCTACTTGGTCATCATGTATAACATTCTTGATGATTTACCACGTTCTGTTTACCAGTATTTTATTGGGGATTTATATATCTATGTTTATTAAGAAGGTTTACCTGTATTTCTGTTTTTTTGGTTGGATCCTTCTCTGGTTTTAGTATCAGGGTAATACTTACTTCCAGGAATGTGTTTTATAGTATTGCTTCCCTTTCTATGGTTTTGAGGATTTTGAGGAGTAATGGCACTGGATCCGCTCTAAATTTCTTGTAGAACTCAGCTATGGCTCCATCAGAACCTAGGCTTTTATTTGTTTGTAGGTTTTTAATTATATTTTCAATTTCATTGACTGATATTGCATTATTTAGAATTTTTATATCTTCTTGATTCAGCTTTGATAATCCATATGTATCCAGGCATCTGTCCATTTCATCTCTGTTTTCATTGTATTAGGATAAATCTTCTCACAGTAGGTATTGATGTTCTTCTGAATTTCTGTAGGATCTGTTATGATTTCACCCTTTTCATTCCTAATTGCATAAATTTGAGTCTTTTTTGCCTTTTTTGATAATGTTGAGTACTGGGTTTATCAATTTTATTTAATCTTTCAAGAACCAACCCTTTGATTTGTTGATTCTTTGTATTGTTTCCTTAGTCTCAATTGCATAAATTTCTGCTCTGATTGTTATAATTTCTTCCCTCATATAAGACCAGAACTTATAGCTTGCAATGAAAGCAGTCTTCAGAGGGAAATTTATGGTGGCAATTACCCATATCAGAAAGACAGAATGAGCTCAAATAAACAACCTAATGTTGAATCTCAAATTTCTGGAAAAACAACTCAATAATTTTTAAAGCCTCTCAATTTGAAAATAGAGAAAGACTTTGAATAAGCATTTCTCTGAAGGACATTAACAAATGTCCACAATCACATAAGAAGATCTTCAAAATCACCCATCAAGGGAAACACAAATGAAAACATGATGAGATGCTACTGCATACTTGCTATGGTGACTACTATCAGAAAGATAGGCACTGACAAACAGTTTGGGATGTGCTGGAATTGGAACTTAATACATTACCAGAAGACTGAAAAATGGTATTGCTACTTTCAGAAAAGTTGTTAATTTCTCAAAATTATCAAAATAGCGAGCATATGACAGCAATTCCACACTTCTAGTAATTCACATATCCACACCAAGATTTGTGCATGAATATTTACACCAACATTATTCATACTAGCTAAAACATTGAATAAAAGAAGAACTCATCAACTTTTAACAGAAAAAGTAAAACATGGCATATCCACCTATTGTAGTATATTTTATTAGTACATGTTAGTAATACAGAATTGATTTTTCATGGTGTCTTGCTATGTTTAAGAAGTATTTCATTTGATAATCACTATTTACAACCCTATCTTCTAGATCTGATATTCTATTTTCACATTGGTTGGTTCTGCTTTGTGCACATTCAGTAAAATTCTTAATCCCCTGGATATTTGTTTGAATCTGTTTTATAACCTCCAGTTCTTTTCCATATTGGGCATTCATTATTTCTGTCTTTTTCCTAAGGTCCTCTATTTTTTAATCAGTGTCTACTTGAGTTTCACTAACCATTCCCTTGACTATGGTCATCATCTCTTTAATTATCTGTGAAATTATTTCTATTTTGTTTTTTGTCAAGAGACTTGGTTATCTGTTTTGTTACTTCTACTACCCTTTCAGAAAGTTCTGCTTGGCGGATTTTGGTTTCTTCCACTTCAATTTCCTCTGGATTTGCCTTGGGTGAGTTGAAGTTGTTAGATTGCATCCTTCTTCTGTGTTTTCTCATTTTCTTACTTTTTATTTTTTAGTTTGCTTCCTGCACCGAGGCTTGTAAATTGTTTATGGTAGGTAGTTTTCTTCCTAGTATCTTGAGACTTCTTAAGGCTGTAGCCTATATAGCTTAGCACCCACTTCTTTGGTGCCTAGCTGTAGCATTGTTTATAGCCCTAGACAATCTAAGTATGGGCATACAAGGAAGATCCATTGATCACAACAACTATGACACCTTGGTTAAAAAACTACAATCAATAATAACAATAGCATCAAACACAGACTAGAAAATAACAAACTGTGATAACTAATAATTTTTCATCTTTAACCCTAGGTACAAGATTTATAGTTATAACAAAATCTATGTGAACTCAGAAAACTATATACAATAAATATTCACTCAATAGAGAAATTTTACCCTAAGGAGAGAAAATTTAAAAAGTAGAAGAGGAAAAATGTCAGGAAATGAAAGAGGGAAAAGAGATTAGAAGCAAGCTGAAGGACAAAGGAAGATTACCCAAGTCTCAGGAAACTGGTGAAGAAGACAGGAGGGAAGGAAAGAAGGAGAAAGCAAAAATATAAACACAAGAGAACAATAAAAAAAAAAACAATGTTCACACTCATACACATACACACAAAAATAAGAAATCAAAACCAAAGGAATAAAAATTTTCAAAGACCAATAGCAAAGAGGAAGAAAAAGAGATCTCTCTGTGATTTCAAGCTTGTGGCTGTCTTCTAGAGCCTACAGTTTTGTGGTAGTGTCCAATTTAAGGCATGATTCTGCTTTCTGTAATAGACAAGAACGGCAGTCAGGTCCCAGATCCATGCTGGATAATCCCAAAGAGCCAGCAGTACAATCAGGGAAGTGTGCCAGCCTGGGTCTTTCAAATTCACAAAGATTCAGGCTCAACCATGACCACTGGTCATTGGGATGGGGTCAGAGTCATTTAGCTTATAACACTCTGGGTGTTTCTTGCCAGCCTGACCTTATCTCCCTAACCATGGATGTCTCCTGTGGATGCTCCTCACCCAGTCACTGTGGGAATTTAACACTGGAAGCCTTGAGATGAAGCCAACCTGTGGCTGCTCTGAGTTACAGGTTCAGTTGGCCCCTTGTTACAATGGCATCCAACCAGGCACCCTTTCTAGCAGATATGGCAGGTGCTTGGACTGGAGTCACTCATGAGCTGCTGTAGTGCATGGCATCTACTGACCGGTTGCACTGGTGCATTTCACAATGAAGGCCTCTGGAGTCACCCACTTTCATGGTGGCTCTATACATTCAATCTTCCTTTCTCTCACCACAAGCTAGGATCTGGAAAGAAAGTGCAGATTGCTCCTTTCTTTTTCTGCATCATGATCTGACTCTTCAATTTCTCTGTAGGCTCCAATTTTCCCTTCAGATCTTTCCTGGATCCCTGGGATCCCTCTCTCTCCTTCTTTTCTTCTGCAAGTTGTTATTTTCCAGTGTCTGGACTCCAAATCTTGGAGGCTCTGGTGTATACTGCTTTCCACTCTGCCATCTTCCTAGAATAGTGTTGTTAGCTTTGGGTTTACACATAACATGTCTTGATCATTTTCAGTCCCTTTCCTTTCTCCTCCCCTGACCCTTTCCCCATCTCCAAGATCCTGCTTTCTAGTTTTTTTATCATCTCTCTTTCATTTTATTCATTTATGTACTTATATTTTAAGTTTCTCATCTAAAACAAAATATGTAATATTTAACTTTCTTAGTCTGGTTTATTTCATTTAGCACAATATCTTAAGCACAATGTCTTATCCATTTTCCTGCAGATAGCACAGTTTCATTCTTCTTTATGGAAAAATAATATTCCATTACATACACTGTAATGTTATATAGTCATAGGAAGGCATGAAATTGACACACTGTACACCATGGAGTGGCCCTGAAAACATCATGCTAAGTGAAAGAATGCTGTCACAGAAGGACACATATTTTATGATTCAATTTGTATGAAATGTCCCAAATAAGCAAATCCATAGAGCCAAAAAATGGAATAGTGTCTGCCAGCAATGGAAAGGGAAAAGGCAGGCAGGGAAGCACTGCATATTGGATGCTGGTTTCTTTTGATGACGCTAGAAATATTCTAGAATCAGAAAGTAGCAATGGTTGGACAACTCTGAATGTACTAAAACCCCTTGAATTGTGCATTTTAAAAGGCTGAATTCATTGTATGTGAATTATATCTCAATGAAGCTTTACGTTTTTTAAAAATGAATTCGTAAAAAATACTGATCTAACACAAAGAAGAAACAGAAGACAAAGGAAATAGCAAACAAGTGGTCTAATGATAAAAACAAGTAATAGGATGATAGATATGAATCTAACTATATTAATAGTCAATTAAATTTAACTGTCCTGATAATGTTAAGTGAAGTAAATCAGAGACACAAGCTTAAATATCACGATTTCTGTTATATAAGAAACTCAGTATATAAATAAATTATAAAATAAAAGACAGACAATAGGAAAAAAGAGAAAAAAGTTCCAGTAACCTAGCATGAACAATGTATCTAAAAGTGTACCTTGATTTAATGTGAGTGTCTTATATGTTTTATATTTTTTTTGCCTGTTAGCCTACCTGTTAATCTGCATATATAATAATTAATTTTATAAAGATTTGCAAGACAACAAAATGATACTGGCAAGAACAGCGGTGTAGAGATAAAGGGGGGGAAAGGAATTAAGATGTGTTGAGTGTGTACCAATTCCCTGCAATGAATATCATCAGTGTGTACTGCAAAAAGTACTAATAAAAATAAAGAATTTTTAAAAACTTAACTGGTCTATACACCCTTACTGAAAAACAGTACGATACTGAAAGAGTAAACAAAATTTAAAATGTACAATGGATATTGTGAAATAAGAAGAAACTGTTCAAAAGGAAAAAGGAACTAGGATGGGAAAAAGGGAAAGGAAGGGAGGGAAAAGGCAAAAAGTGCAAGTTAGTTACACTAATACTGTCTCCCACTATTTTGTAAAGGAAGCTTTGTGCTAATATTGATTGGAGAATTTTTATGCCCATATCTTGTACTCTGAGTAACTACTTTAAAGATATCAATATGCAATGTATTAGCTATTCTTCTGTTATTTTGTTGTGAAATTTTCTTTTACTTTTTCCATAAAATAAAAAAATAAAAATTTAGAAATAATATTAAAAAGCATCACCTAACTGTATGCTGTCTATAAGAAATGCACTTTGTTTTTCAGTGCTGGGAATTAAACCTAGGGCCTCACAAATGCTAGCCAAGTACCTTACCACTGAGCTACCTACCCAAACCAAAACGTTTACTTTTAATATAAATACACTAGTAAGTGAAACAAAACAGGCTAGAAAAATGTGTATCATATTATCCATGTTTTTATGAAAAGCTAGGGTGCATATACTGATATCTGAGAAAGTACATTTCAGAGCAAAGAATAAAGGTTATATCATAAGCAAGGAACCTGTTATTCAGAGGACATGAATGTGTATGGGACAAGTAACAGAGCTTCTAAATGCAGGAAGAAAAATCTGGTAGAAGTGCACAAAGAAATAAAGAACTTTACTATGACAAAAATTTCAAACTCCTCTCTCAATGATGGATAGAATAATTAAGTGGAAACCAAGCAAGAACATAGAAAATTCTAATAATATTTAAACTGATTTCATTGAGTTAATGTTTAGAAGATACTACTCATAACAGCAACAATACACACATTCTTTTCAGTAGGTTTTGAATTTCCACACAGAAAATTCACCTGTGTAGACAATATACTATGCCAAAATGCAGGCTCAAGCATAGTTAAAAGGATTCAAGTTATTAAAACTATGTGATCTGACTATAATGGCATTGAATAAGAAATTAATAACAGAAAATCCCAAATGGTTGGGTATGTCTGGAGGACACAGATATGTAGTAACTTTAGAGCATAATTCTAAATAACCCATGAGTCAAAGAAGTCAAAATGGAAACTAGCCAATATTTTGTTTTCACTTAAAAAAATAAAAATAAAAATTACCAGTGGGTGTAGGGTGTTACAGTGGTATAGAAGAAGAAATTTGTACTACTGAATGCATACATTACAATATTATAAAGTTTCAAATCAATAACCTCAGTTTCCTTCTTATTAAAATAGAAAATGAAGAGCAGGTTAAATTCAAAGTAAGCAAAACAATGGTTCTATTAAATACCAGAGCCCAAGTAAATGAAATAGGAAACAGAAAGTCGATAAAATAAAAACTGGTTCTTTGAAAAGATCAATGGAATTGATAAACACTCCACTAGACTGAGGTGGAAAAAGAAAATACCAGTACCAATAACGAGAGAGGTGACATCACTGCAGATTCCACAGATATTTAAAAAGATAATAAGTGGGTATTTCATCCAGCTCTGTGTCTATTAAGTCAATCACAGTGAAGATTCACAGTTGAAAGATTTAACTATGAAACTCACTGAACAGAAGATCACCTAACTGGTACCCTATTAAAGAAAATAAAATTGTTAAAATTGTAGCTTTAAAACTTCCCACAAAGAAAACTCTAGGCTCCAATGAGAATTTCCCTACAAATTTTAAAAAAAATACCAGTTGGGCTGGGGTTGTAACCTAGAAGTAGAGCACTTGTCTAGCATATATAAGGTTGTGAGTTCAACCCCAACACTGCAAAAAAATCAATAAATAGGTCTGCTGGGGCTGGGCTGAATCCTAGACATCTTCAGTCAGCCTGGTGAGTCACCGCTGCACATCCCCGACCATCATGCAAGTAGGCTGAACCCCAGGCACCCTCTGGAGCCTCAGTGGCTACTTGCCACACCCATAGTGTGTCTGCTGGGGCTGAGTTGAACCCCAGACATCTTCAGGAAGCCCAATAAGTCACCACTTTGCCTACCTGACCAACATGCAAGGCAGGCAGAGCCCCAGGCACCCTCTGGGGTCTTGGTGAATACTCCCTGCACACATAGTGCTTCTGCAGGTGCTGGGTTGAACACCGGACACCTTTAAGAACCCTGGGGAGCCACTCTGGTGCCTCCTCCACTAGTGTGTGAGGCACATGGAGTCTAGACAACTTCTGGAGCCTTGGTGGTCCCTGCCAGAACAACTTGCACTCCCCTGGGAGCTCAGCTGAAACCTCTACAGAGTCAGCGGCCTCAGGGAGTCCACCCTGGCCCCTACCCTGCCAGTGTGGGAAGCAGACTCTGTCCTGAGCAATATTTGAAGCTTGAATAAACATGTCTGGCATCCCCCTACTCTTGTGGAAGCTGAGCTGAACCCCAGAGAGTTTCAGGAACTCCTGTGAGCTTCCCCCGCCCTTCCCACACATGCCTGGAGGCCAACTGAATGGAAGGAAGTTCAGGAGCACCTGGGACCCCACCTGGCCACCATTCACCAGTACAACAGCTGCACTGAGCACTGTGGATCTT
>NW_004955442.1:1586016-1587106 GCF_000276665.1 Chinchilla lanigera
TCAAAAGAGATAAAGAACCTCACTACATACTTGTGAGAGGAAAGCTTCAAGAGGAAGAGATAACAATTGTAAACATCTGTGCATGAAATATAGGAGCACCAAATTATATAAGACAAATTTTAACAGACATGAAACATGAAATAAGTAGCAACACAATCCTAACAGGGGACTTTAACACACCACTGTCACAAAGAGATAGATAAACTAGACAAAAAAATTGGGAAAGAAATAATTGAACTTTACCAAACTTGTGAACATATGGACTTAGTACACCTTTACAGAATATTCCACCCAACAGCATCAGAATACACATTCTTCTCAGCTGCACATGGGACGTTCTCTAAAATAGACCATATGCTAGTACATAGAACATGTTGAAGTAAATGCAAAGGAATTGAAATTATCCCATGCATACTATCAAACCATAGTGCAATGAAATTAGAAATTAACGAGAAGAGAAAGCAAAGAAACTCCATAAACAGCTGGAAATTAAATAACACCCTCCTGAACAACCAGTGGGTCACAGATGAAATCAAAGTAGAGATTAAACACTATTTACAAACAAACGAAAATGGAGATACAACCTACAATAACCTGAGGGATGCAATGAGAGCAGTCCTCAGAGGCAAATTTATAGTGGTGAACTCTGAACTCAGGAAAACAGAACAAGCACAAATAAAGAATCTTATGCTGCACCTCACTTGTTCTTCCTGGAAAAGAAGAACAAGTCAAACCCAGAGCCCAAAGAGGACAGGAAATTATAGAGCTCAGAGAAGAAATTAATTCAATGGAGACTAAAAAGCAGTATAAAGAATTAATGAATCAAATAGTTGATTCTTTGAAATAATAAATAAAATACATAAACCCTTAGCCAACCTTATCAAAAAAGGGAAAGAAAAAACTGAAATACATGCAGTAAGGAATGAAAGGGATAAAATCACTACAGATCTTGTAGAAGGTCAGAAGATGATCAATACCTATTTTGAAAATCTTCACTGTCGTAGGATGGAAAACAGAGGAAATGGACATATTTCCAGATACATATGAACTATCAAAGCTGAATGAAGAAGATATAAAAATCCTGAATAAC
>NW_004955442.1:1590431-1730595 GCF_000276665.1 Chinchilla lanigera
GCTTTGATTTATGTTTGTGATACTGGTATGCTGCTACTGTTCTATTTTTTGTTTGCTTGTTTCTCATTTACTACTCTCTTTAAAATAAAAAAATCAATAAATAAATACCAGTAATGGTAAATAATACCAATGGACTCTTTCAGAAAACTGAAGTGGAGGCAAGAGTTGCTAATCCATAGTGTGAGTTCGAACTCACTCTGATACCAAAACTAATGAAAGACATCGGAAGGGAAGGCAATTACAGATTCATTTTGTGACAACCCCAAGACAGAAGGTGTTTGGAGGTTGGATCTAGATTAAAAACCGTAGGGCAGTGCGGATCATTTAGTTAGCAAATCTTGGCTCCAAAGCCCTCTGCCGCCACACAAGCTGTGCCATTTTGGGCAAGTAACTTTACCTCTCTGACCCTCTGTTTCCTCAGCTGTACGGTCAAGTCAATAACTGAAGGAAGTCAGATCCTAGGCCAGCAGGAAAATTGACCGTCAAAGGGGTTTGACTTCACAACTGAGAGTTACAATGGAGATTAAATTAGATAACATATTTGCAGTGCTCATTGCCTGGGATATAATGCACAGTTCAATAACTACTGACTACAAGAAGATAATATTATCAACAGAAAGGAGCCTTATGCTTTTTGTTGTTTGAATGAACTTTTGCAGCCAGTAGTTATTTTTTTGACCAGTGAAGCAATTGAAACATTATTTTCTTTGCATCCAAAAGAAGCGTTAAGATCCTCTACAACTACATATGTAACTTATTTCTTTAATAAAAAACAATGTTTTTTCTCCCCACTTTTCTTTCTGCTATAGGAAGAAGTGAGATTTTTCTGCTCCAATCTAGCATTAAAACCCCTTTCACTGTCAATTTTCCTGCTGGCCTAGGATCTGATTTCTCCATGCAGCAGTCATTCAGTCAAAGCCAAGACAGAGCCCTAAGAAGCCTCGCTCACTGTAACTCACTGGCTCACCCCAGCCCTCATAACTTCCAGCCTTATTTGAGAAAAACCTGTTTAGAAGCTAGCTTCCTATGGCTGCAACTAGATCTTTGCCTTCCCTGTTCCCTGGGGAATAAAATCAAAGCGGTGGCCCTGAGTGCTTTTTACCTTTTTTTAATTATATGTTGTGCTCAAGTTAATCAAGATACCAAGGAGCAAAATACAGCACAGCATTTGGAGGTGTGATGTCCACACTTCTGCGCTCTGTAAGGCCAGACTTCAGTGATCAGTGAAAGGCAGTCTCCCCCACACCCTTCCTGTCCTCAGCAGGGGTGACCTGCTTATTATTTTTACTGCATGGCTAGGCAGAGGATGGGAGGAAGAAGACTTGCTGTGTATGAAGGCAAATGAGACCAGAGGAAGCAGACAGCCTGCACCGTATGTTTAAAGCTTTGGAAAGACAAAGACTCCTGCCTGTTCAACAATTGCCCTAAATCTCCTATGAGGAGGACTGAGTAAATTAGTAGAGAAATAGACTAAGCTCATTGCCATAGTTTTTCCTTATCTTTGTGCCAGCCCAGTTTTTCTCTGCTATAGCATTATTATTATCAATATTTTGGACCAGAAAATTCTCTGTTGTGTGGGCATCCTATGCACTACAGGTGTTCAACATCCCTGGACTCCACTTGGTAGGTGCCAGGAGCAACGCCTTTACCAAGCTGTCAACCAAAATGCCTCCAAACTTTGCCATTGTCCCTGGGGCTGGGGACAAATCACTGACCCCTACAGAAACAAAGGACTAGAGACATTTCTCATTAGAGCCACTGTATTTATAGTGTAAAAAGGAAAATAAATTCTTAAAGCTCACACAGTGAACCAGTGGGTGAAGAGAGAAGAGACATGCGTTAGTAAATGCTGCTTGGGTGAACAAATGGCTCTTCTGAATGATCAGATATTGCCCAACTTGAAAGGAAAGCACCAATTTATTTAGATGGAAAATACAACCATCTTTGTTTTTCATGTCTTTCGGGCAAAAGCTGAGTGGGAGGATACAGTATTTCTGAACAATATTTCCAAACGTCCTATACTTATGTTCCTCTCCCCCCATGTTTAGGAGGACTAGGAATGTAATAGAAACCCAGCAGACCTGGGGCAGGCAGGACAGTGAGGACGTGGCACAGGTGCGCATCAGCTTTAAGAGTACTCTTCTCCCTTCCAGTGGAAGAGCAGTGAAAGACTAACACCTCCTCTCTTGTCAGCACAATTAAGAATTAACAGCCAAAGAAACAAACTTAGAGAAAGCTTGTTCTTCCTCAAAAGTTGTCATTATAGTTTTATGATGGAGCAAAAATAAGAGGTGAGACCCAGCAAGTCCATGACAGAAAGGGTTTAAGGATAGAACTGTATAATGACTTAATATCAGTGTCATGTCCTAAACTCTGGAGCCCATGAATATGATGCCTATCAGGCAATTAAGACTTTGTAGATGTGAGCGAGCTAAGAGCTTGGACAAGGCACATGATCCTGGATTGTCCTGAGGGCTGATGCACTCATAGGGTTCCTTGAGGAGGGGTGCAGGAGAAGTCAGAGTGAATGTGAAGGTAATGGGACAAGGATGCAGCGGCGGGGAGGGAGAGCGATGGGGAGAGGCTCTGTGGCTAGTTTAGAAGGTAGTGGTATAAGATCATGAACAAAAAGATTAGAAAGCCTCTGGAAGCTTAAAGGAGCAAAGAAACAGGATTCTGTCTAGAGCCTCCAGAAGGACTGCAGCCCATTTGAGACGTCTCACCTCCAGATCTGTAAGATCACAGATTTGTGTTGTCTTAAGCCACTAAATTTGTAAAAAGTTGTTACAGTAGCTATAAGAAAAAAGCATGGAGACTCCAGAGTCTCTGCCGTTCACACTGAGTTTTCAAACCAGATTTAACCCCACTGGATCCTTCCCATCTGTGTGACCCATTTACTCCCTGTAAATTAGCTGCTCATGAAGACCAGACTGCTCTGACCCTATACCTTCTTCCATTTAACCTCTCAAGCATACTGGGGTGATAGGGAGCAGGGGCTGTGGTGCTGGCCTTTCTGTTCTTGTGGTATAATAAAACAAAACAATTTTTTGTCATTTGTCTCCTAGGACAGAGCTTCAAAAATTTTGGGATTTCCTGAGTGATGGGAGTGTCTTTCACAAGCAGCCCCGTTTGAGTACACCTGAGTTTCTGCTAATGATATGACTCACAGTGGACCTTTAGGTAATTTCAAGAGGAGGCTGGTAAGCCTGTGGCTGGAGGAGGGAACTTTCTGCTCCATGCCTGGACCTCAGTGAAGGGAGAAGCATTGGAAGTTGAATTCAGTCTCATGGTAAATGATCTGTTAGTCACACCTGTTAATAAGATCTCCACAGAAACTCTGCACAGCAAGGCTCACATGACTTCCTGGTTGAGGAGCACACTGATGTGCAACAGGACGACACTCCTTGACTCCACAGGCCCAGGAACACCTCGCCTACCACTTCCCATGGATCTCTTCATCTGGTTGTTCATTTGTGCCTTTTATAGTAAAATGGTGATTGTAAGTAGGGCACAGTGGTGTACACCCAGATACTTTGGAAAGTAAGAAGATCACAAGTTCAAGATGAGCCTTGACAACTTAGCAAGACCTGGTCTTAAAAATAAAAAATAAAAAAGGGCTGGAGGTGTAGCTCAGTGGTAGAGGAATTGCTTAACATGTATGAAGACCTGAGCTCAACCTCAAGTATAACACAAAATAGACCCCAAAAAAAACCCACATCAATAATTGTTTAGTATGGTTGGCCTTTGTATTTACAGACTTGACATCCATGGATACAATTGCCTATGTTTCAAAAATATTTGAAAAAATATTGTATCTGGTGCTAAATGTGGAGTCTTCTTTCCTGTCATCCTTTAAGCAATACAGTATAAATTACTTATACCACATACATTGTATTGTGCATCATAAGTAATCTAGAGATTATTTGAAGTGAGAAAATGTGTACAAGTTATATGCAAATTCTACACTATTCTGTAGAGGAGACTTGAGCATCCCTGGATTTTGTTAGTTATGGGGGATCCTAAAACCAGCACAGCCCAAATTCCAAGAGATGATTGTATACCTCTTTCCTGAGTTTAGAGAGCCATTCTAGCAAATTACTGGACCTGAGGGGAGTCATGGGAGCCCTCAAATTTATAGTCAGGATAGTCAGGCGGAAGTGCAGGTGGCATTGCAGCTAGTATCCCAAGAGAGCGCTGTGCTGTGGTCCTGAGTCCCTGAATGTGTGACATCTGACACTAATTCCAAGTGGCTGAGTTTGAATTAGATGTGTGGATGGCCAGTGTATATCAGGGAATGGTGCCGGAGCACAGCCTTTGATTGGTCAAGTGACCTGGGGAAAGTCACAGCTCCTCCTCTGAGCCTGGCTTTCCTCTCCTAAGGAGTAGATTTGTGAGACACATGACTTTTGGTAGCAAAAGCCCTCGCCATATATATATAAAAGCAAAGTTTAGGCCCTGAGTCCCTCTCAATTCTTCTTTCTCCTTATGCCTAAGAATCTTTGGTAAGATCCTAGAGCCCTATTCAGTGTTTGCAAAGCCACTCGCCCAGGTAATCCAAGATCCCTTCTCCTGTGAAGAAATTCTATTATGAATTCTCCAAGTCTGATTAAACAGATACCTGATTTCCCTAAGGCTCTAAATGCATTTTTAGGGGCCCCCAATATACCTGTAATTGCCAATATACTATACAAGCTAGCCTGTTGGCTGAGTTGTAAATGAGCCCTTGTTCCTTAAAAAGTCCCCAACCTAGGACCCAAGGTCAAATGTGTGTGGTCGTGGAGCCCAGCTCTTTATTATCAGAAATAAAATACACTAACATTCTTCTCTCCTCCCAGACAGCAGGCAGCAGGAGGCAGTGGCCCTATCTCTGGTAATACCAGGCTTATCAGTAGTTTCTCACTTTTATTCATTTGAGAATTAAATTAGCTTTCACATTTGCCTCTGCAGCTTCAAAGAACATCTCCCAGCCATCATTTACCACACTATTAAATCGAGAGCATCTTGTCAGTACATCTGATAATTTGATTCTGAGTGATGTTTGTGTTGTTGCTAAGCATTTTAGCCAAGCAACAATAACGTTAGGGTTGTGTGGCTGGGCCCTTTAACTACCGACTCAAAAGAGATTTCTGCAACTGGAAGTAGCCCTGGTAATAAGGAGACTAGATTACTTTTAAAGTCATTATGTTTCACTAGGGAGAGCTGGATTCAATTTAAAGACACTCCCAACTCTGGCCAAAGCAACAGCTTTACTTTCTTCACATAAAACAGGTAAAATCTGATGTTGAAGAGAGCTGGAAGTTTCTAAATCTCGGCATAGTAAGTAGGCTAAGGGTGGTTTTCCTGAAGTGCTCTGTTTATTCAGCCTTTCATACAAGATCTACCAAGACTTTTAGAATAGAGAAAGAAAATATAGGGTTCAGATCCAAAAGACTGAGATTCTCAGCCCAGCACTTGGGCATATTACATATTCCTCCATTTTCTCTCCTGTATAATCAAAATTGAAATGACAATATTGATAATAATAATAATATAGAGTTTATAGAGCATGGTGGCACATACCTGTAATCACAGCATTCAGGAAGCTGAGGCAGGAGGATCATTGTGAATTTGGGACCAACCTGAGTGACAAAGTGAGCTCTAGGCCAGCCTGAACTGCACAGCAAGACCCTGTCTCAAAAGACAAAAAGAAAGAAAGAAAGAAAGAAAGAAAGAAAGAAAGAAAGAAAGAAAGAAAGTTAGTTATAGGAAAGATTAGCTTAGATTGGGATTTGTCAGCCTTGACACTAATGAAATTATGTAGGGGATGGATCACTCTTTGTTGGGAAGGGGTTGTCTGCTATCCACTATGTACCATTAACAAATGCCTCCACAGTGACAATCAAACTTTTGTCCAAAGATTGTCAGACATCCTGGGGGGGCTCAGTTCTGAAGGAGAATCACCTTTTTAGGTAACATTTCAAAGCTTTTAAATGGTTTCTGAGGCACAGTAAGAGCTCAGTAACTGGTAACTGTTAGAAGATTAAAATAACAAGATTAATAATAACATTGTCTGAGCAGTCTGAGCTACTCATCACACTGGGTTAAGTGTGTGGGTCTTGAGCCTCTGCCACATTTGGTTTATGATCTGGCTCTGGAGAACATCTAAGGAGAGGTGGATTCTGGTGGCATTATGGGATAGGACACCTGTGTTGTCTGGATTCCACACAGTGCAAAAGCCAGAGTAGCCACCATGTTACGGGAACAGGACAGGATGTCTCCCGAGATATGTGAGGTTGGCTAACACAGTGGGTTTTCATCAGCCCATCCGTTTGTTTCATACGCATTTCCTGAGTGTCTGGTATAGACTAGGTTCAGTTCTGGGCAACTGGAATACACTGATTAGGTACTGGTGTTGCTTTTACTGAGGGGCAAGGAATACGGATAGATAAAGGACAATTACAGCACAGAACTGAGACAGAAAAGAAGTTAGTCATCTGACACAATATGGAATACCAGGGAAAGAGTCCTTATTGTGGCCTGAGCATTCAGAAGCAAGCTGTTTTCCTCCTGAGACTGGTATTTTATCTCTTAGTCAAGCTCTTCACTTTCCAGGGTCCTGTTCAAGAAGACTGGTAAGTTTGAACCAGATTCTAGTACGTTTCTTCCCAATTTTGTCTCCCCCTGGAGGTCAGGGAATACAATGGCATGCACTTGGCCGGCCAAATGTCTTATTTCCAGGGAGAAATTAGTGGTGTACAGTGTGTGTGTGACTGTTGAGAGATTGGGAAGATCTGTCTGTTGATGAAGGTTTTGAAGACAGCATCTCTCTCAACAGGAACCACCGTGGATGCAAAGAGGTCTGTACACTATCAAAGGGTCCAAATGCCTCTCCCATGGAGGCACTGATTGAAGAGAATGATTGGATGTCACTACGCTTAATAGTGTATCCGCATATCAGGGGAAATTTGCATCACACTAAACCTAGAAAATAGCATCTATGCTTCAGTTTGTGTTTGGTGTTTGATTTTTGAATGAATGAATCAATCAATCAGAAGATGAATAAATCAATGAACGAAATTCAAAATAAGAGAATCTTCTGATGCCCACCCTGAGACAGGTATACTATTTATCTATAGGTTTATCTGTCCAAATGGGCTTTTCTGGAAATTGCTCTTCCACCTACAATATCTGTTTGATTTTCTTTTGAGGGGCCATTTTCTCAAATGGCCCTGTAATTCTAACTGCTGTTGGTTGTTCCATGAATAGGCAAGTATACCATAGTACATTGCTCTACTCTGGAAAATTTCTTCATTAGTCCAAGGATGGGCACCTGATCCAAGCTAAAACAATGTGCCCATTTGGTAGGAACTTAGGACTTGGCATTTAGAGAGTGAACTCAGTATCCCTCCAAGGACCAATTAGAATAAGAAAATAAGCACACAATTGCTACAAGAAAGGGACAAAATGATCCCAATTCTTACTTTCATAGTTTCCAAGACAGATCTGCATTTTTGCCTTTCTTTTGGCTTGGTTGTTCTACTCTTTCATGAGATCCCTTGGTGTCCTTATAATTCCATTTTGCCTTATGCTATTTTGAGGTGCATCTTGGTCACTTACAATCTGAAGAGCTCTAGTTAAACATATACGCCAGGCATCAAGATAAGTTGGTTTCTTTTGCATGATTTGTCACCTCTGTAGATGCTATCAGGCAGGCTCACACCACAATATTGTAAATCAGAAATGCAAGGTCTTTGGTCTGTAATAAAGCAGTATTCTCTTTCAAATGCATTCAGAGACCCTCCATAAGAGTAGTACATCAAAAGTTACTTCATAACAAAGATGCCAATATTATAGAAGCTGAAGATGGAGAGTTTCCTGGGGAGAGAAGAGTGGTCTATTGCCCTGCTACAAATGTTCTGGTCCTGCTGTTATTCAAATATGTCTAGTGCCCAGACTCTTGAATTTTTTTCTCTATCTTATGTACATTCATCTGAGGCTCTTAAGTAAGTGGGAGAGACTTTCAACTAAGCCCTATCTATGCATGCCATTTTTTAATTAATTCTTCACTGTGAAAATGGCTGCTCATGATATAGTAGCTTGTAGCAGCAGATAGCTTAAGCTGGTGGTTAACAGGTTAGATGTTTGCATTTAGAGAAGAAGGAAAACCAGACTTTATCCACTGCCAACCATTTCTTCTAGGGATTGTCCAGTAGCATCCATGATTTGATTTTCAGAAATGCACTGGGAGGTATTGACATCCCCATTTTGTAAATGAGAAAAGTGCGGCTCCAAATAGTTAAAAGGAAATGTCCAGCCAGTCAGTTATAGGGTAAAGAAAGGTCAGATTAGTCTGACCTAACAACTCATGTTTTTTCTGTGTTGAGGCACTTTAGGAACACAGAATACCTGGCATACCTTCTTCAATTTCCAGAGTTAAAGGGAGTCCTGACACACTCACCCTGGTTCTGCTTACCGAAGCATGGACACCTGCAGCCCAAATGGGGGTGCACACAGGATGCAGACTCGCAAGGTGTGAGCCCCTTCCTCACTCTCTTTCCAACACGGGGACTCTGTGCACAGTACTCATGCGTGAAACCAAATACCTTTTATAAAATACGAGAAAAGTTTCAAATGCTTTTTGTCCCATAACTCCAGTTGCTGGAGTCTCCTCAATGGGACTCCTATCAAATCTCTCCTCATTTTGCTGGATTCCAAGCCTTGGAAACATTTTGCTAACTTCTGTCTCTCCACATTTCTATTTTGCACCCTATAGCAAAAATGAGTTCTAAAAAAGTCATGCATATCTGGATGGTGTTGCTACTGTGTTTAAAACCTTTCTCTCCACATCCTATCCTAAAACAAACCATCCAAAGCCCTCCACGACTATCCAGAGCTGCCCTTGCCTCATTCATCTCTGTTCTGCTTTGCTGTTGTCCCACCCAAGTCCGATGATCCATTTATATTTTTCTAGTTCCCATCCCTCCCACTCTCACTCCCTCTCCCCACCTCCTTCACTCTGAAGGTCCCAGCCTAGGGTATTTGCTAACTCTTAAACCGGGTTAAGCTTCCATTCTTTGCTCCATTCACACCCTGTGGTCACTTTTCATGACGTCACATTACTAAATGTTCTTTGATGTCTGTCCTCCTTACTAAACTGTGGGTTGATGAGAACATGGCTGCCATGTTTCCAGAGGCAGACTCTATGCTCATCAGCAGCGATCACCACTCGTTTACCCCACAGAGAAATGTGGGGATTTGTTACTTCATTTCCATTCTCACCATCCTCTTTGTTCTTGTATGTGGTTTGTTTCCAGGTCTTTCCACTCCAGTTTTTTATATGCTGAGCAACATACTGAACTTCCTTTTTAAATTTTGTTTTGTTTTTGTTGGCAGTACACAATGTTAACTTTCCTTGTGTGGAGTTTGTATACATGTACACAACCCATCTTACTTCTTTTTTGGTCTCCTTTCCCCTCACACTCCTTCCATGTCTTGGTCCCCTTCCCATTTGAGAAAGATCTATCTCCCTACCTCCTATTAACTACCTTTTATTTTGCTCTGTATTTATAACCTGAGTTTCTCATATAAGAGAAATGATATGATATTTAAGCTTGTATGTCTACTTTATTTCATTTAATATTATGGTCTTAAGGTGTATCCATTTTCCTACAGATGACTCAAACTTACTTTTCTTTATGGCAGAGTAGTACCTCATTGTATGTAAATACCAGATTTTCTTTATCCATTCATTTCTTGATGGACATATATAGTCTGTTTTCAAGATTTAGCTATTATGAGCTGTGCTGCTATAAACATGAGTATGGATATATCACTATAACATGATGTCTTTACCTCTTTCAGGAAGATACACAGAAGAGGAATACCTGGGTCAAATGGAATTTTTACTTTTAATTTTTTGAAGGATCTCTATTCTGATTTTCATAGCGGTTGTGCTAGTTTACACTCCCACTCACAATGTAGAAAAGTTCCTTTTTTCCCACAGCCTCATCAGCATTTGTTATTATTTGATTTCTTGATGATGGTTATTCTTTCTGAAACAAGATGGAATCTCAATGTTCTTTTAATTTGTATCTCTCTAATAGCCAGTGGTGTTGAACATTTCTTCATGTATGTATTGCTCATGTGTACTTCTTCTGTAATGCGACTATTCATTTCAGATACTCATTTTTGATTAGGTCTTTTATTTTGGATTTTTTTTTTTTTCCGGTACCAGGAACTGAACTCACGACCTTGTGCTTGCCAGGCAGGCGCTGTGCCGCTGAGCTAAATCCCCAGCCCTGGGTCTTTTATTTTGGAAGGGATCTAACTTTTGAGTTCTTTAAATATTTTAAATATTAGTCCTCTGTCTGAGAAATAGCTGGCAAAATTTTTTCCCCTTCTGTAGTTTGTCTTTTCACTCTGTTGGTTATTTCTTTTGCTATGCAGAAGGCTTTTGATTTCATATGATCTCATTTGTTGATTTTTGTACTACTTCTTGTGTAATCAGGGTTCTGTCCAGAAAGTCCTTTCATCCACCAATTATTTCAAGGGTTTTACCTGTTTTATCTTCCAGCACATTGTGTTTCTGTTTTAACACTTCGTTCTTTGGTCCACTTTGATTTTAGTTTAGTACATGGTAAGTGATACGGGTTTAGATTCAATCTTCTGCATGTAGATAGCCAGTCTTCCTAGCATCACTTATTCAGCTTCCTAAAATACTACTTTGAACTTGAAGCATCTTTGCTTTGAATACTCACTGACTTCATATTATCTATCTCAAGCACAAAGAAATAATATTCAAAGCTCTTCAAATGTGGGCTCAACTTAGATTTTCAACTTGAAAATCAGGTTCCATTTAAGAGTCCTAATCTAGGAAAAAGACTTCGTTTCTTTCTTCTCTCATTTCTTTCCTTCTTCTTTCCCTTTCTATTTTCCTCCTTTTTCTTTCTTCCATCTTCCTCTCACCTTCACTCACTCTGTCTTTCCCTTACATTCAAGAGGTCTTTACCGGGTCAGCTTGGTAAACTCTAACTATATTTTGTACCTTCATCATCCAGATGTTTAATGATATCATTTTTAACTGAAACTACTCTGCCTGTCTATTTGAAGCCCTACTGATTAGAATTTCTTTTTGAGAAGCCCCAACCATTCTTTAAGCCCCAAGCCAATCAGAAATCTCCTGATTATCTCAGCCAGTGTCCATCTTTGAAATCCTGAGTTTCTCTGCATCTATGGAACAAGCTCTTCCTTGTGATATGCAATTTGCACATAATGGATTTATCTTTCTTACAAAAGGGAAAAGTGCTTAGCAATGAAATCTGTTTTACTCATCTTTATTTTTCTCCCAGAACTTTGCAGACATTTTTTAGGATACTCAGTCAAGAACTGCTGAGTGACAAAACAAACAAACAACCCAGAAACCTGCTCAGACTAACTTAATACAAGTGTTTTTTGAAAGCACTTACCAGGTCACAGATGTCTCTCCCTTTACATTCACTCTAGCATTCTTTTTCTCATAGCAGCATCCTAATAGTTCCTTTGGGAATATCTGTTTCCCTTCCCCTAATTTTTTTTTTTTTTTTTTTTTTTTTTTTTTTTTTTTTTGAGACAGGGTCTCACTATGCAGTTCAGGCTGGTCTTGAGCTCACTTTGTAGCCCAGGCTGGTCTTGAACTTGCAGTGATCCTCCTGTCTCAGCCTCCTGAGTTCTGGGATTACAAGCATGTGCCACCATGCCAGGCTTCTTCTCCCAGTCTTTACAGATTGGGAGCTGAGTCTCCTTCATGGTCAGTCCTGAGAGTGGATGAAGTGGCCAGCCTGGTTCATCTAGGGATCCACAGGTCTCAGTTTATGGGTGAATATGTGGTCCAAGCCACCCAATGAGCATCAACCCCATAAGTTTTCTAAACTGACTGAGAATAAGTGCACTTTCTCCATTGCAGTTGTTAAGCCAGAACTCTTAAAAGCTTTTGGAGAAGTCACCTGAGAATAAAGCTAATCAAGAGTAACACACACAGAAGAGGTGGAGGGGAATCCAGACGGCATGTTCTGAGCATCTGCAACAGTTTGAGCCTGGAGTTTGCAGCTTCGTGAACAGATAAGCTCCCCTGGTACTCGGACTAGTTTGAGTTGCATGGATCCTTTTGGCATATGCAACCAAAAGACCCTACCTGGTACAATTGGCATCATTCTGCATCCAAAGTCAAAAATTTTGGCCATGTCTTCCAAGGGACTAGAACTAGGAACTCAAGAAGCTATGTGTATGTCAACATCTTAGGGATGTGGCTGGGCTGGAGAGTCATGTGTCTTCCCTCTGTCTTTCTATTGACGTGTTTATTTCATTCTTATTCTCTTTCTGCATACCAGCTGAGCCAGGCAAACTGCTGGTATGCAGAGAATTGCTTTTTAGCCAAGTACCCAACAGCAACCCTGTAAAACCCCTGAACCACATTCTCAACCTTAGTGATGTTCTTGGTGTCGTATTTTAGATGTAAATATCATACCCACCATTGGCCCTACCCACAGTCAAGGGACAGAATGAAAATGGTCATATGAGATACAAAGTGTAAAGTCCTCCCACATCTGTCTAATGAGGATGAGTATACCAGGGAAATCAGCCAAGCAAGAGTCCTAATCTTGTGCTGTGACAGGGTCCTTACTCATAAAAATGCATGGTGTTCACACAGTGGGGATACAGAGACCCACTAAATCCTGCTCAAGAACATTGCTCATGGTTTATTGGGTTCATCTGTTTCCTGGAAAAGGAAAAAGTAAGTATGGAACAGACAGAGCCTCTTACAGCAGGTTTTTTGAAGAATTCCCCCAAGGCTATTGAGCAGTATCTCTGGGCTCTGCACTAGATTTCAAAACACTGAAGGTACTAATCTCTAAGATGCTGCTCTCAAGGTAAATCAGCAACTCTGATTTCTTTTGTTTTGTAGATTACAGTTTGCTTTGGTTTGGATATTTTCTTAACCTGTCCCCCATAGGCTCATGTGTTGAAAACTGGTGGTACTGAGAAGTGATGGGACATTTAAGAGGTGGGGTGAAATGGGAGGTGATTAGGTCATTGGAGACATTGCCCTTGGGAGAGATGAATGTTGGTCTCAAGGAGTTAGTTCTCACAGCAGTGAGTAGTTATGAAAGAGCAAGCCTGGTCCCTGAATCCACTCTGTTTTCCTTCCTCTCATCTTACACATGCCCCTCTTGATATCATCTGCCATTTTGTGATGTAACTAAAAATGTCCTCACCAGAGGCTGAACAGATGGAGTTACCTGATCTTGGACTTTTAGCCTATTAAACTGAGCTAAATAAACATCTTCTCTTTGTAAAGTACCTATCCTCAGATATTTTGTTATAGAGACAGAAAATAGAGTTCTGGTGCTTTAAATAATCCATAGAGAAACAAAACAAACTAGTAGATACTAGGGGTGAGAGGCGTGGGGAATGAAGGCTTAATGGGTACAGGTTTCCCTTTGGGGTGGTTAAAATGACCAGGAAATAGATAGATATGATGGTTACATACCTGTGTGACTGTTGTAACTGCCACTGAACTGCACACTTTAAAATATTGGTTTATGTTGTAAGAATTTTACTTCCGCTGCAGGGAAAAGTCCTTAGGAACTGGAAATTTCAGTAGTCTTCACTGCAAGTCATTTATTAGCTTGTGTGGATCACTTTAGCTCTCTCAGCCTCAGCTTTGCTATCTGAGGGGAAGGTTATTCATTATACCTATATCATGAGCTTGATATAAATTTTAAATGCTTTTGAAGTCTCAGAAACTTAGCAGCCCCTTAGTACATGTAAACACCCTTCCTCTGTACCCCTTTCAGTACTAATAATTCATGATAGTACATACCTTTATTTGGATAGGTCAATAGGAACATCTTTGGGGTCTTACCAAAGACAGACGTGATGCCAGTTTTGTTCTAACTTGGCATTGAGAATTTTGCCTGCCCTCTTTTTTCCTTCTCCTGCATCTCTTGGGAGTCCAGGGTATGGGCCAAATTCTTTTTTCACAGGCTGCTTCAAAGACTGCCAGGAAATCTTGATGGAGGGATACATAGTCCAGGATAAATTGCCGGTCTCTAAAGTCAATACCTGTTCAGAGGCTACCCTGAAAGTGAATGATTACTGGTGGGGATAGCACGCCAAAGTGAGCTGATGAATTGGGATCCATACAGTCACAAGAAAGATTGAGATGCTGTTAGGAGACCAGATCAGATTTTTCTGGAGTGCAATAGGCTGCAATCATCTTGTTATGTCAGCTTGTTTATTGTTTTGCCTCCCGACTTATTTTCTCAATGCAAGGTGCATGCAAAATAACTGTTGTGAACACGGAAATAATTTGGGTAGCAAACATTTAATCCCACTAGTGTCCCCCATTAATTAGCAGAATGGATCACATGAGGGAGATGGTTCCCTGTATTGTTCAGAAATGCTTTATAACGGTAGAAATTTCATACCCAGTAAATTGCTAATGAAAATGTCATTTTCCTGCTGAGTTTACCTGGCATACTATTTATCTTGCCACTGCCATTAGAGATAGAATTACTGTCAGATTTACTACAAAAAGTGGAATTGATTTTTAATTAGGGTTTCTAGAACTAAAGGTTAAACATGGTGTAAAGAAATGGAGCTGTGGTTTTCTCTTTAACTACCTGCAAGATTGCTGGCTACTGCTTAGTATGGTTAGATTCCAGAGCTGATTTGCACCATGATTGCCTCACAGGTTAACCCTTCCCACTTTCATTTGGAACAGGAAGGTGGACAAATGCCTCTCAGTCCCTGCCTCCATCCCTTTTGCAAGGCAGGGGTGTCAGAGTGTCAAAGTAGAACAGATTGCTTTGGTTTGTGTAACAAGGGTCGCTAAAATTGCAATCTTACCTTTGCAGACGACTCAGGGAATACTCCGATAACCTCATGCAGGCATTTCATATACAGGCAATTATAGGGAGATAGATTAGAGTGTCCAGAAGAATCATAACTTCCCTTTGCCTGATTTATAAGCCATAACCTTATTTTTTCATAATACCATTTATAATATCAACACCATCTAGACAGCTGTCTATGGAAGTTGGTTTCCTCAAAGCATGTGCTAGCGCCTGGCTGGCATGGGAGATGAGATACTAGGGGCAAAGTCGCAGGGAGAGCTGATCTAATGGGGAGCTTATGAGCTCAGTTTTTTGGGTCAGGCTGGTGTTTCAGTCCCAATTCTGTCACTCATGCACTGTGTGATCATGGACAGATAGCCTGGCCTCTCTGAGCTTCTGTTTTCTCTTCTGTAAATATGAGGTAACAATGGTTTCTGCACTGCAGAACTGTTAACTTCAGTAAACAAACTAAGTATTAAGAATGGACTTATAGAGACTTGCATGTAGTTCATATTCAATAAATATTTGTCATTAGACTGAAGGATTGTGCTTATAACTATTCTCCCAAGTGTTTGTTAACTTGTATTACGTCACTAGACACCCACCCTTAGTATTACCTTCAAATACAGGTTCAATATTTTTTGCCACTGTAGGGAAAATATTTCTGCTACTTGCTCTTCTTTCTTATTCAGATGTTCTCCAGCACTTTCCGTGGGGCCAGGCTGAGTTCCACTGGGTCACTCCCAGCCTGTCCTTTCTTGCTTTGGTGGTCCATCTACATGAAACATGTCCCTCACTGTCCCTCCCCCAGCCCCCATCTACAACAATGAGGGTGAGACACAGACGAAGACAAAGAATATGCACCATCCCCAGCATTATGAATTTGAAGTCACTGATGTCTGGGAGCAGCAGAAGAATCTCCACACTGCCCTTTGGCTTGCTTCCCACAGGAAGCCATGACTTTCCTCTCCTGATGAGTTCTTTATGACTTAAACAAAAGAAATTATTGGAAGGAAGGACATGAGTGTCACAAAGTGGTATTTTGGTACTAAAGGATACCTTAAAATAGCATCCTTATGCTTTCCACTGGGGCAGGAAGGACCTGAGGAGAGAGAGAACATTAAGTCTGGAAAAGCCAAAATGATTGCTGGGCATTATCTTCCCCTGATGGGTAAGAGGGCTCTTTGCAAGAAGTGAATGTGTGCACTGGCTGACTGGCTGCTGGGAGAGGAGCCCTGTGATTAAGTGAGAGCCAGACACACCCTCTCAAAGGCAGTGCCAGCAAGACCCAGCAAGCTGGAACCCATAGCAGCAGTAGGAAGAAAGGGGAATGAATGTGTCCTTTCTCCCCAGCCCAGCCTGAGACCCCAAACAGCACACAGGCATGTCCTGTGTGACCAGGTGACGATCGCAGTCTTGTCCACACCCAGTGTCTGCCTTCCCTTGTGTACACTAACACTGAATCCTATCCGAAAATCCATGGCTCACAGCCTGCAACACGGCAGACAACACACCTCTGGGGCCCACAGAGGAGGGGTGTGACATGGCGCACCCCATCAGAATCAACTTTAAGATTCATGCTCTTTATGTCTGTTCTCCAAAGCCTATCTCTGGTGGATTCTTTCTCTCCATCTACATTAGGGGTCAGTGAACTTTTTCCTACACAGCCATAGGTATGAAATATTTTTGCCTTTGCAAACAAAAACCAAAGACATTATATAGATACTTACAAAGCCATCTAAAATTCAACAATTAAAATACAGTGCTACAACTCCAGGACTCTGACAACCAGTTATAGCTCCAGGGCTATACAAAAAAAACATGATGTGGCAAGTGAACTATGGTTTATTGGCCTCAGTCCTGTATAATTCTCAAATGTCTGACTCCTCATTTTGCCCTGATATATCTGAAGCAGTAAGATTCTTCAGCTCTACTTCACTTGTCTCCTTAAGACAAACCTAGTTCACAAAAACAGATCCTACCACAGTTAAGGGCCTCCAAACACTTAACAGAAACACACTTGTTGGAAATAACCAGTGTTAGTGATAGCTATTTTTTTTCTGTCGTATAAGGAAAGACCGGGACTTGGGTGGAAAGGGATCGACTTCTCAAGGTTTCTGCCCAAGTGCAGTTGGGTCATGTTTCAAGGTGGGCTAATGCTTCTTGGTCTGTCCTGAAGGGAACTGGCCTGTGATTTGTGGGAAAAAACTGGACTTGCTATTGCTGTATCTGTGTTTATGTCCAGCTCGACTACAAGGTATATACACCCACTGGGTAAGATAAGGCATCTTAATGCTGGACTTATTTTTCTTCAGAAACCGTATAAGACAAATCACCTAGCTACCAAACTACAAGTACTCTGAGTTGCTTTGAACATGGCAATCAGCAATAACTCAATGATCATTCATTCATCTGTTCAGAAAACATTTTTTAGATACCTATCATATTTGGAGATTAAAAGTACAGCCAATAAATTCAGCTCAAGTCCCGGTGGAGGAAAGCGTTACATAAATGAACACAGATCTGTCTCAGGAGTAACAGGATAATGAATTACCTAAACTAATATGGGCATATGCAGGGGGCACATCTCCCAGGCTGGGACACATAGAAAAGATTTTCCAGAAATGAGCATGTGGCCCCGGGGTCCAAAAGGCAGAAATGGAGAGAGGTGCCCAGGGCAGGAGCAAGTGTATAAGAGCACAAGAGAATCCAGAGAATAAGGGGTGTAAGGAGCATTGGGAACCGTGTATGTGGACTGCATGTGGAACAATGCTGAAGTAGGCTGGGAGAATATTAGGCTGACGAGTTAGGAAGCAGAAAGAAACTGACGGGTTCTCTCTGTTTATGTTAGCGTTGGTCCTGCATCCGTAAGTCAATGGGAAGCCTCTGGGAAACTTAAACAGAACAACATGATCAAACTTGTGTTTATTAGGAGTGGCAACTACACAGGTCCTGCAGCCCCCATAATGGCTCCAGGTCGCTTTAGAATGAAATTGAAACTCTGGAGCATGCATTTCAAGGTCCATTTCAAGCTTACCCTTCTCTGCATTTCCAGTTTACCTTTGTTGCATTCCTGTTTCCTGCCCCCTTGACATGCACCCTAGGACGCAGCCAGTCTACACCAGTGTTTCTTCCTTCAGTATGTGACTTAGTTTGTGCAGACTGTCTATTACTGCATAAAAAGTATCTCAAAGCTTCATAGATTAACATAAATACTTACTGTATCTGTTCCCAAGGGTCAGGAATCCAAGAGTGGCTTAGCTGAGTAATTTTGGCTCAGAGTCTCCCGTGAGATTGAAGTGAAATGTCAGCTGGGACTTCTGTCATCTGAAGGTGTGTCTGGGGCTGGAGGATCTGGTTCTAGGATGGCTGACCTTATACAGAAATTTGCTACACTGTGGCGGTAGGTGGGATGCCTCCATCCTCCACCATGTAGACCTCTCCGTAAGACTTCTGTGTTCTGAGATCGAAGTGAATTTTCTCTAAACCAAGCAATTCAAAAGAGAGAACAAAGAGGAGGCCCAAATGCCTTCTGTGGCCTAATCTCATGTGTCCCTTATGCTGTCCAACATATTTCACTTGTTTTCATATTTCATTCATATTTCATTTGTTAGAAGCAGGTCATTAAGTTTTCCACATACTCAAGAGAAAAAGAATTAGGCCCCAGCTCTTTAAAGAGCAAGCATCAAAGGCTTCGTGGCTATATTTTAAGAGTGCACATGTGTTAACATTGCCATCCCTTTCTCTAAGCAGCGGTTCTCAGCTGAGGCTAAGATCACCCCTCTTCTCTCAGGAGACATTTGGCGGTATCTAGAGATATTTTTGGTTGTCACATGTGGAGAAGTGTGTGCTACCAGCTCCCGGGAGCCTGAGGCTACGAATACTGTGAAACATACTCCAAAGCACAGGACAAGACCTTGCACCACCGAATTTCCCAACCCAAAATGCCAACCAGGCTGAGGCTGAGAAACCTAAGCAGCTAGTTTTTATGTGACTTCAGGAGGATGAATTACTCTCTCTAATCCTGTTTCCCCTGTTGTCAAATGAGGATGCAATATATTCCATCTGATAGAAAAAAACAAAATGTACAGTGTAAAAACTGTATAATGTGATTCAAATGAGTACCTACTCTGCGCTCGGTCCTGTCTGTGCTGGAGGAGGTAGTATGAGCTGAACTAGTCAGGTACAGTCTCTTGTCTTTGTAACCCATTGCGCTCAGAGCCTTAATCACAGCAGCAGTCTGAGTTCCGGTACAATTTGCTCTGGGTAGGTCACTGTCCCGCTTGCCTGAGAACACCGTGAAATGAGGAGCAGTTTTCTCTCCATGCCCCACCCACCCTGGCTCCTAGCAACAGGCTTGGCACAGACAAGATATTCAATCAACGCTCATTGAACTGAATTCCACCTGCTCACTTCTTAAAATGTCTACTTTTATGTACTGTGGAGGTGCTTGAGATTATGAAATGTACAATCTATTTAATAACAGCTTTCAATTTAGGGAGAAGGGCTTAGGGAGAAAAACACTCTATTAACTACATTCTTCACTTGTGGGAATACATCCTGAATTGAGAAATGTTAAAATTTGAAAAACAAACAAGCATTGCAACACAGGAAATGTAACATCATTTATTTGCATGCCAGTCAACTAATTTTGAGGGGGAAAAAGCCAGGGTGCCAATTTCTTTTATTTTCCCCACAAACTTACTTTTATTGTCAATTTATCAGTTTTCAGTTGCTACTGTAATGGGTTATCTCCAACCTAAGTGTCTAAAACAACTCAAATTTATGAGCTGGACAGTCATGTAGGTCAGGAGGCCAAAGGAACTCCTACTGGGCTAAAATCTAGATGTGGGTGGAACTGGCTTCTTCCGGAGGCCAGGAAGAACTCCTGTTAGACTTTCTAGTTTTTAGAGCCTCAAGCATTTCTCAGTTCCCAGACCCTTCTCCCATCTGTTCTCCTTCCAGGCGCGGAAAAAGAAGTTCTCACGCTGCACACCATCCCTCTGAAGCTCTTTTGTGATACCCCTCCCTCTGGTGTGCCTCTGCTGCCTCCTCCTTCTGTATGGGGAGCTCTTGTAAGCACAGCGGGCTTATCTAGATAACAAAGGTTTATCTCCCTGTTAGGTCAACTGATTAGAAACTTAATTTCATTCAAGACCTTAATCTCCTTTTGCCATGTCACCTGACATGTTCACAGCCTCAGAGGATTTAAACAAGGACATTCTGAGTGGTTGCCTTTCTACTATCATCAGTGATAGGAACGTAAGCACAACATCCCTCTAGATTTGTAAAGAGAATCCAAACCACATCTCACGACCCAGTGAAGGATTAACATAAGTTACACCCTCAGGTTGGATGGATGAATTCCAGGCACTGCTCTCTAAAAGTAGGCTCCAGAGAAATGTTGCGTTACCCTGCTTCTTGTCACAAATGATGTGAGACTCTTTCTCTTCTCCCTAAGCAAATGGAACCTATAAACCTCAGTGTGATTACTTCACAATTCCAGCATAACACTGCTCAGAGTCATGAAACCTGACTCTTCAAAAATCTATTGTATGACAAGCCCGATGGTTTATGACCCAAATATTGTATTTGCACACTTCATTTGCAGTTAAATTATTGAACATCTGACAACACAGGCCGTGTTGTTTCTTAGTACAAATCTATTAGAGGGTTTTTTTTTTGCTGGTTGCTATTAAATTAGGGCTTTAACATTTCCAGTTATGAAGAGTGAATTTATTTTACAATGATTAAAAATCATTTGGTAATTAGGTTTGAATGAAAGCAGCGCTACTGGAAAAGCGAAGTCTCATGCTTGGCTTCTGAAGGTACAATCCCACTGCTCACATTTTGACGGTATTTATGTGTCATTTGGCTATTCCATACCAGAGGAAATAAAGGCCAATGGGAAAGTGGCTAATGAAAATTGAGACCAGGAAGATTTTAATTTTGATTCATATTCTGATATAGGTCAAACCTCAGGCTTTTGAAACTGGAATATCCTATGTTCTTTGTGACTGGACCATTTATTTGAGCTCCTACAACAGGGGTCATAACATTAAAATCTGTAGAGTGAAGCAGGTAGCTGCAATTAGATAAATGAGTTTGGTCTATTCAGGAGTCGGGGAAGGTGGCTGTGGAAAAGTGGAGAGCACATGCCTTGTCCAATGGGCAGCTGCTACTCAGATCCAACTGAGTTGTTCCAGATGGAAATGGGAGAACAGCTTTGCCAAATTTTCCAACTTCTCATCCAAAATTCTGAATTTTGTGTAAGACCTTCAGATTTTCAAAACACGAACACAAATCTTCAACACTATGTTCAGGTCTAACAAAACCTTTATGCAGTCACAATGTAACCCAGAAGCCATTGGTTTTAGATTTCTGTGTTCCAAGGTACCAGCTACAATATCTGCACTAGGACATTCTGAGTGGTTGCCTTTCTACTATCGTCAGTGATAGGAACGTAAGCACAACATCCCTCTAGATTTGTAAAGAGAATCCAAACCGTCCAATGCTACACTCTGAAGTAAGCAATGTAAGAGCTGTGCAATAAGACAGGTTCACAAAGTAGACTCCCAGTCTATAAACAGAATTACCTGTTTCAACTTTAGCTCGTGCATCTATTAACCAGCAATGGCTGTAAGCAAAGTAATTAGCATCTCTATCCATTCTGGTTTTATCATCACATAAAATGTAAATAATAACAATATATATCTCTTAAGGTTATTAGAAAATTCACACTTAATTCTTGATTCTAATAGTAACTGGATGCAGGAAGTATTTATGTTAATGTTACTAATGAAAAAAACTGAGACAACTCATGTCCGATGTGTAGGTGACTTTGCTTAAGGTCACATAATGACTCTGTTCTTGCCTCTTTTATGTTGCTACTGGTAAAGTGTCCATGACGGTCTCAAAATTGGCTTAAAATGTGAGGAAAATTAGGTCCTTGATTTGGATGCTAAGATGCCCAAAACCTATTTCATCAAACTTGATAAATATGCTACAGAAATACAGACAAATGGAGCTGAGGATATAGCTCAGCATCAGAAGCAGGTGCCTGGCAAGCATAAGGTCCTGAGTTCAATCCCAGGTACCAAAAAAAAAAAAAAAAAAAAAAAAAATACAGATAAATGTCCTGAGCCTTAGAGTCAGCTGAATGGCTTCCTTTCTCTTTAGACATTAGCACAAGATTAAAAACACAGTCAGTTGTTTACAGTCCTTCAGTGAGTCCCTGCTGTCTTTGGGATAAACCTCAATTATGCAGAGTGGTTTGGGGGTCCCCACAGTCTAGCTTTCCTCACCACTCCCTGCCTCACACCATTTTTTTCCAGTCCTGTTAAACTCTCACCATTCCCGAATGGTCCTGTCCTCTTTTGTTTCTGGAAATTACATGCTATTCCCTTTGCCTGAAATGCTTTCTCCTTATCTTTTTGTTTTGTTTTTTGGATTGATTGTTTATTGGAGCTCAGTGGCACAGAGCTGAGTTAATCTATGGCACATTGTCAGACATAGCCAATTATTTTCTTAATTTGCTATTTATTTCTTTCCCGGTATACTTTCTCCCTAATATCATTTTCCTTCTCCAATGAGCACCTTTTCTCACATGCTTGATATGTATTTGTCAATATAAAATATGCAGCTGTTTTGAATCGAAATGTTTTTAATTAACATAGCATTGTGTTATAAACTCAAAGAGGCTTTTGTAACAACACTGTTTCATGATCCATGCACATTGTTTTTTGTATATTTAGCTCATGAACTCCTCATGTTGTACAATTTTCTATAATGTGCATCTATTACATTTTATTTATCCAATCCCCTTATTATAGACACTTAAATTGCCTCCAGCTTTGTAATATTCCCCCCAAAACTAATGCTTCCAACTTATCCTATTTACCAACAGAAAAATTTTCCTAGGGTATATAGCTAAGAGAGAGAGATTAATAGGTAAGTGAATACCTAAGTTGATCAAGGTCTATCAGATAGGTTTTCTGGATGGTATTCCTCATATCAAATTCATGCTTTTTGGCTTTGCCATCTTTCTTGTGTTGCTTCATTCTCAGTGTGAACTGGTACCTGATGGTCTTAGTTGACATTTTTCTAGTTATTAAAGAAGTTGAGCATCTACCTCTTCACATATCATGAAGCTATTCAGATTTCTCCATACCTGAATCATCTGTTCATGAGTTTATGCATCTTTTCATTGAGTTTCCTGTCTTTGCTTCATAATGTAGGTGTCATTTGCATATTCCAGATATCTATCTCTTGCTGATTCTAGATGTTGTAAATGTTTCTTGGAGTCTACTAGTAATTATCAACCATCCCTTCTTTGACCAGCCGACTCCAATTTATTCTTCAGTATCAGTGTGGACATCCCTTCCTCTGTGGGCCATCACACAAGCTTCAAGCTCCCCAGTTTCTCTTTTCCACCTTTTGTATACCCTCCATCCCTCAGTATACCTTCTGCTACCCTGTTTATCAATCTATCATTATTATCTATTTGAGGTTCACATTCTCCAAATTGAGAATTTGGGCTTCCTGATGATATAGATCATATCATGTTCAGTATGACATGTCCAGCTTCTAGTTCAAGGATTAGAATGAAGGATCAGAACAAACATTTGTGGAATCGATGGAAAGTAAACATCTATACTTCCTATGCATCCAGCACTGATATATGAGCATAATAGGTAGTGATCCATTAAACCATCCGGAGGACCTGTGATGGGGACTTGTCATCTCCATACTACACATGAGGAAACTTGTGACCTGTGGTATGGGCTGCAGGGTGATGCGTGACTACAACCAACTTTTCATATATATCCATAACTCAAAGTACCACATTAGAGGTTTGTTCAAAGTTCTTGCTCAAAGCATAATAATTTATTTTCCTTTAAATATTTCTTTTACTCTTAGCATGGTTACAAAATCTGATGTCATCTTCCTTGCCTTTCTCTCCAGCCTCATTTCTACCATCACCCCACCTCATTCTCTTTCTGATTTGCAGGAATACCAGTCTCCTCCCCACTCCTTCCTCTTCTTCTTGTTCTTCCATTTTCTTTTACTACTGGAGAGTGAATCTAGGGCCTTGTGTATGTTAGATAAGCATTCTATCACTAAACTACTTTCCCAGCCCTTTTTTAAAAACTTTGATACAGGATCTCTCAGTAAGTTGCTGAGACTGGCCTTGAACTTGTGCTACTCCTGTTTCATCACCACTCCTGGTTAACACTGGTCTTCTTATAGGTTCCTCAAACGCTGGTTCTCCTCCTCTGAGCAGCCTTTCTCAATCTTTCATTCCAATGTAAACCCCATCTGGAGATCTTGTTAAAAATTCAGATTATTATTTACTACATTTTGGGGGACAAGTGTTTAAGAATCAGCTTTTCTGACATATTCCAGGTGATGCTGATTCTACTGGTCTACAGATCAGATTGATTGGTCCATAGACCATAATAAATTCTAGCTTAATCCTGTAGGTCAGAATTTAGGACATTCTTTACCAAGCCTGCCCTCCTTTTCTAACTAAAAATTTGTGCTTCTGATGTCTGTTTAAATATCATTACCTCAAAGAATTCTTCTCCAATCCAGACTAAACCAGGATGTATGTCTGCTTGTACTTTGTTCTTGCTTTTTTGAAGCTGTTAGCACCATTGTATTAGTGAGTCACCAGATGACTTGTTTAATATGTGTGCACCCAACTAAAATATCAGCTGAAGGAAAGCAGAGGCCTCTTTCTGGCTATCAGTCCCTGCACTAAAGCCCGATTCACCTATCATGGGATCTCAGTAAATAAAACCTTAGATTGTAACATGTTCTGCGAGTGTTCCACAGATGAGCAAACATTTCCGCAAAATACAACATGATAAACAAGCAATGTCTTTCAGTATGAGGAGTACCTGATGCTGAACATCATGTAATCACTAATGAGCCGAGGTTCTTCTCTCTCTCTCTCACTGTGCGATTGTGGGTAATTATCTCCCAGCAAGAGGTTATAGAGGAGCTTTTTGTTCACAGAGGAGGAGGAGGAAAAGGTGGAGGAATCCCTCACTTCAAATGAGATTAGAGAGATGTGTAAAATGTGGGAAACATTGCAAAATTTTGTAGAAAAACACCATCTGAATAAAGCTGTGGCAATGTGAATGATGAATCTATATAATGACAATGCAATGTCACGTTTCTGCGAAACTCTCAGAAGGAAGCGTTATTGGATAAGTTCCTTGTTAAAGCTGCATGAAAAGAAAAAGATTCCATTGAGCCAACAGATAGCAGTGATTTCATTAGTGGTGGTGAGAGTTGTCCTACACAATAACCCTTCTCTTTCTTGTCTGCCTCACACCAGCCATGAAGGTTTTCAAAGGTAACTGCCAGTTAATTTGTTTATTTCTCTTTATGTGTTATATTTTCTTTATTATTTTGCATTATATAACAGCATTGTATTTATTTTTATGACTATTTTTGGGTTGTGGAATGAATCATCTGAGTTTCCATTATTTCTTATGGAGAAATTTGCTTTGATACACAAGTGTTTTGGATTACAAGCATGTTTTCACAACAAATTATGCTCACAAACCACGATTTTACTGTATATTGCAGGAAAGGAGTACTAAAGAGAGATGCATAGCATATTTGATTTAGAGACCCCAGGAGAGTGGATTTTACGTGGCCACAGATCCCTTTGAGGATTTGTGGGATGCTGTTCCAGAAAAGCCCTTCCCAGAAAATTGGCGCACATAAAGAAAATGTTACAAACCTATCACATTCCACGGAAAGAGGTGAAAATTCACTGCCCCATAGAAAAATAATCGCAGTGCATCTCTTCCTAGGAGCGCCAGGCTCTCGCTAGAACTTCCATCTCCTGCTCAGCTCTGCCTCTTCTGTTGTCAGCCTAGGGCCGGAGGGGCGGAGCTCTCTTGACAGAGTCACAGCGATTTCACCTGGAACTCATGGCAATGGCAAAGGGCAAGTGCAGGCAGCCAGAGCAAGTTAGAGTGTGTGTGCTGGAGTGTGTGTGGAGTGGAAGGACGACGCCTTGCAGAATCAACAAACCAACGTGCCAGCCCTGCATTAAGAGAGACATCATGAGCCAGAAATCACTTTGCCTAGAAGTGGACTGATTTTTAACCCAGGAAGTGTACAAAGGAATCTGATATGAAGCCATGTCAAAGACTTCTGTCTCTTGCCATCGTGTCGTGTCTGTATCTGCTGGGACAGAAACGCCTCCTTTCATGCATTTGTGTGGACAGTAGTGACTGAGGAACTGCTTTCACACCCCCTGCCACTGAACTTATTTTGTTTAAAACCAATGAGCAAAAGAGGTAGTTTTCTTGTACCTCAGTGTCCTCATCTGTGAAATGGGTCTCATCATAGCATCCTCTGAATATTTTCAGTGGTGCATTTGCTGGCACACCTCTAAAACAGCCAGCTTAGAGGAGCTTCCCTTCCCCTTTTAAGCCTATTATCTAATCTTTCTGCTCACTTCCCTTTTCCCCAGCTTCTGGGGATACAGTACATTAAAAATCTCTTATTGGCGCTATTTATTTGGAGCCAGGGACATTTAATTCTTTTCCAACTTGTACAAACCTGAGTTTGGCTTCCATCCACAGCCAGACCTGGAAATTATAACACATTACCAGGTGGGTATTCATTGCCTGGTATTATTCTAAAAGACTTCTGGGGCTCTAGTGACTTTGAGCAGTGAATTTGAGGAAGACATCCTGCGGACTGCAGTAAAAGGCTGTGTAGGTAATATTTAAGATCTTTTTTTAAAGTCTAATATTCTTTCAGAGGTTCAATTATTTACCATGCCAGCTTTGGGTGGGGAGTAATTGGAATATCACTGTTGGGGAGGTCAGGGTGGAGGAGAAGACAGCAGTCTGCAATCTCACCTTGTCTTTGGCAAGTGGCACTCAGAGGTAGCAATGGAGGCCTGCATTACATTACGTGGTACAGTTTGCTGACTTTTTTATTACACAGGTAAAACATTGCCATTATTAGAGTTCATGTGCAGAATGGGCAAACACATGGGCAAGGCCTCCAAGCGTTAGGCTGGAGCTGGGATCTGGAGACTCCCTGAGCGGAGTCTCCAGAGCTCTTTACTTGCTGCACCCTGAGAGGCCTGGTGGGATGAGCTACCCCAAGGAAGAGCTCAGAATGGTCAGGACAGTGGGGGACACTCTTTACCAATGGGTATAAAAATATTTTGGTGTTTTAACAATTGCTACAGCCCTAATGCTTCCTAACCACTAAGTATCAGCCACTTTAGCTCTCACATTTCCATAGTAAGAATATAACAACGGACTAGTTAGTCTCCCCTTCTTTCTAATTAAAACCCATCTCTCATTCGAGCATATCACCCTCCCCCTCACCTCTTTATTTTCTCATTCAGTTGCTGAGACCATCTACATCTGTGGCATACATAGGCTACTTTTTCTTTTCTTTCTTCTATTTTGTTTTTCATCACAGAAAGCAGAACCATGCATGGTGAACCTAAATTCACTCTTAAAGCATCTATTCTCAATGATCTCCGTTGAGGAAACCGAGGCATAGCAAGGTTAATGAGCTTGTGTGTCACTAATGCTGGAGGAGAGAATCAAATCTTACAGCCTGGCTTCAAACCTGGTCGCCCAGCTTCAAACTCAGTTCCCTGGTGAGTGCTGAGACTGAGTGCTGCCAAGAGATAAAAGTGGACAGAGACATTACTTCCAGCAAGTAAGGAGAGTACTTGGATTACCTGCAAAGCAGTGATCTCCAGGAACAAAGGAAGCTGTGAATTTGACTAGAGAAGCCAATATATATTCATATAGGAAAGCATGAATAGGAACAGGGAGATGTCTGAGCATGATCAGTTTAAGGTGTACATTTCTGAGCATGCCCTGCTTGAGGTCAGAGCTCATTCAGAAAGAGAAGGTGGCATAAATGCTTCTGGGCATGCTCAGTTCACTATTACAATGAGTCAACTTTACTTTAGATTGCCTAAAACAAGTAAGAGTGACTCGATGAATTTGGCTGGCTCCTTCTAAGTTTCTGCAAAGAATTTACCTGAAATAAAAAGAAACAACAACTTTGTAGGTGTGTTAAGTGTCTTAAAGGGGCAGCAGTTTTCTCCCCTTCCATACAGCAGGCTGCCCTTAAAGGAGGTGGCCTTGCTTAGCAGCTAACTCATTTTAGTATCGCAAACTAAGCTAAACTAAGTGTGCAACACTGTACTTTTTGTTATTGCTTTGGATTTGTGTGTTCAGTTTTACAGATATGTCATTGTTGTTATTCCATCCCAACACACATGAATCTGACTCATTTCTCTAAATTACAGAGCACCATGTCACCTTGCTGGATTTAGCATGCTTCATTAACCCTTGTTCCTCTTGCTCTACTCTGAACGTTCATCAGAATGCTTCCAGTTTTCTTTCTCTTTGTCATCCCTTTCCCTCCTCTGCGGTGTTTCCCGTGCCTTTCCTTTTCCTTTTTTTTAAAGGGGGACCCTACACACAATGCTGCAATCCGCATGTGTTCTTGTACAAATAAAGCTCAATAGAGCTTTTACGATCTTCTAAATTAGAAATTCCAAAAGGGGAATTGCTAGCCCTGGTGCTACAAATAGCTCGAATTTTGAGCCCTACTTTACAAATTGCATTGCAAAAGTTTGATCATTTTCAACCAGTGTGCATGTACTATATGAGTGCCATTTCTCTTATAATCATCAGTACCAACAGTTATTAATTGGTTAGCTTTTTGTCACTCTAGGGGTCGAAAACAGTTACCACATAGGCGTCTTAATTTCCATTATTCTGATTATCAGTGGAATTAGATGAATATTTTTATGTTTGATGTCTTCTTGTTCATGAATTGCTCACTCATGTACTTTGCACAATTTTAAACTTGGCTGTTCCTCTTCTTTCTTATCTATTGAAATATTAGCTCCTTACCTATTACATGTATTGTAAATGTTCTATCACTAGTTATTATTTTTATATTGTTTTTGGTGAAACAGATCTTAAAATACTTCTTTGTAATTACTTTATCATTCATTGCACAGCTTCTGGATTTTCAGTCTAGCTTAATAAGTTCTTCCCCAATCCTGAATTTATATATCTACTGTATTCTTTCATATTCTTTCCTATTTCTTTTACATAGTTTCATATCCAATCTATTTAGAACTGATTTCTATATCTGAGTGGTGTGTGCATCTGTGTTTTCCTCCAGAAAAGAGCCAGTAGAGCAGTTCTTTGATTTAATTATCCACAGCCTTCCCTGTGAAGTAAGAGGCCAGAGGCAGCTCTGAGTGTAGAATGACAGAGCTGGGTGGACTCAGGCAGAATAGAACCATGACAACGGCCTCCTGACTCCTAGTTCCTCTCCCCCAGTCATTAAGACCTGACCTGGGAAAAGGACTTTCTACAACCTCCTAAAATAAGAAAACAAGAAGACAATTTCCAGAGTGAGAACTAAAGAAAGAGAGCTGCTGACATTAGACGCAAGGATTCTGTGGCCCATCCTCCCAAACACAGTTTGGTCCAGTTCCTGAAAGCAGGGATGTCAAGCCAGCCTCTGCTAAGGAGAGAAGCAGGCATCCAAATCACATCTGATATCTCACACCACTCTTGGAAGAGCAGCAGCACCCACAGAGCCTGGCATCTGTGCAGTCAGTTCTGCTGCTGTGTGAAATGTGCAGACTGGCTGAAAGCTCTGGCACAGAGGAGCTAGCAGTGCCTACCTGCTTCACCTGCGATCCAAGACAAGTAAAACCTGGGTGGCTTATTTCTGGTCAGGCCTCAGCACGCAGACTAAAAGCACTTGGCCTTTGCCACCGCAAATGGAAAGTTGGAAAGCTGGTTTAGCAACTTTTTTTTCTTCTCTTTTCTTCACCTCCCTTCACTTCTCTTCTCCGTCACTTCCTTTCTTTTTTCTTTCTTTCCTTCTTCAATCTATTCTCTCCTTATTTTCCTTCTTCCACCCTTTACTCCCCCTACTTTCTCTCTTATTCCTTCCCTTCTTCCCTATTTCTCTCCATTTATAGGAAGGTGAGACCAGGAAGATCCCAGAGGGCTGGTCTTGAGACAGAACATCAACAACCCACCTTGCGTTTGATCAACACTTAAACTGGCTGCAAGTACTCTCACTTCTCATTTAAATTTGTATCGATCTCCTAAATGGGAAACAGGCAACCCAAATAAATTATATAAATAGAGTTAATCAGGATGGAGCCCGGTGCACAAGAGGAATCTGGTGCCAGCACACCGGATTCTACTGATGTGGAAAAGCTGCTGGAATGAAATATGCATGCTTTGAAGAGAGGAAAATAAACAAAAGCCAGTCCCTGAGAAGTCAGAATTACTGAGAAGTGAACCAGGGTCTCCTTGAGCAGAATTGTTCCATGGCTGGCAAGACCTGGAGGTGGTAGCACATGGATCATTAGCAGCTGCCTTCTGGAGAGCAAGTTGCAGAAATGCTATGTGAGAGAGGAAAACTTGGTTTATAATGGGTGAATGGGCCTTTTTTTCAACACAAGCAATTTCAAAATAACGCATTGCTCTAGGGAAAAAATAGTAGGGAGTCTGTGCGATAGTCTTTTTGATTTGTATCTTGTAAGAGATATTTGTAGATTTTTAACTGTTAACAATTTTGACTTAAGGACCCTCACAAGGAAGGTATGATGCAGGCTCAGCCAATCTTCACCCCCATTCTCCTGGGGAGTAGTTCAGGTATGGACTGAATTTTTCAGAACATGTATGTTTGTGTTGCCAATGCTGCTTTTGTTTTCTTAAGTGATTCAGTTGTCAATATTTGAGTCACAAGGATATTTGATATAAAATCATGGGTTTCTAGCTTCTCTTAAATCAGCTCAGCCGGTAACTCTGAGCTACTCTTCCTATGTGGCAGTCCTTAGCTGGAATTGAACAGTGGCTGTCCTCTTCAGAAGAGCATAACCTCTCTGATTTTCAAGACTCTTCATCCAGGCACTGTATTTGTTCACTTGACACTTTCCTGTGTGCATTTGAGTTTTGGACATGATTGAAGGTAACAATTTTATTTCACACCAAATATCAATAATGATAGCAACTTCAGATATGGTTTGGCCCAAGTTCTGCTCTTACATATGGATCTGAGAAGGGAAGGAAGTTGTCTGGAGTCACACAGCAAGTTAAAAAATACATGAGGAAAGAACCCAGCGTAGTCTTATATCAACTTTCAGAAACTGACCACACACTTTACATTTCCTGCTAGGGAAGAGTTGGTTTCTATAGACCCCCTGTAAAGGTAACATTCTATCATGCAATCCATTAAAGGTGCAAATCTGATAGGTGATGGATGTTTTTAGGTAGCAGACCCGAGTGTTCACTTTCAAATTGCTTTTCATATGTGGTTGCCAACTTTTCTTAGGATTAGGGCTGTGCATTAAAATTGTTTCCCTGACAAAGTGACATCCCTAATCTTTTGGAAATGGGTGTGATTTATAAGCTTATAAACAGGAAAAACAATCAGTCTTCATTCACTTGTTTATCCATTCTATATTTACTAAGCATTCACTATATGACCTGTAAGTAAGTCTCTGACTTACAAGAGTTAGAGTTGAGAGCTCTCTGTGGTGTACTATATAAGATTCACTGTCAGCTTATGAATGAATTCAACTTAAGAACAGTTCTTCTGGAATGGAACTGTCTGTAAGTCAGAGACTGACTGTAGAGTAGGAACTTCCCAAGACACAAAGATTGATCCCTGAGACTTACAGCTGCACCATGCATGTTAACACAGAAGAGAGATGGCCTCCTGGAGGAGGTGTCCTTCCAGTAACCCTTCCAAGACAAGGAGGAGTCTAAGGCAAACGTCAAGAGTCAGCAGCCAGAAACTGAGACTCACCTTGGTTAATCCCCTGCACTTTAAAATTTAAATTAAAAGTGCTACACTTAAAATAAAACCCCAGACTTCCAGTTTCTCTTGAAATATTATGGATTTGAACACACTGAGTTCACAACTTCTCACCTCAAAAATTAGGTGTTTCTGGGTCATAGCTGCTTCTCTTAGAGAAAGCACACCCTCCCCAGTGTGTCACACTCCCCACCCCTCCCCATCACACGATTCCTGGCTACAATCACAAAGTTATATGGCCTGTTCTCTTAAGGGATTTGAGTTGGTTTTCCCTCATCTAGATTTTCAAAGAATTCAAGATGGCCCCAGGGACAGGTGGAGAAGTATGTGTGGGCACCAACATAGAAGTGGAAATCATGGAAGATATTTAGGAAAACTGCTAGTAGTTTCATGTGGCGGGCACATGATCATAAAGTAGGACAGCAGTTAGACAGCATTAAAGCTAGAAAAGTAGACAAGAGTCAAGTTGCACACGGAAATTCTATGTGTTGTGGGTGATAGGCTTCTTACAGAATTCTGAAAGTAGTGGAGAGCCTCGGGACTCCTGTCAGGGGAAGGCCGGCGTGTATGTTTGGAGAAGAGCACTGTAGAGAGAATGAAGTCAGCAGAGAAAGGAGGCTGAGAGACCACTTGAGAAGGATGGAGATGAAGGCCCAGCCATCTTTAATTCAAGCCCAGAGTAGACACATGACACATGTTTATTAATGATTCAGAGATTAGTGACAAGGTCTCAAGGGTAACTTGTATCCTTTATCAACCCATGTGTTACCACGATGGCCCTCTAGGCTTCCCATGGCTAAAGGGGCACATGGTCATAGAGAGGCCAAAACTGAATAATTTCTAATCTGTAAAATACTTTTTGGAAGAGTACATAAGAATTCAGACTTTCTTAGTAGTAATTATATTATAATGCCCCAGGTGACCCCAGGGTACACTCAGAATTAATGGACCCACCAGTCTCATTTACTTCTTAGGGTCCCAGGGCCTCCCTTCAGGAATGAGCATGCTTAGTGCACAGAATGACACCCTGGGGAGCAGAAGAGCGATTACTGCTCTCAAAGGTGAGCCTGAGGTGAATGCCAGCCCCTGGAAATGTCTCTGGACCATTGATTGGGAAATACTGCAGTGACCGAGGCAGAAGGCACTCTACATGCAAAGAACATTATTCCAAGCAAACGAGAGAACCCAGCAATCATTTCCACTCAAAAATTGGTAATGAATAGGCATGTTATTTATTCATTCATTAAACATAGGCAAACAAACAACCAAAGTGGAAGCTGTCTGGCCATACTTCTAATGAATCTACCCCATTTCTGAGTGAAATGTGGGCTGTGCAGATGAAATGCTGAACTCAAGAAATAGATTACCCACTCAGGAAGCCATCTTTCTGGCCTTAATTAAAGAAAATCAACAACTCCTGCTTGCAATGGATGATGATGGAAATCAAATATAGGAACTTAAATACTGACTTTCTAAACGTGCTGGGTTGGTCTCACAGAGGCTTGGGAACCTCAAGTTCGTCTGAAAGGTTTTGCCTTAGATGCTTGGGAAGCTGATGACTCGAGAGGTGGCTAAAATATTTCATGGAATGGATGTTCTTACAAGACATCAAATCCTTTTGATGACACTTTAGTGATTCATTAATTCATTCAATTTTTCATTTATCCATATGCTCATTCAATCTGTAAGCACTTATGGACTGCCCATTCTGTGCCAGGGAGTGTACCATGGACATAAACTACTAAGAAAATGTAAACATGGCCTCAGTTCTCTTATTCTTAAATTGTAGTAGAGGAGATATTTATTAGGTAGATAATCACATACATGTGATTATAAACTGTGATAAGAGCTCTGAGGAGAAAATACACAGTACTGTGCCAACATGTAACAAGTCTGGAGAATCTAAAGTAGTCTGCAAGAATAAGGACAGATGTCCCTGGGGCATAGACTCTTGGGTTGGAATCCTAAGGAGATCAGACACTAATGGGATGAGGAGCAGGAGGAGGGGAGAGGGTAGGACAATCCAGAGAGAGCATCTGCATGTGCCAATATCCAGAAATGGAAGAGAACATGGCAGCCAAAGAAAGTGCCCCTAGCATTTGTGTTTGCGTCATTCTTCTGTACCAGGCAACAACAGTCTCTTTATATGATTCAATAAGGAAACACATGTCGGCTGGAAACTGCCACATTGATATAAGGCTGTGTTTGAGTGTGTCGGTTTAGATGCTAGGTAGGCTGATGAAAAACATCACTTCATTTTATTAGCTTCTTAGAAAAGGACTGAGTTCTCTGTTGTAGCCCTGATGCTGAGAAACCTGGTCTCTGGTTCTGTGGTCACATTAGCACTTCCTGCCAGGTGTGCTGTCCCCACTGTGACTGAACCCAGAGCCCTTAAACCTCTGAGTTTTCAAGGAAAAGCTCCCATGTTCCTCCACTTCATGGGGATGCCAACCTCCAGAAGCCTGGTCCTGTTGGTGGTAGGACTTTGACAAGCCACTAGACCTCATTACACCTCACTCTCCTTGTCTAAAACCTGGGTATGATTATAGTTTCCACTGTAAAGGGCTATAGTCAGGAAAGGATATACGACAAACACAGAAAAATGCCTGCCCTGTAGCAGAAATGTCATAAATGCTTACAATTATTATTTCTTAAGGGACTGCCCTCACCCCCATTTTAGGCCAAGAGACAAAAAAGAAAAGTCTTATAATGACATCAGAGTAGGATGAATAGGAGCGTGTGTGTGTGTGTGTGTGTGTGTGTGTGTGTGTGTGTGTGTGTGTTCTAGGACACAAATCACAGACAAATACTCCTGGGGCATAAGTACTGATGCATTTTGTGTTGCTGTGACAAAATAACTGAGGCCACATACTTTACAAAGTAAAGAGGTATACTTTGCTCATGATTCTGGTGGCTGTAGGGTCTAAATGGAAGTATGCTATGAGTGTGTGGGCCCCTGACTATGTCACAGCATGGTGGAGAAAAGGAAAGGGAACCAGCTTTGTGCAAAAGAGCCAACTTTCTTTATAATGACCCACTCCAAGAGAAATAACCAGGCCTTCTGAGAACTACATTAATCCCTCCTAAGGTGGTGCACCTGTGTCCTAATTACCTTGGGCTGGGACCTACCTCTGAAAAGATCCAGTACTCCAGCACTGACTTACTGAGGATAAAGTTTACAGCACATGAACATTTGGGAGATGCACCCAAACACATCCCACCCATAGCAGAAGTGTAAAACATGTGTGCTTGAGTGATTACCATTGGCCATATCTAATGCAGGGGACAGAGTGGATGGAGACCAGAAGACTTGGAGTTTCTTACCAATAATCTGCTAATGGTGTGATAGTAACTGTGTAGGGTTCTCTCCTCAATAAAAGTGTCTCTGAAAGATAGTAATTCCCCAGCTCTCTGTCTCTTCCATTTTTCGGGATTGGCTCACCAAAGTGTGCTGCACTCTGCACTGGGTACTGACTCTATCTCACCTTCATGGTCTCATCCTTTCTTTCTGCTCTGAAAACCCCTTTTCTCCTTTGTCCTTTCATCCGCAGACACTGTGCAAATCATTCATCTTCCAAGACATGGTCTATGCATCACGCCCCATGAAAGTAAATTCTGGACTTGGCTTTACTCCCATTCTGGTAAAGTCAATGTGTTCCTCCTTTCTTCTAGACTGAATTGCATATATGCTCTGTCTAGCCACCTATAATGCTGTATTGCCTTATTAAATTTATCAGTCACCTCCAATTGACTCCAAGAAAATCCTTACAAAGCACAGAGTCCTGCGTGTCTCCTGTATGCCCAGCTTGAACAATGCTTGGCATTCGCTTGATACTCAGTGTTTGTTGAACTATTGAACAAATAAAAGAAATGTGAAAATCTATTTTCATATCCATTGAGTATGAAATAGATAAACCCTCTGCAAATGACTGGTTGGAAATGAGTGCTTATTCTCTTTTTACAAGTTTGTTAATGGAATGATACTCAACAATTAAAAGGAATAATTCTGGTGCACGCAATCGGTTCAAGAAAGTTATGCTGAGTATAAAAAAATTCCCAAAGCGTGCATACAGTATGATTCCATTTACAAACATTCTTGAAATAGCAACATCTTAGAGGTGCAGAACAGTTTAGTATTTACCTGAAGTTAGGGAGCAGGGCAGAGAGAAATTACAGTGGATAGGAAAGAAAGAAATAACACACACACACACACACACACACACACACACACACAATGAGATCCCACTACACATCCACCAGAATGGCTGAAATTAGAGTGACAACACCAAATGCTGGCAAGAAGGTAGAGCTAGTAGAACTCCAACACACCACTGCTGGGAGTGTTCATCATACAAACGTTGTGGGAAAATGTTTTAGTGATTACAGTTTTACCAAGACTGAAAATACACACACCTTATGATCCAGCATTTCCATTCCCAGGGTTATAATCCAACATAAAAATACACGTAATCACAAGATTCATATTATATTGCCTGCAGCAGTACCTTTTATGCCAACTCCAATCTTGAAACTGCCTAATGTGTATCAGTGGGAGAATGGATAAATCATAATGCACTCCTATTCTCAGTCAGTCTGGATTGTGCTAACAAAGTACCACAGACTTGTGGTTTAATAATAAACATTTACTTCTTTGCAATTTTGAAGGCAACAAAGTCCAAAGTCAAGGCTCTGGCAGATTTTATGTCCAGTGAGGGATCTCTTCCTGGTTTGCAGAAGCTGTCTTCTAATTACATCCTGGCTTTTCTTTGGTGCATACATGAGGGGGGAGCCAGGGTACACGGGATGGGAGGGAGGGTCTCCTTACTCCCTCTTTTCTTTTTCTTTAAATTTTTTCTTTTTATTTTATGAAAAAAGTGAAATAAGTTTTTATAACTAAATAAAAGACAATAACAGTAATTATTATGCTGTGTCATGTAGTCACCCAACACAAGATATAAACCAAAAAGATTCTTACTAAAAAGAAACAGGTAACAGCACAAACTTTATTTGCAGTGAACTAAGATAAACTACTAGTATAAATAAAACAAATTAGCATATAGATTGCATATCTTTAAAACAATAAAATATATAATTTGGGGAAGTATTTGAACTTCTCCCTACTTCCTATTTATCTCTCTTCTGTTTTGCTCTTTGTGTGTGTATCTGTGTGTATACTTCCTCGTGTAAGAGAAACCATGTGGTATTGAGCTTGTGTGTCTGACTTCTTTCACTTAACATTGTGTTCTCAAGCTGCATCCATTTAATAGGAAACGAATTCCATTACTAGGATCCCACCCTGATGGCCTCATTTAACCCTAATCACCTCCCAAATCAATCTGGATGGGAGGACAAACGTTCAGTCCATAGCACCCGTGTTAGAAGACTACATAGCCAGACAGTTCATGGGTCAGTGTGGGTGGGTTCAGAATCCTCATGCTGAATGGAAGAAACAGACACAAAGAAGACATGCTGTGTGAACCCACAACAGAATGAGCCTATGCTGCCAGAAGTCAGAATGGTAGCTACACTTGGCGAACGATTGGAAAGGAGCCTGGTGGGGCCATCCAGGGTTATGAAGTTGTTCTGTGTCTCCACTGGGGTTCATGTTTCACAGGTAATTTCAACTCTGCAATTATTCATCTAATTGCACACATGGGATGTGTGCACTTTAGTGTATTATATACTTTGGTAAATATTTTAAAAGGGGAAAAAGCCATTCATTTTGTTCCATAACCAACATTTGTTAGGGTTCCAGACACTATACTAGGGTCTGGGGAGACCCATAAAGATAATAAACTCATAAAGTTGAGGATCCCCCTGCTCTATGAAGGCACCCCTTACTTTCTTTTTCCTTCCCTTGCAAAGAGCTCTAGGAGCAGATAAGATCAGGAGAAACTTTCCTGTTAGCGGTGGCTACGATTTTAATTAGTTATTGAGCAAAAGAACTTTGCCTTGTCTTTTGAGCAGAGCACCAGAGATTTCTTTCATGGCAACATACTCACTGAACTCTAAACCGTGAGCTACAGCCTCCCTTAGATGTTCCTTTTAAAACCTCCTGGAACTTATTTTCAAACAAGAGAAGAAAAAATTGTCAAATATAATTGCTGTAAAAGAAAAAAAATCCCTTCATTAGGAAGCCTGCCTCCAGGAATTCAAAAATAAAACTGTTCCCGTAGAGGAATCCTTGTTGGCCTCACATAGAATTATCACAACGAAGAGGAAAATCTCCATCTGTGTTTGTGAACCTCACCAGGGGAAAATGGGTCCCCTAGGACAGATTACCCCTGGCCAGTTAAATAAAGGACAGTTCATGGCTTTCCCCGTGATTTGAAAACAGTGTATCTTGTCATTCCATCCATGATAATCCTGTAATTTGCAAAACACAGGAGGCATTAAAGCAGTGACAATATCACCTTCTCATGCCAAAGATGGAAAAGAGAATTAATGAGACCAATAAAGCTACTCTTGCAGGAAAAATAGAAACACAGATGGGACGTGGTGGGGAAGTTGGCAAGCCTGCAGGCTCAGGGAACTGTCTGCAGCCTGCCTTAAAGCCAGGACTGTGTCATGGAACCATTAGCCTCACCCCTACTGCTCCCAGCAGAGCCCACCTGGGCAAGGTGCAGAGTCCCAGCAGGGAAGGGAAATCTATCAAAAGGTCAGTGGGCATTGAGGGACACCCTTAAGTGCTTCACACCAAGCAGGCACCTTGGAGATGCAAAGAATTATGACATGTTGCCTGTTTATCAAAGAGTTTATGGTCTACTTTAAATGGTCAGATGTCCTCAGCTTTGCCATGCAACCATGTGCGTAAGCCTGGGGCAGGAGGCTAGACAGCCCACCAGTACTTACAATAAAAATGATATTAAGGTAATTCAAACCTCTCAAAGACATTGAACACAAAGAGGTAGAAAGACAGGAGCTGCATCACAGAGGAAGAAAATCAGTATTTTCCTGATTTTAGGATTTCCTCCTACCATACTGAAATGATTAGAAAGAAAATTACAGCTACATTCCAGGTGCAGGTGGGAAAACTGTGGCTCCCAGGATAATACTCAGTTTTTCCAAGGTCCACAGCAGGCAAGAAAGCCAAGATTGGCAGTAAGCACACCTGATACTTTCTCACCCTGGCAGCGTTTTCATCTCAGGGAATGGAGCCACCTGACAGAGGACCTGGTCCAGGTCCTGCACAGCTGGACCTGATGCCCGCATCAGAAAGGCTGAGGAAGGAAGATCATAAGTTCAAGCTCAGCACAGGCTACTTAGCAACTGACCAAGACCCTATCTCAATCAATAGATCAATCAATAAATAAATAGAAGTTGGGAATATAGCTCAGTGTGAAGACCCTGGGTTCAATCCCCAGAATCACAAAATAAAGTTTTTTGCTTTTCACTGTCAAGCTGAGTAGACAAGGAAATCTGAATAATGTTTGCAAGCTTGCTGCAGGGGCTTACTAGAGTGGCCTTGAGTAAGGAATGCTTTTGCCTGGGACAGTCTAGTGGTGCTCACCTTGAAGAGCCTGGCAGCTGATGGAAAGGGCAAAGCCCGAGGAGCCGGACTTAGAGAGTGGAGGTGGGGTGGGCCTTCCCCACACAGGTTCCCATCCCGCACAGGGGCCAGCTTGTCTGTGCCCCTCAGGAAGGTGAAGTTTGAAGAAGTACGAGAAAGAGAAGGGAAAGTAGGAGGCTAGAGAGAGCAAAGGCAGAAAGAAGGAAGGGTTGGAGGGAGAGGACAGTGGGGGGTGGGGGAGGAAGGAGTACAGCAGGAAGGAAAGAGGAAGATACAAATAGAAGAGGAAAGGAGAAAGGGAGGGATAGAAGAGAGAGAAGTGGTGCAGGGGAGGAGAAAGGGGAATAGGGGACAGGGAAGAAGGAAAGAGAAAAGGAGAGGAAGGAGCGAAGGAGGGATGGAGACAAGGAAAAAGGAAGGGAGGGAGACAGCGGAAAAGAGACAGAAGGGAGGGAGGGAGGAAGAGTGGAGCCTGTCACCGGCGCATGTTGTCTCCACCCACGCCCTGGGCTCCTCCTTCCTCCGCTCCTCCCAGCAGCGCTTCTCAGATTAGCTGCTGTGTGACGCTTCCATCTTCTCATCTCACTAATTCTGTTTTTGATATTTTAATTTATTGCATTTTCATGGGGACCTCTTTCCCTTTAAGGCATTGTAATTAATGGACCAGTCTAATTTCCTCTGAGACAACATTCTTAATTGCCGTAATTCTCACTTATGTCTTTTAGGCGTCCCTGCTGGCTTGGGTTCATTTGCATTCGCATTCCCAGACTCTTTCCTTTTAAATACACCATCAGGGGAGAGGGTCTTCCCTCGCCACGTGGTGTGGGAAGCTTCGTGGGCCCTGTTCACCTTCTAATACCTCGTTTATAATGGAAAACCAGCTCACGCTGATGTACAGTGGATTTTTTATGAACTTCTGCGAAAAGGCTGAATTGCTTTTATGGAAAATAAGCACTGTGTATTAATAATTAGTTTCATGGGTGGACTAAAAGTTGCTTTTACGTTTCTTAACAACAACAAAAAAAAAACCCACAAAATTTACAGAAAAAGACCCCAGTGCTTATTACACTGTAGGTGCCCTGGGTGACACAGACAGGAACGGTGGACCCAGGAAAATAGTACACTGCAAAGCTATTGACCAACACACCCTCCCCCAACCCAAACTCCAGTGACCACTGATTTGTGTCATTTTGACATTCCACTATAATTTTGACATTTTTAGAATGCTATATAAATAGTGCCTTTGAACTTTTGATTCTAGTTTTGGTTATGCTTATTTTCCCAGGTATGTCTGAGTGTCCAAGTCTCATTCATATTGCTTTTACATTTCACATTATATTCTACTTTATAGATTTCATTCTACTTCCCATCATGTACCACAACACCCTCCCTCTTCTTAGGAAACAAAGAAAATACTTCAAGGTGAGATAAAAAATGAAAACAAAACAGCCACCACCGCTGCCACCAACAGCACAAGAAGACAAGCACTAAGGTTTCTGAGCACGGTGTGGAATCCTTGTGTTGCCCCCTCCTTTTTAGGACTTAAAAGCAGCAGGGAAAAAATGATCACAATCAGTGAACTCTGTGAATTTGTGTGGTTCTTTTCACCTCTTTTAGCCTCTCCTGCCTTTTTTATTTATTTATTTATTTTTTTGGTACTAGGAATCGAACTCAGGACCTTGTGCTTATCCTGTCCCTTCCTGCCTTATTTTTGACTTAGTAGCCACCTCCTAGATTTGGTTGTGAGGATTAACAAATGAGTAAGAATATGTCACATGCTCAGAGCAGTGGCAGGTATGCATTTGCTGCCATCCTCCCCCTGCTCCTGCCCCTCCACTTCCATCTCTTCTTTATCCTTATCTTCATCTTGATCCTCCTCCTGTTTCTTCACTGCTCCTTCCTCTGTCCCTTCTATCTATTCCTCATCTTCTCATTGCATGACAAAGGAGGGGTAGAAAGAGTCATCCCTTGGTGCCCTTGTTCTATACCACTACCCCTCAGAGATATTGGTCCCTAGAGCAGGGATTTGGCTAGTTCCAGTTCACACCCAACCTGCTGCTGAGGTTAGTAGGAGAGAGGTCCTGCAGCATCACAGATGTTACCTGACAGGCACACATCCACCTTCAGAGCTCGGAAAATTAGAAACCTCTCCTTTCTCTTTCCTCCTGATTCCACCCAGATTCCTCCTCGGGAGTATCACACAGAGCTGCCCGCACTCAGCCGTCCCTCCCTGGGTTCCCTGCTGTAGTAATCCAACAGAAGATTTGGTGTCTGTGGCCACTTGGGTGCCTGTGAAGTCAGCTGTTCTTTGGTAATAACCTAAGATAGTCGGTTTTCTGTCCATGTTGACCCATGATGTGATGATTCTATGAAGGGATTGCCATAGGAATGTTTTTCATTTTTACTGCAGTAAAATACACATAACACAAAATGTGTTACCTTAACCGTTTGTAGTATATAATTCCGTGATATTGCATCCAGCCACAGGGGTGTGTGACCATCACCACCCTCCATCTCCAGAGCTCTTTCCGTCTCACAAAATTGAAACTCTGTACCCACTAAAAAATAATCCCCCACTTCCTAACTTCCTCCAGCCCTTTGTGACCAACATTCTAATTTCAGTTTCTAATTTTGACTGTTGCAACAGCCTCATACATGTGAAATCACCCAGTGTTTGCTTTCTGTGTTTGGCTTATTTCATTCAGCACAATGTCATTGATGTTCACCCATGTTTTAGCAGGTATCAGAGCTTTCTCCATTTTTGAGGTTGGATAACATTTCATTGTGTGTGTACACTACGCTTTGTGTATCTGTTCATCTTTCAGTGGACACTTGTGTTTCTTCCATGCTTTAGCTATTGTGAATGATGCTGTTGTGACATGGCTGTAAAAACATCCCATCAAGACCCTGCTCTCAGTTCATTCGGCTCTATATTTGGAAGCGGAATTGCTGGATCACATGGTAATTCTATTTTTAATAGTCTGAAGAAACATCATACTGTCCTCCCCAGTGGCTGTACTATTTTACAGTCCTATCACTGTTCACAAGAGTTTGAACTACTTCATATTCTTGCTAACACTTGTGATTCTCTGTTATTTTAATAATAACCATTCTGATTGGAGGGAGGTTGTATCTTATCATTGTTTTGATTTGCATTTTCCTAATAATTAGTGATGATGATATTTCATTTTCTTACTTAACATTTGTATTTCTTATGTGAACATCTGCCTATCTGGGGAACTGTATATTCAGATCCTTGATCCATTTTTCAATTGGGTTGTCTGGAACTTTTTATTGTGTTTTGGAAGTCCTCTTTCTGTTTATTCTGTTTACTCTTTCTATTCCTGTTTGTTCTGTTTATTCCTTATAAGATTGTGATTTGCAAATATTTTCTCCCATTCTGTGGTTTTCTTTTTACTTTGTTGATATTGCCTTTTGATGCAAAATTTCTAAAATTTTTCATAAAGTCTAATTTATTTTTTTTCTTCTGTTGCTTGTGCTTTTGGTGTCCTATCTGAGACAGTCTCACTAAACACAATATCATGAAGATTTTACCCTATGTTTTCTTCTAAGAATTTTTAGTTTAGGTTTTACATTTTGACTCATTTTGAGTTAGTTTTTGTATATGGTATAAGGTAAGGTCCACTCCATCCTTTTGCACATTGATGTCCAGTTTCTCCAGCACCACTTGTTGAAAACACTTTCTTTCCTTATTGAATGATTTTGGCACCCCTGACCAAATCATTTGAGCCTATTTGTGAGGGGTTACTTCTGAGTTCTCTGCCCTGTTCCGTTGGTCTACATGTGGAGTGTTAGCCCCATATTGTTTTGACAACTGAAGCTTTGCAGTAAGCTTTGAATTCAGTAACTTTAAACCCTTCAGCTTTGTTTTGTTTTGTTTTTATTTTTGTTTTCGAGAACAAGTTAGCTTTGGCTATCCATGGTCCCTCAGGAATCCATATGAATTTTAGAATATTTTTCAAGTTTTTGGAAAAGTCATGGCTGAGATTTTGGTAGGGATTAGCCTTTGTATTTTTTTCATTTGAGGGTATTAGGGTTGCACCCAGTCTCAGCTCTTCTTATTTAATTTTAATACAGGGTCTCATTAAGTTACACAGGTTACTCAGGATAGGTTCAAACTTGTGATCCGCCTGCCTCAGTCTCTCACAATGGTGATATTACAGGTATGTGCCACTATCCCAGCTATGCCATTGCAATTTTTAAAATTTTTTTTGAAATATGTTTTGCTTCACAAGAAGTAGCAAAAACAGTGAAGAGACTTACTACATAGTCTTCTTTCAGTAATACTTTTTACATAACCTCAGTACATTGCCTACACTGGGAAAGTGACATGGACCCAACACGTAGTCTAGGACTGATATTGTGGCTCTTCCCACTCCCTCTAGTTTATTCCTGTGTTATCCTGTGCCCATAACTTCCTTGTCTTCAACAATTCTAGTCATCATGACTACTTTGCAAGAAGAAAGGAATTAGAAATCCAAAAAGAAAAGAAAAGCTCTCACTTCCATCAGCTCCTTTTAAGGAGTGCTCCTGTTTTGGCCAGAACTCATCAACATGGGCATAACTCACTATGAGGAGGCTGGGAAAGTAGACACACTGTTAGCTGCAGGTATTGCTGCTGTGAATAGACTCAAGAAAGGGGAGAGTGGAGACTGGGCAGGCAGTGTGCAAGGTCCCAGGGATCTGCTCACTGGAATGAAACATATGCACCAAAGTGCTAGTTGCAATTGGGATTCTTGACACTCACACTTTATATTATGGCTATAAAATATGTCATTCATCCCACATGAATATTTGGAATGCTTTGAATTGTTAGAGGGGAGTTGCAATGGCCCAAACATAGTAGTGTTCTCCCAAAAGCTTTGATTGAATTAAGGACACCTTGGTTTTTCAGAGTTCTTGCAAACTGAGTGAGAAGGGAACTTACTCTTGTGTAAACGATTCAGTGTGGATTGGGGAAGGGAGGCTTTCTGGAGGAGGTGTAGACACTTGAATCTTCCTGAGGATATGACTGAGCTGAGATCGAAAGCCTTTGTGACAGGTTAGAAATGAGGGAAGTGTTCAGATAGGAGGAAAAGCAAAGACAAGGGCCAGCAGATTAGAGGTAGGACCTGCTTCCAGGAGTAGCAGAAGCTCATTAAGTCTGCCAAGGAAAATGGGCAGAGAGTTTCTGCATAACAAGGTAGAGTCTTGTTATACCTTTGGGAAAGTGATTTATGGAAGATAGTAAATTACACTGAGTGATTTCAATGTTAGCAACTTCACATTCCTCAGATAAAATCAGATAATACTAGGTCATAATGTATTATCAGTTTTGTATATTTTTATTCAGTATAATAATATTTTATTAAATACTTTTATTTGATTACGCATTCATACAGCATGTTGTTCTGTAAGTTATTTTATAATATCTTTATCAGGTGTTGGCATAAGAATTTTCCTGTCTTTGTAAAACTAGTTGTAAGTATTCTACCTTCAATTGTCTTACAAAGTTGTGTAAGATTATTGTTATTCTTTTCCACAAATATTTAGTACTCCGCGTGTTGCGGTAGAATACTTGCCTATAATAGACGAGGCCCTGGTTTGAGCAAACAAACATACATAAATACTTAATAGAAGTCACTAGTGAAACATATGGGCTAAAGTATTTGGTGACAGTGTTTTTGAAAACCAGCTCAAAATTTTTATAAGATATAGGACTAATCAGACTTTCTGCTTCTTCTTGTGTCAATTTTGGTGAGTCTTCTTTTTCAAATTTCTCTGTTTCCTCAAAATCATTGAATTCTTTGGTGTGCAGTTAGTTATTTTTAATTATTTAATATTTGAAAGACCTGCACATACAGTCTCAACTTCATTCCTTTTCTTTTTGTTTCATCAGCCTAGCGTTTATCAGGTGTGTGGGTCATTTTAAGGAAGCAACATCTGCTGGAAGCTCAGTTCCTTACTAGTTTGTTTCTCCATTTACTCTCTAATTCATTATATTACTCAGACCTCCGTTTTACCTAAAATCACATCCTATCACTTTATAGTTCTCTAACCTACTTTATTTGTTCTTCAGGACACTTATTACACTTATCATATTGCATATTTATTTGCTATTTATATATTCATTGCTTGCTTCTTTGATCAAAGCAGCAACCTTTGATTATTTTGAGTCTTTAATGTCAAGTACATATTACACATTTTAAAACCAAAGCAGTAAATTTATTCAACTTATCTTTATTACCATTGATATGGCCATAGAACACAGAGAGCTGAATAAAAGACTTCTTTTTGAGAGCTTTGCCATTCTCTAATAAAGTTATGCTTAGTTTGCTCTTACATTGAGTCAAGAGCTGGATACAAATTGTCTCATTGTATCTCTTAACCATTTTGCAGGCTCAGAGCTACTGTAACCTTAATTTATAAAGGAGGAGACTAAATTCCTGTGGACAAAGTGATTCTCCAAAATCACACAGGTGATGGGGTGGGGGGTAAAATCTAACCACAGATACTATAAGGCCAGAGTGTGGCTGCTTATCCACTAGGTAACGCTACTCTGTAGTACCATCTTCTCCTCGCCTGTGGTAGAAGTCCTACTTCTAGTCATGTTGATATCATGGTGTCTTGGAATATCAGTGACAACTGTACCTGCACAGGACCCAATATGGATCAAACCACACCACTCACTTACCCTGTAACACACCCCCGGTTTTAGCTATCAATTTAAAGCTCACCCCTGGAAAATTTTATGTATCTCTAGATTTCTGCTCAAAAAATCAGGTTGTCCATATATTTCCAGCTATAACATAAGTAATAGTTGGACATATAAATTTGGATTCCCAAATAAATTCTTGATTAATTCACATACAATTTAGGAATCCAGTAATAACCATCCTATGACAGATCCTCAGGTTGAGATTGCAATAGATCAGGTATTCCCAACCAATGGGACCAAGTCTAATGCCAAATCCTAAGGCCTAATTGGTCTAGACATTGGGCTTGATCTGGGGATTCAGAAAAGCTTACCAAGGAGATTCAAAATGAAGAGACAGAGGGGATAAAATTCACAGAAAAGGCAGACACTGATCCACATCAAACCAGCCATGTAGCCTTGCATTTTTAACCTTCCCAGTATTTCTCAAGTACATCCTCTCCTCTCCATCTCAATGTGTGATCATGGTCCTTACACATTTCCATAGCCAACCCAGGTAATCTTATAAAAGGTAAAGCTAACTGTGCCACTCTTTTGTACAAGGAGTTTCAAGAGGTTCCAACCACTCTTAGCACAAGGTCTGAACTCATTGGCATAATGCAAAATCTCTTCAATCACTTAACTACCTCTCCAAAAGTCCTACCTCATTGTGCATAAGATTCTTCATCAGTCTCATACCTATGCTGCAGTTCTGTTCATCAAACCCACAATAGCAGGCAATCCTTCTAGCACTGAGCTACATGCTCAGCCCCTCTGATGCTTTTTCCGTACTGATTCCCCACTTGCAATGTTCTTTACTTCTTTTTTATTGGGGTACTTGCTGTTCATCTTACAGACTATTTGGGACATTTCCTTAGATCACTTTTTTGATGATACAGTGAGATTTTCACCAAGCATACATACTTTTCTCCTAAGTATATAGTCTGACTATATTCCCAATCTCTTTTGTACTTAGAAATGACTGTATGATAAGCAATGTAAGAGACAGTACTGAAAGCCACTTTGAACTGTGGTCCATTAACTTCCCTCTCTTCTCTGAGATAACCAATAGCTCTTTCCCCTCTTTCTCTGTTTAGCAATTGGAAATGGAGGCTCATACAACCTTTCCAGGGTGACAGACCAAAAGGTAGAAATAGTCTGACCTCTTGAATGACAGCTTAGAGTGGGTGCCCTCTGTCATCTAGGGTTTGATATCATCTTTGTGAAAGCAAAGTGCACGCACACACACACACACACACACACACACACTTCCTCTGTGCTCCAGCCATTGTGATTTGAGGGTTTCTTTTATAACAGCTAATGTCACTTCATTAGTACATATTACCAGTCTTGATACATTTGAATTCAGTTGTACCCAACAACAATTATTTAGGATCTATATACCAGGAACAAGGTAAAGTTGTGGGATTCTAGCATAGTATGGCATAAATATTTTCTGCCCTCTTGGGCAGGACTGCTTACAGTCCCCAGATTTGTTGCTCTGCTTCTGGTTCTCTGGGTAGTCTATAATTTTGTCTATAACACTTGTCATGGTTTATTACCAATGTGTCTTTGCATTGCTGCCCTGTGAAAATATGAGTTATTTGAGATGAGGTTCCATGCTTAATTGTACTTCTAGCAGGATTTTGCCTAAAACACAGCAAATGTAGGAAAATAATATTATGGTTTGGATCTGGGATATCCCCCCAAGCCTCATGCACTCTGAGGCAGGGCCTTGGGAAGGCGATTGGATCATGAGGGCATGGTACTCATCAATGCATTAATCCATAGATGAGTTCAAAGATGAATATGCTGTTGGGAGGTGAGTCCTGATTGGAAAAGGCAGGTCACTGAGGGCATGATCTTGAAGGAAATATCTCCTTCCCTGACTCCTCCCTTCCTGGCCAATGTGATGTGAGCAGCCTTTCTCCAGAAGATCCTTCCACTGTGCCATTTCTGCCTTTGTACCAGCCAGCTGGAAACATAAGCCAAAATAACTCTATCCTCCTTTGTTGTGGGTGTTGGATATCATGTCTGAGTAATGAAGAAAGTGACTAAGTCAGATTTTAGTACTGGAAGGACCGCTGCTGTGACTACCTGACCATGTAGTTTAGAAGCCTTTAGAACTGGCTTGTGGGAGGGGTTTTGAAAGGTTTGGAGATGTCAGCTACAAAAGTCCTACAATGCTATGAGCCAATCTTGATGGGAAACTCTGGACAGAGCTCAGAAAAACAGAATGCTCATTGAAATGCAGACAGTAAAGAGCAGGCTCAGAGCATTACCATTTGTGTTACACTCAGGCAGAAATTTGTGTGCATTTTGCTCATGTCCTGCGGCTTTTTGGGAAACTAAGATTAAGGGAGACGGACAAACTAATCTGTGGGAAGAAATTTCAAGGCAGCCCAATGTTTAAGCTGTACTACTTGCAGCTTTTAGCAAGATTTATAGTAAGAATTAGGAGTAAAAAGTCCAGTTGAGAAGTTTTCAGTTTTATCAGAAAGGAAGCACCTGCAAGCACCTTTCTTAGAGAGCTTGGCTGCTGAAAAGACTAGAATTAAAAAGAAGTCAAGTACAGTGGTACCTCAGTTCATGAACACTTCTCTTTGCAAACAACTTGCTTCACAAATAGAACCATTTAGGAAGAGTTTGTTTTTGTTTGAGAGCTCTGCATGGGATGACAAACAGAGCCATAGCCATCTTTCCCGCACAAACACAAATGTGACCATCTTTTCCAAAATTATAGAACAAATTAAGCTCATGAATGAAGACACCACTGTACTTTGCATCAGGACAATAAGAAAGATGCCTTGAAGGCATCTCAGAAATCTTAGAGACTCCACCCATCACAGGTTTAGGGTGCAAAACAATAAACCTTTCATTTCAGAAGAGAAACCCTGGGCTTCTTGCTTGAAAAGGGTGGCCTAGGAACTTGGCTTTTCAGGATTCAGTTCACAATGCTCAGCCATACAGACACTCAGGGACCTCTTCAGCCATGATCCAAGAGGCCCTGGCTAGTGCTCCTGGCAGCAGACCTTGGCATTACCCATGTGATGCTGGTTTTATGGACATGCTGAATGCAACTACTCTCCTTTTTTGCAATGAGAATGTTTATTCCATGCCATTGTATGTTGCCAGTGCTTAACTTTATTCTTGATTTTTATAGGGGCCCATAGCTAAGCATTTGCCCTAAGTCCCTGAGGAGATTTTGGATTTAAACTTTTCAGCAATACTGGAACTATTAAGACTTTGGTAACCTTTAGAGATGGACTAAATACATTTTGCACAAAGAGATATGAATGAGCCTTTTCAGGGCCAGGAGTGGACCACTGTGGTTTAGATCTGAAATGTTCTCTGAAAGCCTCATGCACTCAAAGCAGGCTTTTGGGAAAGTTAAATTATTGGAGTACTGTACTCATCAGTGAATTAATCCATATCTGATTTTATAGCTAAGTGTGATGTTGGGAGGTGATGCCTGGTCAGAAGAGGTGAGTCACTTGGGGGGATGGGCTGGAAGAGTATACTTCCCTCCCTGACTTCTCATTTCTCTGTAGTATACACGCTATAGCCTGAACATTGGGCTGCCTTAAAATTTCCTCCCACAGATTAGTTAATCCATCTCCCTTAATCTTTGTTTCCCAAACAGCCTCAGGACATTAGCGAAATGCAGATAAATTTCTGCCTGAGTGTAACACAAACAGTCTCAAATCCAACTGCCAAAGGAGTTCTTGTTTCCAACTGAAATGCTCTAAACCTGCTATTTACTGTCTGCATTTCAATAAGCATTCTGAGCTCTGTCCAGAATCTTCCATCAAGATTGACTCATAGCATTGTAGGACTTTTCTAGCTGACATCTCCAAACCTTTCAAAACCCTTCCCACAAGACAGTTCCAAAGGCTTCTAAACTACATGGTCAGGTAGTCACAGCAACAATCCTACTTTGCTTTACTTTGTGAGTATCAGATATTTTGTCTCAGTGATAAAGAAAATGACTAAGAAATTTAATGAGTAAATGCACCACCCAAGGTTCTCATCTTGAATTCTTTTGGCCCTGGACATGGAGAAATATTCCCTGCTCCATGACCTTTTTGTGCACTTTATGGTACAGTGTGCACAAAACAAGACAGAATTATTGAATCTTAGGGGGAATTTTATGTCTCCCTAAATGATTATGCCTTCCAATGAGAAATAAGATATTTGAGAATTTTCTTCATTTTCCTCCTACTTTGCTTTGAATTGGACTGCATTTGCAGTGTTTCTCCTGCTCAGAAATGATGAATGCCCTTTAAACCAACACAGTGATATTTGCAAATGAACTTAAAGAGGGAGAAAATTGCATAGGAACAAAGTCGGCTCCAGCAACCAGCTCAGAAAAATACATTTTTCAAGGTAGTAAGCAAAAGGAATTTATCCAATTTAATATTCAAGTAGGTCTATAAAATTAATAAGTATTCTGACTGAAAAGCATAATTAAACCAACAGTGAATGTAAATGAGGAAGGGAAGTATTGTGCTATGACTGGAATAGCATTTTGCAACCAAATGGCCCATACCAAAAAAACAAATTATTAACGCAGTCTTATTTCTTGAGAAGCAAAGAAGCCCTTGCTTCTCTGCAGTCACCTTCCTAGGAACGTATGAGCCAGGAGGACAGGGTCCACTGGAACAAGCAGAAGTTCCCTCCGCATTGAAACCAAGAGGGAGCTGCCATTTTTTCATATCCAGGAGGAGGTTGTTCAAGAAAAAAAAAAAAAAAAAAAAAAAAAAAAAAAATCCCACCTCCCATCCTCTGGCAGACACTGTAACTGTCCACCAAACAACCTTCTTGCCGATCAGAATCTGTTTTATTTCTGGGCAATATGCAAACTCCACTATGTGAGCCATGGCTAGTCTGAGCTACCCGTACCACCCCTAATTTCCTTTGCTGTTTACCTGATTTCCCAGCTCTTCTTGCAGCTAACAGTGGCTGTTTGACACCATCCTGGCCAATAAAACATCAGCAATTATCTGCTGAAGAACTCTGCAAAACATTTCCTCCCTGATTTTAAAAAAAAGAAATAAAATAAACCTTTTTTAAGGTCCTGACTACCCCTACCATCCTTATCCCTCCTGTCTTTGAAGTAACTGAGATTCCTGGACCAATAGCAGCTAACTTATAATGATGACCCCACAAAGGCATCTGTATTATTTTTAGGCTACTGCTGATTAGAATTGTATCCCTGTCCAACATCATCCTAATAGTCTCCCCAAATTCAGCACCTCCATAATATTTCTAGATACCCTCCTCTGGTGAGCTACCCTCCTCTCTGTAGCTAGCCAGGTCAGGCCTTATTATCCTTTCTGAGAGCTCCTGCTACAGCATTCCAGTTGGTCTCTCTGCCTCCTGCCTCATTCGGAGCTTCTCCATCACACAGCTTGGTGAATGTCATGTTCCTCCTCAACTTGTATATCTCACAGGTGTCTATTTATTCTTTAGGACTTTTTAGGATCAAAATCAACTACAAGGGCTGGGGATTTCACTCAGCGGCACAGCTCCTGCCTGACAAGCGCAAGGTCATGAGTTCGACTCCCAGTACTGGAAAAAAAAAAGTCAACTACAAACTCTTTTAAAAATCCATCTCCATTTCCTATGTAAAACTGTTTCCTTCTCCTGAATGTACTACTATGTCTCCTTCCTTCTCCCTTCTCTTCTTTTTCTCCCTTTTCCCTTCCTTCTTGCTTCCTTCACCCCTTTCTTCCATTCCTTCCTTTTCTCTCTCAGAAAGCACATTAAGTCTTATCTCTTTAAAGCATGGTTATGCACACTTCAGTGGAGTTCTGCCTGTCCAGCTGTGTCATGGGTAGAGAATGTACCTCACTCCTTTTGCATCCCTAGCTCTTAGCACAGGATCAAATGTCTCCTAAGAACTCTGTAAATATTTGTAGAATCAATGCACCTGGTAAACACAGGAGATAAAGTGTTGAGTCAGACAGAACGATCTCTGCCCTTGTGAACCAAACACTTCAGTTGGGACACTCAGTAAACAAAAGCCACAGAAAGATTCAAGCTTAGAAAGTACGGGAGCTACTGCAAAGGAGAAATTAAAGTTGCTGTGAATAGTGAGACATGTAGGTCTAATCAGATGAGGAGGGGGAAGTCCGATGAGGACTCTTGGAGGAAGCCACTTGTGTTGAGACTATCAAAACCACAAAACAGGAAGGATCTAGGTATTTCCAAAAAGCTAGAGAGAAAGCAGTGACATGGCAGAGTGGGGAGAGGACAAGTGGAAAACTTGCTCGCAGGTGAGGCGAGCAAGGCCCAGGCAAGAGAAGGCTCAGAACCATGCAAAGAAGTTTATAAGGTAAAAAGTTTATTTTTTCATGTTAACATTGTCCAATTGTGCCACAAATTGTGTGTGTGTGTTAATTAAACTTGTCAAGTGGTTCCACTATATGGAAAATATTAATTATCAAACTGTCAAATCCATAATACCTTTCCAGCATTTATTAATAATGTACATGTAACTTAGCTTGCTGCTAGAATGAATTAATAAGAGTTCTTTCCCACTCTTGTATGACCCGAGGCATACAAAGTTTTGTTTATGCATTAGACTTCAATTTTAAAGTACTGCTTAATGGTAAGACTTGGTTTAATTCTTTTTCATTATATTTTATTGTAGTAAGAATACTTAACACGAGATTTACCCTCCTGACACATTTTAGGAACATATGTTCTCCTTGATTGTAGGTATGACATTCAGCAGATCTCTAAAATTTATCCATCTATCCCTAGAATTTGTCCAGTAGTTTTCACTCCTGTTGAATAGTAAATTTCCAGTCTCTTCTCCCTGTTCCATCAACCACCATTTGATTTTCTGAATCTATGAGTCTACTTTAGATCTCTAACATGAGTGGAATCGTGTGTTTGTTTTGTGAGTGTTTATCACTTGGTGACTAGTTTATTTCACTAGTATAATTCCTCAAGGTTCATCCACTCTGTTGCATGGGGGAGAATTGCTTTCTTTTGCACACTGTGTAGTACTCCACTGGATATACACTCAGTACATTTGCTCTATCCATCAGACACACAGGTTGTCTCTATTCCCAAAAGGATGCTTTATGTTTATCCAGTGCATACTGGGAAGATGGTGGTAGCGATCTCATTTACCTATCAAGACTATGCCATTGGCTCATATGAGCCACTGGCAGAGAATAAGAGTGCATGGAGGGAGAATGTAAGAGTCTGTTTTAGGACAAGATGGCAGCTTGAGGGGGTGTCACTGGGACTGGAACAGGCAGGTTGGAAGGAGGTTTTGGAGTTAAATCCACAAGTGTGGGTGGCAGGTAGGGACCTGGGGCTTGGGGTGGGTGAGTCACCATTTCAGGCAGAGCTGTCTGTACCTTCCCACTTCCATCTGTGCCTCCTGCCTTCCCTTGGGCATCAAGCCAGACCCATGCAGCTCAGAACAGCTGGCAGACTCCCCATCCCAAGCAAACCACTCATGGGAGCAAGGTCAAAGAGAAGTCTTTTCCTTCTAGGAAAAGCAATGAAGCTCATAAAGGAGAGGAAAAATGTGAGCCCTGCCTGCCTTTCTTCCCACATGTGTGTCACTACAGAAAGGTGTGTGCACCTTTCCCAATAACAAAATGGCACGGATAGGAGGAAATCTGAGGTGTTTGTGCATTTCCCAAAGTCTGTTTGCCCTAGAAGATGCGCCCTACTTCCCTCAGACCCCCACCCAAGTGAGGTGTATGCAAACTCCTCAGCCTCCCACCCAAGACCTGGTTCTTGCCAGTGTGGTTTGACTCCTCTGCCCCAGTTCAGGCAGGACTCCAGCCACAGACTCTCTGAGCCTCCCAGCCTGACTGCACGATCCATCTGAACTTAAATAATTAATCATCTAAGTAGCTGATTCCTATCCCATTAGGATGGAGGAACACGCCTGCTTTTATTCAGTCTGCTGACAGGTTGCAGACCTATTTAACAGCACCAAATTAATTCACTGTTGAGGGCTTGCCTGGAATTCTGACCATGGTCTAGGTCACCCTGTGTTTGGGAAGCATCTTCCAGGCCCCAGCAAGCTCCCTGGCCCACAGACTCGGAGGAAATGCTCAACTCTCAGCTTTAATATGTACAAGGAACGTGACTCGGATTCAGGGAACTGATTTAATCTCTATGTTTTGTCTTTCTTAGAATGAAAGAAGACACCACAATATAGCAGTGAAGACACTAAAGTCAGAGTGGTGCAGGTTCAATTCCCAGCTCTGCCACTTCACTGTGTGACCTTGGGTGGTTCACTAAACTTCTCTGTTACTACTTCTCTAAATTGAGACCTGTATCTATCTCATATATTTGCTGTGAAAATTAGATAATGCATTTTTAAAATAGCTCCAAACTTGGCATTTGATTAGCTACTCAATAACTGTAAAGTGTAATTGTGATTACGGCTGGTTTATCATCTCACATAATTGTTTCAAGAAAAGCACTTTAGTACATTAAATAGATGTTCAAATGACAACACCATCAACAACGGGGACAATGAACAACCTTTACTAAATGCTTGCTGTGTGCCAGAGACATTCCCAACGGTTCACTGGTGTTAACGCCTTCAATTCTCAGAGCAAAGATCCTCATTTTCATATAAGGAAATGCAAAGAACTTAGTAAATATTAGATAATAATGCTATCAACACACATTTGATCTGCAGTTACTGTCTGCTAGGTCCTATGATCAGCCCCAAGAATAAACATTCTTGCCTTCTTGAAATTCATAGGCCACAAAAGAGGTAGATTAACACATTGGTAACTTAACTTAAAATGCCATGCTCACAGTATGAATATAATCTTACCCAAACACTAAGTTAATAAGCAGTGTTTTCTGGAGCAGTAGGGGAGAGGATTAAATCTAATATATTGGGGGGGTGTTAACTAGAAACATACGAAGGGGAAATATGGTCACTACCGATTAGAAGTAACTCCTGTCCTACCTGCCCTGGTGGGAACAAACGCTCCTCAGGTGTAAAGGGAAGAGGGTCAGTGAGGCCCATCCCACGGCCCTTGTCCCCTGCTGCTCCAGCTCAGTAGCAGAGCAGGAGATACTCCATGCTGCTTACCTGTAGGTATGGAATCATCCATGAACTCCAGAGTTGTGGCCTTGTGTTCATAACAGCAGTGACTTCTGTGTTCTTTTTGAGGTAGGCAGCAGATTTAGTAGAAACTAACCATTTTATTCACTCACTCACTCATTTATTCATTCATTCAATATTTACCAAGTACCAGACTGTAGGTGCTGATGACACAGTTCTATGCCATCAGAACTGTGCTATCAGAACACTTCATCTCTAGTCAGGGGACAGACTGTGAATGAATATTATGAAGAAATATTTAGTGCATCTACAGTGATAAGTGCTGGGCTAAGGAGGGAGGGGCTGGGATGGAGCATGGAACTATTTCACATAGGATGTTGAGAAGAAGTTTCACCCAGAAGATTGTATTTGACCAGAAATTTGAAGGAAATAAAGGGGCCGTGTACATACTAGAAGGGCATTCCCAGAAAGTGGCAGCATAAGCAAGGGCCCTGGGGTGGGAACTGACTGGGTGAATTTGGAGAACAAGAGGCAAAAACAATCAGAGCTAATTGAGTAATGCTGTCAGAAAGGTAATCGAGCTGTATGAGTCTCATAATCCATGGTCAGACTGTGGTTTTCACTCTTGGTGAAGTGTAAGGGATTTGGGGGAGTTTGAAGAAAGGAGACAGACTCTAACCTTTTTGTCTGCTGGAAGATTACTCTGGCTGCCACACTAGGAGACTGTGCTGGGCAAGAGCAGAGACGGAGCACTGGTTAAGATCTGAGGGGTGAGGGAGCCTCACTCCAGGTGATCACCCTGGAAGTGGCAAGGAGCAGAGTTGGAACATGGATCTGTTTTGAGAACAGAGTGTACAGGGCTTGTTGATGGGTCAGATGTGGGTGACAGAGAGAAAGAAAAGCATGTAGGAGATCCCAAATTCTTTAACCTGGACCGCCAGAAGGATGGAACCCCATTTATCAAGATGGGCAAAGTGTGAAGGAAGATTGGGAGCCCCTTTGTACCCATTTGGCATGAGACACTGCTATGATCAAAATGATTGTATCCACCCCAAAACGCATATGCTGGAATCCCAGCCCCAAAGCTATGGTTTTAGGAGGTGAACCCTTTGGAAAAGGAAGTAACAGTGGCTTCTGCTCATTGGAATCAGTGTCTTTTAAAAGAGCCCAAAATATGGCCTGTGACACAGCTTAGCGGCACAGCGCCTGCCTGGCAAGAGCGAGGTCCTGAGTTTGATTCCCAGTACTCAAAAATAAAAGGATGAAAAGAGCTCAGAACGCCCCTTTCCTTTTCCAAATGTGAGAACACATACCAGAACCTTGATGTTTACCTTCCCTGTCTGCAGAACTGTAAGAAATAAATTTCTGTTGTTTTCAAACCCCTTAGTTAGAGGTAGTGTGTTGTAGTTGTACAGACAGCCTAAGATCAGGTGTCAAAAAGACACCCTTACCAAACTGTAGTCCAGTGGGAGGTTCCAGGGAGACACTTAGGGTTGGAGGAAGAAATCTGAGGGTCATTAGCATAAAAATAAATGCATTGAAGTCCAGGAGACTACAAGGTACAGTGATGGAAATGAAAACAGATCAAGAAGAAAAGGATTCTGAAGAATTGTCCCTGTTTTGGCCCAACACTGAAAACAGAGGTTTCTAGCGTAGTCTGCAAATGGACTTCAGGAAGGCTGTGAACTCAGAGGGGTAAAATAAAGTGCAGCTCATTTCTCTCTACTTCTAACTGAAATTTGATGTGTCCCTCAGTGATGAATGAGGGAATAAACCACAACAGTAATAGTGCAACCATGGCTGTGTCACCAATAGAAATCACAGATAATTATCACATTACAAGTGTTGTGGATATTTCAAAATATCACTTACCCCATATCACAATTTCAAAATAACGAAGTTTTTGGATCTGCCACTGAATCTTTTTATTTCATGTGCTAATAAAGAAGCCCTTCTATTACCATTTCACACATTCATTTCTTTAAATATTTTGATAATTATTTTCCAGTATAATTAGTTTCTTTGAAATGCAATGTATTTCATGCATTTTTTAAAAAAAAAATCATTATTCTGGAAAGATATCCATATACTCCATCTACCTGCCACGGAGTTCTGAGTCTCTCTCTCTCTCTCTCTCTCTCACACACACACATAGAGTACAGAACCCCTGGTCAGAAGGTTGAAGGAACATGGAGGAGGTAAAGATGAGCCCAGATCTACTGTGATTCCACAAAACTGGCCTCTCTGACTTTGCCTTCTCTCCCTGTGAGCACAACCTATTTGCCTGGGTCTGTGCGAGGCGCCACTTGGATTCTTATATGAGTGGCCAGAGCCTCTTTCTTCAATGCCAGTGGTCCAGGAGTGGGTAAGTATCCTATAGGTGTTATAGTCATGATAGATTCTCACAACCTGCTCAGCTCTACTATGCAAGCGCCAATAACTATTCTTGCATATAGGTGAAGGCTTTTACAGCTTGGGAGCTGTTATGGTTTGTGTCTGTGTGTCCCCCCAAAGCCTCATGCGGCCATGGGGCAGGCTTTTAGAGTTTGATTGATTATGGGTGTGAGAGCTACACCCACCCTGGGGTGCATAGTTTGCATATGTAAGGGAGAGGAAAAGGCTGCTTGAGGCCATTCCTCCCCATTCCTCCCTTTTAGTGTTTGTTGCTTTGCTGTGTTCTGCCGACATGAGCTGTAGCCCTCTGCCATGTGCCACTCTGCCTTGTAATCTGCCAAGTATGGACTGAAACCTCCACAAACTGTAAGCAAAATAAACCTTTCCTTCCTTAATTTTGGGCGTCAGGTATTTTGTCCCAGCAATGAGAGAAAAGTAACCAAGACAGGAGCAGAGAATTGGAATTGTCATTGCATTTTTTCATGGCTTTCTTTCTTTGAGAAGTCTTGGGCTCAGAGAGATCTCTGTGGTGAGCATGTTCTGTTTGCCTTGATTTCATCAGAAGAGGAACATTTCCTCAGAGAACACATCATGCCTTACAAGGCTACTTTCAGAGTACAAGTTCTTTTTTCCTGATGACACCATCTCTTTTGTCCTAGCCCATGTAAGTCCCTCCCAGTCCCAGAAAACAGTAGGAGTGAGGGGAAAATGAGCTATTTTGACTATTGTTTTTGCAAAGCTTCTATCAAAAACCTTGTGGGTTCCATGTATCCCACTGCACCTCTTAAAATAGAAGGACCAGAATATTCAGATCTGCATTTTGGGTCCTGTAGCCTGCAGCCTTGTATCTCTCTGATGCTGCTTTGGGATATAACAAATCGCTCACTAGATTTCCTGGCTCACGTCCACTGTCTTGAGGCAGCAATCAGGTGGGTAGAGAGTTCCAGAGAATTGTCTGTAAGCCAAAGAGAAATCAAAAGATTCAGAAAGCATCATTCTGCCTGAAAAAGTCTTCATAACCAATTTCTATCACTTGTAATAGAAATATGGAAAAGATTACAAAAACTCTTTATCAACAAGTGGTTTCATTGTGTGTGTGGTGCTAGGGGTTGAAGGCAGGGCCTTTGCACTGAGCTTTATCCTCAGGCCATTTTACTGTAAGGCAGGGTCACCCTAAGTTGTTAAGTTGCCCAGGCTGAACTCAAATTTGCAATATTCCTGTCTCAGTCTCCCAGAGTGCTGGGATTGGAGGCATACATCACCATCACTTGTTCATGAATGAGCTTTAAGTGACATTCTGAACCACCATGTGCTAATAAATGCAGCTGTAGTTGTTTTCTCCATTGGTAAAATGGGGGAAATGACTCCTACTAAATGAAAGAACTATATGATTCTACTGTGAGTTTTCCTTAGTCAAAATATTCTTAGAAAAATATTTTGACAAGAAGTTTAGGATTAAGGGGCAAATGTAAAAGGCATCACCTGTAAAAACTCAGAAGATAAAAGCCTTGGTCCAACAGCTTTGCCTGGAAAGGTACAAAAATTAGACAAGAAATAGACACCCTTTAACATGTACTGGGAAGTTTATTTTAATAACCTTGAAGTGGGGAAAGCCTTTCTAGGCATTCACTCATTCAGTCAACAAATACTTCTCAGCGCCAGACACCAGCACGCCCAGGAAAACCCATGTTTGTCCTCCAGATGGCTTCCCACAAATATAGATGTGAGCTGGGGAACTTAGAGAAATGTTTGCAAAAACAAAGCTTTAAGAGCATTCTCCTGGGTTGAAGGCTGAAGCAATGGGCTTTGCCATCTACTAGACAGACCTTCCAGGCTCCAAACACCAGTGCTTCTCCTTAGCAGTCATGTGACCCTGGTCACATTGTTAAGTTCTCTGGGCCTCTGTCACCCACTGAGCTGTTAGGTGCACTGAATGATAAGGACATAAAATACTGAGCACAGGACTTGCTTTTCACATGCTCTTCACAATCATAGTGATTTCTGTTAACTAAAGCCTCAAAGTTATTTTTAAAAATTTCCCAGAGAACTTCACTCACAAAAGTACAATTTTATAATAAGCTGATGTTATTCACAAAGTTCAGCACTGCAAATTTCCTCTGTTTCCCTAGAATAAGAGGTAGGACTACATGCACCTGTTACCCCTTCACTCCCTCAGTTATACACATTTGGAGACAGTTTGGGTTGTCACAGCTGGGGTCAGGAGCACTCCTGCATTACTGGGTAGTGTCCGGGGATATCACTAAACATCCTGCGGTGTGATAGCAACCCCTCCCCCCAACAAAGAGTTATGAGGCATGAAATGTCAGTCATGCTCTAGTTAAGAAGCCCTTCTCTACAAGGAGCTAGCACATGCTCATGTATGTATATGTTCACTCATACAGGCACGCTTTCAGCAAATATTTGTTGAGGCCAAACCATGAGTCCAACACTCTTTTTAGGCACTGGAAATACAATGGGGAGCACAGGAGGGCATAATCTCTGTCCTCACGAAGATTGCATTTTAGCCGGAAGATATATTTGAAGTAATTGCACAAATAATTACTTAATTCCAGTACAGGTCAGTAAGCAGCAGACAGCGAAGTGAGAGCGAGTGAAAGCAGGAGCTGGGGAGACCGCTGCATGGGAGTAGAGTTTACCCTAACACTCAAAGGATCTGGCAGGATGTAACCCATAGCCCTGGGGCCACACTCATTCTGTGTTGGATCACTAAACTGCCATCACCTGGCACTGCAGTTGCTAAAATCATAGAGAGACTGAACAACCTAGAAATTAGGATTTTGCTTCAGTCTTCACATTTGTAAGAAGGAGCTCCTGCTTCATTGGTTCACAGTAAAGACTGAGTTAAACAAGGTAAACCAATAATATAAAATACTCCAGTAGCAAACACTACATGAATCTTAACCATTCTGAGTTAGTATTGGTATTTGGAATGAGGAAGGAGCTCTTTCAAGCAGAACTGGACCTGGGAAATAGGGAGAAGACACTAGGCAAACCTTGGCTATTCAACTCAAATTCTCACATTTTCCAAGCGCCCCGGTCTCTGTGGTATGAATTTAAGCCATCGCTGTAAGCCACTTTGAAGTGACAGCATTTGAGACTGGGAGTGTGAGTTATATTCTGCTTACGAAAATGAACAATCAGCGTAAAAACCGTAGTGAGCCAATACTAAGCAAAGACAAAAATGTGAAATCCAATTATTATTCAAAGAGTGGTCTTGATTTCATAGCCTCCCTAGTCTCAGTTCTTTAAATCCTTCATCAACTCATTGAAATCTCCTCATTTATGGATCTTCCACTCCATAGAAAAGGAGTAATAGTGTTATTTTTATAACTAGTATAAAATATTCTTTAGAGGTTTCTGTGTCTTTTTTAGAAAAACATCTTGATAATAAGCCTTAAGGGTACAGAGAAACAATGTGATAGAAACAAGGAGACGGATAAGCAGTCCAGGGAGAGTAGAGAAAAAGGCACAAAACATCAGCAAAAAGGCAAAGAAAAGTCTATTTTTAAAAATCAGAAATAGATATATGGGAAGGATTTTTGAGATTACCCATGCCTTAAAACAAATTGCAAGTGCTGTCCATCACCTGCAACCTTCCATTAATACTGCACCATACACAAGGAAATGTTTTTTCGTGAATTTTACACTCAGAAAATCTAGGAAAACTTGCTGGCATCCACATCTACATTGGCATCCCCTAAGTGAGGTCTCTGTGGGATGAACAGAAATGAAAACTAGAGACAACTCGAAGGATGCGAGACCCCGGGATTTGTAGGAAGTCTTGGAGCAGAAGAGAAATGTTCCAGCTGAGTGTGGGGTGGGAGCTCGGGTCCATCTTAGGAAGACAAAGGGGAAAGTTCACAGCGGACTTGCGAGGCACACGATGTGGTGGTACAAGGTTCCAAACTTTAGACTGAGTTTTTCCGCTGAGGAGAACTGGGGCCCAGAGACTATTGTTAAAATAGGGATGGATTCAAATTTAAAAAGAACATGGAAGAAATCGTCAAGTGCTCAAAACAGATCAAATAAAAACAGTAAATTCTCAAATTTAAAAAATTGTAAAAGTGCTCAGCTAACCTGAACAAAGCAAAACAAAGAAAACCGTGTTGCAGACGAACAAAAGAAAAACAATAAAAAGGGGAAACTGTGGATGAATGTTGTACTTATTTAAGACTCACTCTCTCTTTTGGATTAAAAAGGTGTATTTCAACTTTCGCCTGTTTTCCACAGGGACTAGAGTAAGCTTTGTCTTGTTCTGGGGTGCAGTTGAGTAAGTATCAATGAACATTTCTTGGATGTGTTTTTTGGGCCAACCACCCTGGAATCAACCTCTTTCTGAGGTGAGAAGGAAGGAAATAAGACAAATCTCCTTTAATTAAAAAGGCAGGTGCCCTTCAGTGCTTAATGTGCTTTGATTTTTGTCAGCACATAGCAGAATTCTGTAGAGCATGGATCCTAACTACGGAGGGACTGGGATTGTTCTCTGGGTGTATGGTCTTTGGTAAGCTGCTGAGCCCATCTGAGCCTCTGTGCCCTCATCTTTCAAATGGGCACAATGTACCTACCTACAGGTTGTTGGGGATAAAAATGAGGCCAAACAAGGTGTCTATGTGCTCTCATTATTCATGGTAGTAATGTTCACTAATGTCTCTACAAACTCAGAACTGCGAAGTAATAAACCCTTCTTCTAAAGGAAATATAGCTTAGGTTTCTGTGAGCTCCCACTCATGACACTGTACCATCTTTTCAGCATATAACCTTGTGGAGAAGAGGGAAGCTTTGTACACTATTATGGAAACATAAATTGGTACAGTCAGTATGGCAAATGGTATGGAGGTTCCTCAGAAATTCAAAATAAAACCACTGTAGGACCCAACAATCCCATTACTGGGACTAAATCCAAAAGAAACAAAATGAGTTGCTCAGAAAGATCTCTGCACTTTTGTGCTCATGACAGGATTACTCCCAAAAACCCAAACAAGAAAACAACCAAAGGATCTGTTAGAGAGAGAGAGAGAGAGAAAAATACTATTTAGCCATGGGAAAGCAAGAAATTCTGCCACTAGACACAATACAAATAGAATCTGGAAGCCTTATGCTAAGTGCAATAAATCAGATAGATAATGACAGATACTGTGAGAGTTCACTTATAAGTAGAATCTGAAAAATTCAAACTCACAGAAACTGAAAGGAGAGTGGGCTGGGAATGGGAAGGCAGGAGATGTTGGTTTGAGGGTGCAAACTTTCACTTGTAGATGAATAATCTCTAGGGGCCTAATGCACAGCATGGTGACTGTTGTTAATGACACTATATTGTGCACTGAAATTTGTTAAGAGAGTATACCTTAAGCATTCTCACTAAAAAAAGAGAGAGAAGGGAGAGAGGTGTTAACTAACTTGATTGTGGTAATCATTTCACAATGTATACATATGCCCAATCTTCACATGGTACACCTTAAATTTATATAATTTTGTTTGTCAGTCGTACCACAATAGAGCTAGAAAACTAATAATGGATAATTCCTTGCTCTTTTGAAAACTGTGAACAGTTATGTAAACACTGGGCACAGGAGCGCCCCTTCTGGTCGGCCCCTCACATACATATATTTACCTTCCTCTGTGCCCAATGGCCGTGAAGACCCCCTTTCCTTGTGGAGTTGGACTCAGTCCGTGCAAAACCCCGGGCATAGGTCTCGCCAGCTAAGCTCTCAAGAACAACCAGTCTGGAGTAGTAATCCCAACAGGGACAATGGAATGAACACCATAGCAAGAACTGGTGGTGATGGTGGCAGCAATGGTCTCTCCCTTTCCAGGACTGGAAACAGCAACACCGATAGATGGTCAGACTCCGGCTGGAGCTATGTCCCGAGCCCCCACTCTGAGCCAGAAGTCCTGGTAGCTTGTGTCCAGCATTATCTCATGACATTTGCTCCTGACACCGGGCTTCCTCAGCCTCAGCTTCACTGACATTTGGGAGTCACATACTCCTTTGTCATGGGAGCCCTGTACTGTGCCCTGCAAGATGTTCAGCAAACTCCCTGGCCTGTGTGCCCTGCGTGCCAGTAGCATGCTCCTTTCCATCCTTGTGGAATATGAGGGTTTCCAGTCTTGGCTGATGTCTGTTGCAGTCAGGGAGGCTCTCCCGGCTGAGAATCAATCACTGCTTCACATGGGTTTTACCAAGATGGTTCTCCTGGCTGATTTTTGGATGAATAAAATTAGGTTTAGAGCATCAAGTAACCTGTTCACTTGCTAGAAAATGAAGTTATGGCTGAAGCTTCGTCTACATCCTCAGGGCTGGGGGCTCATGAATAACCCATTTCTGTGCCTTTCCACTGAGCCTTTGAAACTGTTCGTTGTTGGACTTCAGGCTAGTGAGAGCGTACTGCGAGAGAGAGCACCCTGCTTCTTCAACTCCCCCAGAATGACAGACAGCCCTGCAGAGGGCATGGCACCCTTTGGTTCTCCTGTCTGCCTCCTTCTCTTTCTTCCCCCAGCTTCATTCAAAGGAGTTTGTGTTAATTTCCTAGCCTGCAGTTCCTCCATCCTGCAGGACCCACCAGTGATCTGGAGGTTGACTCTATCACAGGTGACATTTTTCTTCCCTTTCATCCAAAGGATTTAGACAGACAATAGACAGCAGCTTCCTTGCCACCCCCCCTGGCTGGCTGGCTGGCAGAATCCATCTATTCCTTTGCAGTGGCAAGGACAGCGCTTTGAGATGTCAAGACAATGGCTGTCAATAGTAGCTAATACAAAGGCCTTTTTATAATCAACAATTCATGATACATTCCTTACTGCTCTGAAGTGAAAATTGCTGCTAGTAGAAACTACCTATGCTATTTTAAAACACCATGCTAGATACCAAATAAAAACAGCCGAAATAGCCAGGTGTGTTGGAACACACCTGGGCACCCAGCACCCTGGGAGGCTGAGACAGTAGCATTGTGAGTTCCAGCACATCCCGGGCAACTTAGTGGGACCTTGTTTCAAATTTTTAAAAAATAAAAAGGGCTTGGGATGTATATCAGTACAAAAACCCCGGGTTCATTCACCAGTACTACAAAAAGAAAGAAAACAATAGCAAAACAATTTATTGTCATACCTCAGTGCGGGCATAATTATGACTAGAAGCCATAGGCAATAAAGCGATGCTGGATCCAGGCTAGGGAATCACCATGACTCACAATGATAAACAGGTAGAAGCAGGGACCAAGGGATGATTCAAACACCAGGAACTGTACTGGTTTGGTGCCATGATTTTCCGAGAGGGTGAATGGTTCTTGCTATGGTTCTGAGCTATAAAGTATGGATTTGCCTTAAATTTTGTAACTTTCAAATTTCTGGAAAACTCACTGCATATTAAAACTGTAAAAAAAAATCTCATGTTTATAAGTAAAACAGTTTGTTTAAATGGGAATGGGCTTAGATAGCAATAATTGGATTTCCATCTATGCAGATTTCCAATAGGGAACCTGAAGAATGTACAGGATAACAGAGTTTTTTGTTTTGGTGAGATGACTTATATCTTGGTTCTTGCCACTGAATTCTATGAGTACTGCTTGCCCACCATTTTCATTAATCAAAAATGCCCCCCAGTCTTCCTGGATGTCTTATTAAGAGGCAGTACTATCCCATGGAGAGTCATTGGTGTAAGCTTTGCCCTACTTTCTGCCTTTCGTGGTCCTCGATCCCCACTCCTGTTCTCCAGGATCACAACCAGACACCAGTGGTGGGAGCCCAGGAGCAGATCTCAAACCCCTACACAGTGCCTCTAGCTCTCTCTGTAGCTCTGTCTCCAGCTTTATGTCTGGTTCCAGGGTCATTCCCTTGTTTACCTGATGTTTGGTTGAGCATTTGTATGTGTTTATAACGGTCTACTGTATGTGTTTGTGGCAGGAGGGGGTCCTGTGGGCCTCCCTGTCACCTGGTCATGTGCATCAGGCTTCTCCTCCTCCTTCTTCCCGTGCTGCTGTTTAAATCTGGCCATAGCCACACCATAGGCACTTCCGCTGTGTGGACCCTGGCATGGACTGTCATTTCTTTGGTCTGTCATCTCACCTCAGTTTAGCACAACTTCTGTTCCAGGATTTTTATCACAAGAGGCCATGGTTCCAACTCCCATCAGCAGAATCAGAGCACTAGGTGCTAGAAACATCTCAGCTATGACTCCATGCTTTCTCAGAACCAGAGCCTTTTTCCCCAGGACAATCCAAGCTTAGTCCCAGCCACCCCTAGTCCAGCCGTCCTCTCCCAGCCTGGGGAACCCTCTTTGTGTGCCATAGGGCTGGTGTGGCCCCTGACCCCGTGGGTGAGCAGAGAAATCTTACAATCTTCAACCTTAGAGATGAAAGGGTCACAGCTCATTCCCGTTTTTCCTTTACGCAAATATTCCCTCCTCCCCATCAGTGACCCTCTCCATCAGTTACCTATAGCTACCATGTCAATTCCCACAAATTTAGTGGCTTCAAGCAAATTATTCCCTCACCGTTCTGGAGGTTAGAAGTCCAACATGAGACTCGTGGGGCTGAAGTCCAGGTGTTAACAAAACCGGTTGTTTCTGAAGCATACCCAACCTTTTGGCTTTCTTGGGCCACAATGAATTGTCTTGGGCTGCATATAAAACACATAATATAGCTAATGTACATAAATAACAAAACTTCCTCTCTTTTTAAATTTTTTCCTGTAACACTTTAAAAAAGAGGGCAACATAATCATAAAATTAGTGAGACATTTCACTTTGTGCCTGTGAAACGAATGCATCAGTGTCTGGTTCTGTGGAAGCAGTTGCAGCTCCTAGTGAGTTCTCAAAGCACTCGCCAGGAATTTTAGATCTAATTTTATTCTTTGTGTGCTGCATCCTTGAAAGTAGTCATTCACAAATGTAGAATGGCACTTTCCACTACACAGTGTTTGGATGGCATGACTTACTTAGAGTCCCCAGCTAGAAAGAGGCAAACTCAAGACTTGGAGGCACACATTCTGATTCCAGAGCCTCAATCCTCGTAACTGCAGAGCCTCTGCTCCCCTCTCTCCCACTAACGTGCTGTGGGACCTGGCAGAAGCCACTTTCCTCTCTGGATATGAGTCTATACAAGTCAGATTTCTGAACCTTAGTACTACTGATCCTTGGCCTTGATAATTCCCCGTGGTAGAAGGTGTCTGAGGCCTAGAGGATGCTTAGCAGCATCCCTGGACTCTACCTTCAAATGCCAGTAATCACCCTCTCTGCCCTGCATGGCTGTGATAAACAGGACTATCCCCAGACAGTACCGAATATCATTCATGGGGGACAAAGTCTCTCCAGGTTGAGAAGCTGAATTAACTAATCTACTGAATTAACTAGTCCAAACTCAAAATATTCTGGAGTTTCTTTCATTCTTTCTTTAGCTTCAAGTTAGGCAATTGCTTTACATTCAGGAAGCTCTCAAGGCAGACGGTTTCAGAGGCAATATGTAAGCTAACCAGTCTTATAAACTGGCACAAACATATGTCAGTGGTAATTAATTAAATACCTTTGTTGCATCACTAATAACATGAGCTGGGGATGATATTACCATTCAAAGTGCACCACCGAGCATTTCTCAGTTTTCGCTAGCGTGAGCCATAAGCGTAAACAGGTTGTTTATGGGTTTAAGCAAAAGCTGTTGCCTTTTCACTTTGAAGGAAAGGAGAAACCTACAAAGTAGAAACTGAGTCTTTCTGTCCTCCATCCCACTGCTGTTCACATGAGCTTCCATGGGAGCCACTCTGTGTGAGGTGGACAGAAGGCCTGGTCCTCCATGGTCTTTTGCTTCCTCTTGCTCTGTCTCTTTTAACATGGTCTCCAGATGGCAAGTTTGCCTCTTAGCTGGTGTTTTTTCCATCACATGATTGTACTGACGCTCCCAGGCCAATGCTTGTCTATGGACTGTAGATGAATGTCTTGGTTACTTTTCTTTCATTGCTGGGACAAAATACCTGACACCCAAAATTAAAGAAGAAAAGGTTTATTTAGCTCACAGTCTGTGGAAGTTTCAGTCTGTAGTCAGCTGGCTCTAAGAGAGGGTGGCATGGCACAGGGGCAGCAGTTCAAAACAGCAGAAGACAGCAAAATCAGCAAGAGGGAAAAAGGGGGTGAACAAGCTTCTTTTCCTTCCTTATATGGTAAGCAGGCTACCACCCCATGGGGTGAGTGTAGCACTCACACCATCTCCATGCCCTCCTCTTGCACAGGATGAGGATGCTTACAAAGTGAGGCCCCTGGCCCCCTGCTGCTTCCACTTAGTTAAACTTCTAAACTTCTCAAGTTGACACAGTGTATCAACCATTACAATGATGTTTTCGTCTTTTTATCACACTACCTTCCATTGAAATCAGGTATTTGGTACAACCTGGAGTCAAGAAAAACATAAACAAGTGTCTTATTCTGTATTTTTACTCTACTTACAAGTTGTGTGATTCTGAATGAGTAGTTCAATGCCCTGGAGCCTCAGTTTAACCCTAAAACTTAAATTAGACCAAGTATGATCAGTACCTACAAAGTGCCTGGCAGGTAGGAGTCGCTCACTTCTACCAAAATGGTGGGTCTGCAGGCAAGCACATGGCATTGGGCTTCTCCCTTTGTTTGTTGCTGTCACCATTGCTAATGTACATTTGATGAACTAAATCCATAGTTAAAAAAGGACAGAGGTAGGATACTCAGTGCCTGCATGATAAACTTCTGACTACGTCTAATTGCACTGGGAAACACGGCTCTCAAACCCTGAATCCATGCTAATTTTAAACAGGAACATGAGTCCCTCAGATTTGAGCAGAGAATCTTCATCACACACATTTCACATGCACACACCACCTGCAAAGGTCAAGTCTACTGAGGGTCTGTGCACACCAAGTAAGTTTTGTCTAACAGACCTTCACGGATACTCACCCAAATGCATTTAGTTAGAGCAGGGATCCATTTCAAAGAACAGTCACCCTTGGCAAATCTTCCCTTTCAGGCACCTTGGTGGCTTTTAGATACTTTCAGCTGAAGAAAATCATAATTCCTTTCTAGAAGTGTGGTAGCTAAGACAGCGCTCCCGAAAGTAAAAGCTGAAAAGATACAGAAAACGGGATGTGCGTGCACCCTGCAGGTGGTCCCTTAAGGGAGACAGAAATGCTATTACCACATGATGAAAAGAAGAGCAGGCAGCTAAAATGACAAGGGTTTAAAGAAAACCAGTTCTTCCATTTGGTGTCTGGAGTCTATAGCACAAGTCTAAGTTTAGAAATTTCTATCACTAAGTTCTATCACTTTCTCTATCCAGACTTCAAACCAATGGCAGCATCATTTTCTAAATTTGATCCTTTCCTGCATGACACTCACTTTGTCCATTGCTGTTCGGGGAGGAGGCTCCTGACCTGTCCCTCATTACCTCTCACACTTAAGCTAAGGATTCTTTTCTTTCTATTTCCCTGCACCCCTAGATGCCATCATCCATCCTCCCAGTCTTCTGATCTACTTTGCCCTGGAGATCTTACCTGGGAAACCTTGCTGTCTTGGATGCCTCCTGCCTTCGGGTGCCTCAGTCAGTTTTCTGGGACACTCATGCAGCAGGTGGTGTGAATGCCTCCCGTGCCTTTTTTACTCACATTGATTGTGTACGCACATCAAAGGAAAAACTCAGATGCCTCCTTTGTTCTCACCAGTGATAATTCTGTTGGCTATTCACTGAGCACCCTGTAATGTTCCCCACACTGTGCTCCCTAATTTCCACTTATTTTCTGTGTCTTGGGTGCAGGAGAAACTATGTTATTATTCCAGTTGAAGAGATAAACCAATAGAGACAGAAATATGAAGTGGCTTGCCCAAGGTCGCAGAAGCTAACGACTAGCAGAGCGGGAACACAGACTCAGTCTTGCCCCACTCCATCGCCCATGTCTCCCCCTTGGTCCTGCTCCTCCCGCCTGACTCCCTGGTGACACAGCAGGGCGAAGGGCACACGGTGCTGAGCCTGTGTAAAGCCCGTTAAGTAGAGCGCACACCTGCCTTGTTCTTCTGCACACCTCGATTCGCTCAACAGACTGAAGAATGGAACAGGAGACACTTCTTCCTCCCCAGGCAATAAATCATTGGCTTTCTATCTGTCACCGGCTCGATTTTCCAAAGATTTGTTTTCGTCAGTTTAATGAATTATTGGATCACCTGGAAATTGCTCAGAATTAACCTGTGGTTGACGTTAATGGATCTGCAACACAAGTGTCGAGATCTCTCTAACCAGTGCAATCCATCCTCCTGCGAGGAGGAGGCTGGCTGCCTGGCACAGGATGGTCCGTTCACTGTCACAACGCAGTGCAGTGCCAGACAGGGCATGGGTAAAACTTCTGCCTCCTCACCAGGTGCCTGGGCAGTTGATCCAGCCCTGCACAAGTGGGAGGAGGTAGGAACCATAATAAACCCCGTCACAACTGAGGGTCTCTCCTCCGTTCCTTCAGAGCCTCCGTGAGCTTGAGGCTGCTTTGTCTCCACTAATCATACTACCACTCTTACCATCCTCCTTATTCTCCCTCCCCGTCACCCTGCAATCATGCACTCTCATGGAGCAAAGCAATCATTTAAAATCCGGTAATGCCACCTTCCTTCCTCTGCCTAACCCACTTACGCCAAAATTGCAATTTTTTTAATTCTTGTATAAAAGAATTCATCTATGTTACCTAGAAAATTTCAAGGAATAAGAATTTTGAAAAGAAAAATTTTTATTATATTCTATTGTTATGTGCATTTCAAAATGGGAGCACAAGGCACTGAGTGGTTAAAAGTTTGAGGGGTCTTTGCATTTTAGTTTTTTTTTTTTTTTTTTTTTGGCTTTTCTCGGCTTTTCTCCGGTACTGGGAACCGAACTCACGACCTTGCGCTTGCCAGGCAGGCGCTTTTGCCGCTGAGCTAAATCCCCAGCCCGGGTCTTTGCATTTTACTCGGAATAAAACCCCCACAGGCCTTACCTGCCCCGGTCCCCCTTCCTTCCCAGCCCTGTCTACCTCAGCTTCAAGATCAGGTGGCTCTAACATTTTTGAACTTTTTTCTCCTACTCCCACACGATACACTCGTTCTTATTGGTTTTTTAGCAGTTCAACCCATAGCACCTCCAACAGACCTTGGCAAATAGTACATATGTCATAAGTCTACTGGTTCACTAATTGGTTATTTTCAAGATGCTCCTACCAGCATGAAGAACAGAGTGTGGAAGCACGCTGATCCCTCATGAGTGGCTTGAGCACAAAGTCCCACTTACTGGAAGTCCCTGAGCTCACTGCTTACCCACCCTCTCCCAGACACTCTAGCTCTCAATTTCTCATTTGTCTCTCAGTTGACTCTCTAGGCCAGGGATTGGCACACATTTCCTGTGAAGGTCTAGGGAGTAAACATTTTAGGCTTGAAGGACCATTTAGCCTCTCTTGCAACTATTCACCTTTGCTCTTAAAATGTGAGAGCAGCCATAGACAATAGCTAAAGGATCAGCCTAATGTGTGCTAGTCAGACTTTATCTCTCTGCTGCCTGCTAGATTCGGCTCACTGGCTGCAATTTGTTAAACCTTGTGTTTGACTCAAATAACTTTAGTACATGGTTGGCCACCATGCACAAAGAGCCAGCTGGACTGAGTCCAGTGTGGTAAAGACAAGAATCCATCCCCACTATGAAAATCAAGAAAACCCTGGCCTAGTCAGACATGGTGGCGCACGTCTATAATCCCAGCGCTCTGAAGGCAGAGGCAGAAAGATCACAGATGTTAGACAGATGACAGATAGATGATATACAGATAGAGAGATAGATAGATAGATAGATAGATAGATAGATAGATAGATAGATAGATAGATATCCTCAGCTTTTCATTTCTGTGGCCGGGTTTTGGCATCACACATGCTGGGATTAGGTTCATGTTCCACCATAAATAAATTGTGCAAACATGGACAAGTTACCAAATCATCCCATTCCTCAATCTTCTTACCTATAAAATGAGACCAGATAATCTCTTGGGGTTGTCTTAAAGAGCAAAGGAGGTACCATAAGACATGAAATGAGAATCACTCAACATGCACACAGGAATACTCCCTCTCTCCCTCTCTCTCTCTCTCTCTCTTTCTGAAGAAATACCTTTGACTTTTCTCAGTTAACAACCTTTTCCCCCTCCTGAGTGATGTTTACAATCTGGAGTCAGCACTGTATAGCTCGAGACAATAGAAGACACTTGTTTAGCTTTTGGGGTGAAGAAGAATAAGAAATATGAAATAACTAGCAAGGAGAGAAGATTTGGGGTAAAAAAAAACTATTTAAAAAGAATTTTCATGCTGTGCCATACGTAATGTGGAAATCAATCCCTTTGTTACAAAGATTTCAGTAAAACATCTATTTCTTCTTATCACATTAGGTATTTGGGTCTATTTATTTTCAGGGTGGGGAATAATCTGCTAAAGAGCTGAACCCTATTTTACATTAGGCATGAGCTGAGAACAAGAGCTTTGGTGTTTGGCACATAGTAGGTATTCAATAAATGCTACTTGGTCCCATTCCTATTTTACCTCAATTATTCCATTTTTATTAGAAAAAAAAATTCTTGAGTATTCAGACTTAGTGCCAAAATTCAGTGAGTCTCAAGTACTGGATGTTTGTTAGAGGAAGAGAGTAATTCAAATGAGGTTTGCCTGTTAGAGATCCCTCAAGGATGCACAAGAATGGCTTGCAATTAGCATGCTCATTCTTAATATATAAATGAATTCGCCTAAAGTACTGAAGTGTGCTTAAGAGCAATTGGATTATAAGTAGTTTAAGCATTTTCTTCGCCACCTTTCCCCCACACTGTTCGTGCTACCTATGAGAAAGTTCTCCCAAGAGCAGGGGAAACTACAGGCTATTCTTGCCTGAATTATCACAAATTACAAATGAGTAATTGTCCTAGCACTCCTGGGAGAAAGAATTCAACTTCAAGTCCAAACACCTGGGTTCCCATAGGCATGTTTCCCATTTGTTATCTGTATGATCGTGAACAAATTGCTTCATTTTTCTGTGTTTCAATACCCTAAATAAATGGAGAAATATTCTTTGCTTGTGAGTTGAAAGATTTGATATTGTTAGGCTGTCAATGTAGTGAAAGCAATCTACACTTTTTCTCAATATTGTCTTACATCTCGGCTATGTTCAAGATGCTGAACAGATATACTCTAAAAAGTTATCATTCTTGCTTCATCCTGGAGATAACACACACACATACACGCACACACACGCACACACTCACACACTATTTACTTATTTATTGCATTCTTTTGTTAGTGCTTTCATTATCATTTTTAAAAATCTATTGACAAATCCAAATTCATGAAGTTATACTCCTATGTTTTCTCCCTAGAGTTTTATGGTTTCTGCTCTTATATTTAAAACACTGGTATGTATTTAATTTATTTTTCACATAACGTGAGGTAGGGTCCAACTTCAATCTTTTCCATGTGGAAATCCAATCGTCCCGGCACAGCAGAGGCTGCTCCTTCCTCAATGAATGAACTTGGTGTCCCTGTCAAGACTCAGGTGGATGTGATGGACCAGTTTATCCCTGGCCTCCCATTTCTATTCCATTGGGTCACATGTCATCCTTACATCAGTATCACACCGTTTTGCTTATCATAAGTGTGTGGTAAGTTTTAAAATAGAAAAGTGGGAATTCTCTGGCTTTGTTCTTTTTCAAGATTATTTTAGCTATTCTGGGCCCCTGGTAATATGGAGATGAGGACTGGCTTATAAATTTACACAACAAAGGATGTTGGAATTTTGATAGGGATTGTACTAAATCGGTAGATCATATCTGGTGAACTGAGAACTCACTGCTGCGCATCTTGTATTTTGAAACTTTATTGAGTTATGAGCTCTAGTCAATTTCTTGTAGATTCTTTGAAGTTTTAGTCATAGAGGGTACTTTCTCTTCTCCTTTTCTATTTGGATGCCTTTCATTTGTGTTTCTTATGTAATTGATCTGGCTAGAATTTTCAGTACAATGTGGAGTTCCAAGGATGCTGGAGGCTATTCTTGATTTGTTCCTGATGTTCAAGGAAAGTTTTCATTCCTTAACATTGAGTATGAGTAAGCTGTGGCTTGTTTACAAATGCTCATTGTCAGGTTGAAGAAATTCTCTTCATTTCCTTGTTTTCTGAGCTGTTGCTGCCATTGCTTTATCATGAAAGAGGGTTGGGCTTTGTCAAAGGCCTTTTCAGTTCCCATTGAGATGACTGTATAATTTTTTGTTTTATTAATGCGACTTATTATACGTATTTATTTTCTTTTACTGAACCACCCTTGAATTCCTGGGATAAATCCTATTTGGTCATGATGAATCATCTTTTTAATATGCTGTAGGTTTTGATTTGCTAGTATTCATTGATTGAAAATAATATTTTTAAGAAAAGTCAAATCCACAGAATGTCCATTGCAACGTTATTATAATGAGTAACAGTCCTCTCTTTTTTGCCTACTTGCAACTAATTTCTCCTCCAAAACACAGAATTTTACTTTTATGGTGAGTTTGCTATATCAGGTTAAATAAATGACAGCACATATCCTTAAATATGAGTGAGCATGTGCACAAGTATGTATGTATCTGTGCACACATGTTCACATATGTGCAGCTGTGTGGGCATGTATGCACAGCTGTGTGCATATGCATGTGTGTGTTTATGCACGTGTGTGGATGCATGCACACATGAGTAGTTAAGGCAATACAGTAGAATGATATGCCCAGGGCTTCAGAGTCAGAAAGATCTACTCTCAGCTCCCAGCTGTCCTGTGCACCATCTGGGATATCTGGACAATACATGGATTCACCATGCTCCAGTTTGATCACAGGGTAATTTAATCTCCAACTCTCAGAGCTGCTAGAAAAAAGTAGACCAGACACTGTAGGAAACACTTAACGCGGTGCCTAGCATCAAATAGGAAGCCTCACTGAAAAGAGCAAATTGTTTATTGGTAGTATTTAGATTTGATAAATTACAAGCATGTTTTGCTTATGCATTTTTTCCAGGCAGTTAATTTTGTTGAAAAAGAAAACTGTTCAATTAGCAAGAGCCTGTGGTGGAGGTTGTGGTTGCATCTATGCAGCCAGATGTGCTGTGAAAACAGTTTCATCAAGCATCCAGATGTGTCCACAGTGAAGACCGAGGGCGAAGACTTCTCTGCCAGATGCTGGGCGCAGAGCCTGGGACTCCAGTACTGCCTTCGATTTAAACACCCAGGATGGATTTCCTCCTCCAATTGGTTTTCTCCTGGGCCTGCTCCCTGCTGGGTTGAACAGTGCGCAATTCCTCGGTCATTCACTAGGTGGCGTGTGACGGTTCCCTGGAAGGGAGCGCGGCTGAAATTTAAATTCTGGTCAGAGGTTTGAGCCACTGCCCAAAGTCGCAGCTAGATCACAGCCCAATAGGAAAAAACACTAGGATGCTACATCTATATTGGTTTCTGCATTTTTCTCATGAAATGGCGCATGTTGAGGGTAGACTCACCTTCCTGCATCTACCCCACTGAAAGGAGAAAGCCGCATCCACTTCCGGGAAGGATGCAGCAGCAATAAACTCTAAAATTTCCCGAAAGAATCACTATGACTAAAGTTCAAAGCAGAAGGCAGGACCGCCCTCTGGTTAGGGACACAGAGTCAAGAGTCAGACTGACAGCAATGAAATCCAGAAGGCTGCACCAGTGGCCTGTCTGCTGTGCCTCAGTCCCCTAACCTCCGACCTGCATGATAACAGAACCCAGACCTGGGCTTCAGGAGTAAGTGAGGCCACAGACAAAGCTCCGAGAATAGTGCCCGGCATGTGGTGAGTTTCAAATGGGTAGCGACTCATACTCGGTTACTCAACACTTCCTCGTCTCCTCAGCGTTCGTTTACCTATCTCTTATTTACTCTTTCTCAAACAGTGACTGTAAGAATTAAGTGAAATCACATGGCCAAGTGTTCGGCAAGGCACTCGGGGCAAAGAAAACTCCCCATCAAGGTCAGCTGTCAGAATATTAAGGGGCAAAGAGTTTTCAAAGCACTGATATAAAGTATGATCCTCTCTTTAAAATGTGGAGAGGCAGAGCCATGGTACAGGATATCCTCTCTCTCTCCACTTCACTTCTGGTACTTGCTCCTCCAGAGAAGCTTAAATACACAAAACAATAGCAAATTCCTCCACAGGGCCTGGGAATGAGCATTTTGTTGGACCGTTGCAAGACCTTCAAAACCCAAACAGTTTCCTAAAGATACAGTTTTAGCTATCTCCACTTGCAAGATCTGATTGCAACCTTTATTCATGCCCAGGTATCTGGGAACAAGAGTCTTAACCATTATTTTACTGTGGCCCCTTTTTGCCACTGGAAGAGTCCCTTGAGACCCTACTTAAAAGATTCATTAAAATGCATAAAATAGACTAAGTTAGATCACCAAAATATCCTTAATTAGCTCAAAAAAATCCACAGTTGCTATGAGCAAAATGTCACAGATATTACTATTGTCGTCCTTGCTTATACTCATAATTAATGAAATGCTACATTTTAGGTGAAGTTAGGTAACACTGATGGGCATACTTTCCCATCCAAGTCAGAGTTCTGCGCTGAGGTTAGGTGAGTACAGGTTTACCGGGTCGCTAAACCCCAGGTGCAGAATACATATGTGTTAGGATACGTCTGTGTTACTCCACCTACCTTAGGATGCCAGTGGAGCACTGCATCCAGATTGTGTTGTTTATTTCAGGAGCAACAGACGTTCCATTATGCATCTTGAAATCTAAGTGGATTGATTCAGAACACATAGCTTATCACCTTTTTTAATTATGAGATTGAGAAAAACTACAACTGCACCTTATGTTGAGGGGAAAATCCATCTAACTGGCACTGAATGGAACCCACAGCTAATCTTTTTTCTTAACACAGCAATTCTACATAGAGTAAATTGGTTTCGATGATCAATGGAAAGAATACTGTTTTAGGGTTTAATGAGAACAATTCCTCCTTTTCTTAAAAAGTTCTCACTTTGCCACTAGATTAATGTTTCTTTTATAAACAAGCGTGGAAGTGGTGCCACACTGCTCTCCGTTTACAAAAGGCACTCTTCCTGAAAACTTGCCCCTGCGTGTATTTGTGCACGCACATATACGTGTGCGCTGTGGCCCAACATTGCAAGACTAAGATAAATCATTCCAGGCCGCCTACAGAAGACCCTTCGGAGGCTGTCTCCAGCAAAGAGTCAGCACAAGAGGTGGAGAGCACAAGAGACAAGAGAAAGTGAAAGGGCAAAGAAATCACTTCTCCCTGACTCCCTCCAGACAAGTGGTTTCCTTATTTCTCATTCTTTGTTGGAACAGGGACTCTGTACTCTCAGAGAAACTGCTCTTAGAATATTTACCCCAGTTCCAATAATCAAAAACATAACAATGGTAGCCAAATGTTCCTCTTTTGATTTTTCTCCTCCTATGATTACCTATTATTCCTCAGAGCAGAGCTCTGAATACGTTCCTTACCTATGGTATTGGCAGCACATCTCCAATGCAAACAATTTTCCTTAAAATAATCCCTAAAATGAATAATCCTTCCCTCACAATTTAGCTAAGTGAGAGCACAATGTCACGGCCTGATATAAAGTTGAGCTATGATTATTTCAACAGAAAACCAAGCCAAGTTTTAATATGGTCAAGACAGATAATTCCAAGGAAAGATAGTGGGAAAGAGCTACCTGCTGGGATGAAGAATCCCCGCCTCTTCCCCTGCACCCCAAGCTGGTGATGCTTCTCATTGTCATTGTCCAGAACACGCTAAACAGCACACTGGAAGCTTCATTTGGATTTAGACCAAGAAATTCAGTGTTTTTGTGGATGTCTGCTTCCTATAGGCCTGCATTCTTGTTGCTGTTTCCATATATGCGGTTGACAGCATGTCTGTATGATTGCGTGTATGTGTGTGTGTGTGTGTGTGTGTGTGAATCTGTTTACATGGTAGATGTGCCAACGTGTGTTTTGGGGTAAATGGTATGATAGACACTGCTTTTGCCAGACTCTAGAATTATGTTCTGGGTGATGCTTAACAAATTCCACCAAGGAAAAGTCAGTCATTCTTACTACATTCTAGGGCCCTTGGTATCAGGAAGGTCTTGGAGAAGGAGAGCAGAACCCCAAGTCTGTGTGGCTCCTGACTGTTTGTTGGGCAGAGGTGAGTAGAGTTAGCCCCAGCTTTCCTGTGACTGTCCTCACAGACTGCTGTGCTCTCAGCCTCTGAAGTGACCTAAAGACCCCTTCCTGCTTATTACTGATTAAGGCGATTAAGGGCCCGCCTTGTGCCTGGCCCTGTCCTGAGTAGAACAGACCAGATCCCTACCTTCATGCTATGTTCTTTCTGGCTGGGAACTGATGGATAAGGTATAAGTTAAACCAGCAAACTATATTTTATTTAATTCATCTTGTTTAAGTTTAGTTTAGTTTTATTAATTTAAATTTATATTTTGTTTAATGTGTTAGATGGGAATAAGTGTTTAGGAGGAAAAGCAATGATAAAGTAAACAAAGAGTTAAGCAATCACAGGCAGCTCATAGTTCCAGCCAGGGCTGATCAAGAAGGTGACAGTCAAGGTGAGAGCGAGGATATCTGAGCAAACCAGGTACCTGGAGAAGGAGAATTTCAGGCAGAGGAAATTGAAGTCCACAGATCCCAAGGTAGAGCTTTTCTCTATGATCAAGGAATTATGGAGAGGCCAGTGCAGTTGGTATGGGGGGAGTGTGGGGAAGGAAAGCCACCGAGTAGGTGGGTCACAAAGTGTCATGGGGGTCATGGAGTCACACACCCAAGACATGATGTCCAGCTTGAATTCTGGGATGCTCAGAAGCAAAGTAGGTATCCTTCAGACCTGCATCTGGACAGGAATTTACAAAATGGGACACAGTTGTTGGCCTGTTTTAGGAGAAGCTGGGCTCCCTAGTTCATTTCTAGACAGCCTGGTCTGGGACCTCTTAAAGCCCTGATGATTTCAATCTGTATTCACATTACAGCCTCTGAGGTCCATGTTCAAGTATCTGCAAAGCTTTCCTCCTCAGAAAATGTACTTGCCAGTCCCCATTGATTAATTGTACAAGGCACGAAGATGCCAGAGAAAAGGCCCAAAATACCCAGAGCTCTGTTCAGAGGGAAGCAGTGAGACCCACGTGCCTCACTGCCCCACCTTTGCTCTGTCTTTGCCAACACACGTGGATTTCAAAGGAACCTGGAGCTGTGTGTAACTGATGAGTCCCTGGTAATGAACTCATAGGGTGTATTTTTGCACAGTCCATTAAATCCGGTCCTTTAGTTCCAGCAGTTCTTCCTCCTTCCCTTCCTTTCCTTTTGCTTCTCCTTCTCTTTCTCCTCTTGTGAATACTCTTATATGCAGAGAATGTTTGTGCACTTTTTTGTTGTGTTTGGATACCCCAGTACTTTGCACAAAATCACAGCCCCTGCCTCCCTCACTCACCTCAGCCTGCTGTGGCATCTCCTCCAGTTTGTCCATCTTCTGGCCAAGAGACAGACATTTCACTCCCCCTTTCACCCCATCACCAAAACAATCTCCTTTACCATCACACCGTATGAATTTCCTCTGCTCCTCCATCTCAGGGTACATATGTGTTCACATATCATTTTGTTTTCAGTTAAATCCTTGAATATCTTTACCTGTGACACATCAAGTGGTCTATTTAGGACCACCCTCAATGGTTTTAAGATTTCAGAAGTTTTGTGCTGAGTCAATTACTTCTATTGCTTCTTGTAGCCACATGATGTCACTGTTGAACATGGGCTGGATGCAGTTCAGTGATGCTCTTCTTTGTGAACTAATTCCTCCCAGAAACTGTGGTTCTTGCATGTGTGTGTGTGTGTGTGTGTGTGTGTGTTTTATACTGGGAATTGAACCCAGGGCTTTCACACACTGAACTACATGCCCATCCCTCCCCCTTTTAATTTGGAGACCTGGTCTCTCTGAGTTGCCAAGTTGCCCAAGTTGGACTCAAACTAGCAATTCTATGCTTCAACCTCCCAGAGTGCTGGGATTCAAGTGCACATGTCGTCCTTCCTGAAGAGAAAGACACCTACTCTTCAGTGCTACATACTTAAGATCTTTTTGTGCTTGATTGTACACAATTACAACTCTTCAACACACCTCTGCATTCTCCTGCCCTTCTTCTCCTATGTAAACTCTCATCTTGCCCGTGGCTTTACCGCAATGCCAATCCCAGTCCCAGTGCTCCTAAAGTCAAAGGGACAAAGTGTGGGGTAGTGGCCCAAGACATGCTCTTGGGGTAGTGAAGATCTGCAGTGGTCCTTTCTGCATGGAGCCTCCTTACTGTAGAATAGCAAGATAATGATAGCCACTTTGCAGGATTACTGTGACTGGGAAATAAAGTGAAACATGTAAAGGCTTGGCTGGGGCCTCAGTATGGCTGGGTGTGATGACAGCACAGCTTCCTGCCTCAAGTTGCCCCAGGCACTGAGCTTCTTCCTTGAACATCTTTCAGAGTAAAGGTTTGGCTGACTTGGGCTCTTCTTCCTTGAAAATCTGCCAGAGTAGAGGTTTGGGAGGTTAGTGCATTGGTGTGATGAAGACAGTAGTGACCTTGGAGGAGAAGGGATACCTTAGTGTTGGGGAACCCGGAGAGGAGCACCAGCCTGGGAACAGCCTCCCAGGGCTGCCACCAAGTAGCCTGAGAACACTTAGGAAAGGGCAAGCACACTCTGGCCTGGGGACAGCTGCAGAGGGAAGAGAGAAACACGTGAGAGAGCTCAGTGCCCTGCTGCAGTCTCAAAGTTAGCAGAGAAGGGCAAGGAGATGGGAACACCAAGTGGTAAGGATGAAGGTCAGCTGGCAAGATGAAAAGACCTCTAGGGACTAGAAGTGCAGCTCAGTCAAGAGCCTACCTAGCATGTACAAGGCCTGAGTTCTATTCCCAGCACCACCACCACCACCACAACAAAACCTTGTATTGCTGAATTCTCAGAAGCTTGAACTTTATCCTGTGGGCTGCTGAGACCAGACAGGAGCCTCACAACCACCCACAAGGTCCTGATGCCTTTCAGAAATCTGCAACATCACTATGAGGACTTCTCTAAGAATTCTAGGTAAATGATTCACGGTGAGTCACTGTCAGCCAATAGTAGTGTCTGCACTGTACTAGTGTGGGTTAAACTAGGTATTACATGCCAAGCACTTAGATCAGTGTAAGGCAGATAGTTGCTCAGAAAATCTTGATTATTGTTACTGGGGTTATATATATATATATATATATTAGTAATGCATGTAAAAGACATTTAGAAACAAACCAAAAATTACTATTCAATATAATTACATATAAACGAGAGTGTTTATGTTTAAACAAATGCTCATATAGAAAAATTAGAACAAACTACCAATGTGTCCACTATATATAGAATGGTCTTCCTTAAACATTTTTTTTATTTTAAAGATAAAAAACTAACAAAACAACAACAATAAAGACAAAATCAAAACAACACAAAAACAGCAAAAACCATACATGACCTCAAAATAAAATGATAGGAATTAACAATGGTTGCTACATTACATACTGTTATCTTTAGTGAAATTGCTCAGTCCAGCAGATGTAAGAATGTAAGATTGATCAATCAAAGATAGTAACAAGTAATAAAAAATTGGAAATGATGCAGAGCTTCACCATACAAGATGGACAGAGTTCAACAATGGTTCTTATCTGCATATTGTTGTTTTCATATAAGTCATGATGATTACCAGATACAAGCATGCAAAACTGGTCAAGAAAAAAGAAAATATTAAGCACTGATTGTTCTTTTCGATAAACCACAGACATCAGCAGTACACCTATCCTAGCTATGCTTGTATACACATATAAATTTTTTTCATTTTAAAGAGAAAAGAAAAAAGCCAAAATAACAAGAATAAATAAATAAAACAGCATAGAGAACAATAAAAATGATATGGAATTTCAAAACAAGGTGATGAGATATTAACAATGATTGTCATATTACATAATGTTATCTTCAAAATGGTTGCACAGATAACTAGACATAGGCATGTGAGATTGATCAAACAATTGATTTTCTTTTTGATAATTTTAAAAATTAATGCAGACATTTTTAGATCATCTGGTGGTGATGTAGGAGAAATATAACTCCCAACCTGATAGATGTCAAATGTGCTAAGTTCATGTCCCCTAATATTTAAAAATGAATTCTGAAGGACAACAAAAGTTAAGAGTAGGAAAGTCTTACTGAGAAGTAAACCCTGAGAGACAGGAAGCGTCCCAGAAGTCGGTTGCCACAGAGGCCCTTTGCCAGGGGTAATTCATACAGCAAGGTCAAAATGCGGATACAATGTGGGTCAAACTGTAATCACCCTATAGGATTACAAGTACAGCTGCCTCGCTAATATTGATCCACTAGGGAAACAGGTCACATAGCAAGGGTACATGGAAAGAAAACAAAGTCTTTTGGGGAAAGGCCGGGTCTGGATGCTCTGGTCACCCACCTGGGCAACTGATGCCTCTCTGGACTTCCTGGACTAGGTGTTGTTAATTTTAGTGTAATTCCAAGTTACTGCTTATCCCTTAGAGAGGCATGTAGCTCTGGCCATTGCATCTTTATCCTGAGGCCTGGTCTTCTTCAGATGTGCTTCGAGCCAAAATTCTAATGTCTTTATTTTTTTCCTGCTGACTTCCTTGAGGTCCCAGTCCGCTCTGACTGTATACGAATTTCTATCTAAATTTAGCTGCCTATCATAGTGGGCCCACTTATACATTGCAATGGGATTTCAATGCCCATGTTTGCATTAATATTCATAATTTCATGGCACCAATCAGTATCTTTTATCATTATGGGTTAATGAGAAAGTAATCAAAGTGGATTTGTAGCAAGTGGATAAAGGGTCAGTTCAGGACATCGAGGTGCTGACAACACAACTTAAGACACTCAAGAAAGAAGGCTTCTGTAATTGCTTCAGAAAGAGACAAGATGGTGGGGTAAGCGTGTTCCAAGCAAGGAGGAGTATTTGAGGGGCATTAATAGCTATGTGCCTTTTACTGTAATCATTTTTTAAATAATTTAAACATTTCCCATATTTTTATCATACCTCGTATCAGTACAGTTCCTTTTCTGGACCTCCGTACTGCGTGTAGAGGGCCCAGCTGTCTGACAGCCTGGGACCAGTGCCGGCTTTGTGAACAGGTAACTAACTCACGCTGCCGCACAGCTGAGAGGAGCACCATGTTTGGTCTAGTTGAAATTCTTAATCTTTAAACGAGAAGTCTGTACTTCATCTTGCACTGGGACCTGAAAATTATGTAGCAGGTCCTTTCTGGACTGGGGAGTTTCCCAGGACACCGGATGACTAGTGGGACAGTTGGTCACTCTGACTCCCATGCTGGACACAGGAAGGAAAGGAGCAGGTGCCCTAGCAGGCATCTGGTGGCCTCACTGCCCAGTCCCTGGTCACTCCAAGAGAGGAGGCAGGTCAGGCAGTTTCTCAAAGGACTGCTTCCTGCAGAGATGGCCGGGAGCTGGCTGGAGACCAGAGGAAGCAGTTGGATCTCGTTTGCCCATGTGGAGCAAGTGGGATGGGGCAGGTGGCAGACACGACTTTGTGAAGTACTGTGGCACAGCAAAGGAAACAATAACTGGACAGGTCTTCAGGGGGCTTGCTTTTTCCAAAACATGAAGCATTTGCAGAAATCCCCCACTTACCTTGAGAAGTAAGAGTTGTTGCTTTATCTGCAGCAAAACCCAAGCAAGAGAAGGGCTCAATGCCCTCATAACCAGCTAGATTTAACCCAGCCCTGCAGCCTGCTGCTTCAACCCATGTAATGGGTGAGAAAAGGAGGAGGAGAAGAGAGGATGAGTCCTTTAGCTGCCAGGCTTTTTCCTCTGGCTGGGGCAAGACTTGAGAAAGTACTGGAACAGAGATGTCAAGATCCTGGGAAGGAAGAGAAAAGAAACTTCTCTGACACTGTAACCAAAGGTATTCAGAGTCACTCCATATGAGTGTGAAAGAGCCAGGCACCTTCTGAGATTAGACCAAGAAGTCTCCAAAAGAGGACAGACTGTTCCACAGGGTGCTGGAGGAAGGCATTGCAATCTGGATAGGGTTGAGGGGAAGGAGGCAGAATCTTGCTAAGTTGTCCAGGTTGGCTTCAAACTCAAAAATCTTCCTCCTTAACATCCTCAGTGCTGGGGTTACAAGTGTGAGTCACCATACCTGGCTCATTATATTTTCATCTCATGCTTCTCAATGCCTCTTTTTTATTTCTATGTGCATTACCTGTAATTCATGATATCACTTATATATGCTCCCTCTAACACTGGGATCCAGTCACTGTTTGGGGGAGGTGTCCATCCTCAGGAACATTGGGAGACTCTTGGCTCATATTTCAAGCCTTGAAGACAAAAAAGGCAGTAAATTGATGATGACTGCTCAAACCCATCTTTCCTTCCCACCCCTCGGCGGGCCACATGTAAGACACTGAACAGGTGCAATCAAGAGCCCCCAGGACCTCCAATCTGATACAAGAGCCAGGGATTTTGAATGAAATATTGAAGGTAGAATTTCAAAGATGGGCGAGGAAGCTACAGAGTGGGAAAGTATTCTAGACAAAAGAAAGACTTTGAGGAAAAGTATTGAAAGAAGAGGTTTCAGTCTTTGGTCCAGGGTCAAATCTGAGCAGGGCAGGTGGAGAGAAAGTGCATAGGTAGGTGACATAGTGAGGAGTGGACAAAAGGTAAACAAGGAAGTGTGAGTGGTTGCCTAGAACAGTGCCTGAAACACAGTAGGTGTTCAATAATTATTTGTTGAATAATGAAGAGGAAGATGAGGTAAAGTCACCTTCCATGTAGGCTGCAGAAAAGAGCCAACCAGCAGGTATAATAACAGTGCTGGCCAACATTTACGACCCAGAAGAGTTAGAGAATAAGAGTCATCTGTTCACATCTCCACTTTGAGGGAAGAAGCCAAAGCACTTGGGGGTTGGAGAGAGGGAACTAAGGTCTAGCCCAGGCAGTCCACTCCAGGGAAGCTCTAATTCTCTCTGTGAAGACTGAGGCAAGAAATATAAATGTACAGAAAAATAAGTGAATACACATTATAATAAAGGCAGGATAGGGGAAACAAAACCATATGAGTTAAAATAATGGAAAGACTGCTTCCCTGGGGGAGTCACCCCTTTGGGTGAAAATTGGAGGCTTTGAATGGTTAGCCAGGCAAAAGGAGAGGGAGGAGAGAACATTTCCTGCATTTCTCGCAAAGACATTTCAGTATTTTCACAAATGTCTTGAACTGATAAAGGGCTGGGTGAGCTGGGGAGACTAAAGCAAAGCAAAGCAACAGCCCATGCAGGGAAAGCAGCGAGCAGGAGCATGGGGAGTGATAGGGGGAGAGCACCCCGACCTAAAGCTGGAGGCAGGCAGGGCCCAGTTCTGCCCAGGCCTGGAGGTTTGTGAAGGGCGTTGACCTTGATCCAAAGAATATAGAAGGGCCATTGCAAGATCTGCACACTGGTTGGCATGCTTTATGGTTCTTAGCAGATCACATCTCAGTGCATGGTCCACATGCTTTGTACCTAGACAGCCTGGCCTGCTATCGTTTTTTCTTAGGACAATCAGATGATGTGTTATTGCTTGGTAGTGAAATAACACTGGAATAAAAGTTGATTAGCAATATCATGTATTTTCTTTACTTCAGAAGCAATCCACAGATAAGTGATTCCAGGGCTCACTCTGCAGGTCAAGCATAGCTTTTCTTTGATTCTTTTAGCCTTTTCCTCACGGGTACAACTTGGTTGCCACAGCTCTAGAATCACATCCTCACGTGATAATGTACAAAACAGAAAGAGAGGAGAAGGCCTTCTCCTTGCATCTCCTGTCTCTTTTATCAGTAAAAAAAACATTTCCCAGAAACTGCTCAGAAGATTTTTCCCCTTTTAGAGATGCAGTTATCAGCCATACTATAAGAAACTTGGTAAAGAAAATACCTATTGTTTTCTGCTTCTGTTGTAGGACAATCACTGCAGACTCAGAAGGGCCACAGCGTGGGCTCTGACAGATGCTCACTCACTTTTTCTGGTCTCTGTGAAGCTTTCTTGTTGAGTCTCTTAAAGCAAGCTCCTCTTTCCAGGGCTGCAGCCGCAGAAACCAAACTGTCCTCAGGGTCAGGGGTAGCATACACATCTTGAAAGATACTTTCCCCTTTATGGCCCCTACTACAATTATATTCATGTATTTTTCTGTGCACAAGAGCGATGGTAAGACAGACATTAAGGAAGGATGAAGCAAAGGTGAGGAGTTCCCAAACAGTTTCCACTTCTTCACAGGTTGCTCCGTGGTGACAGTCACTTGCCTTGGGGACATCCTGCTGGAGGGGAAGGAGCAGTCATGGAGCACGTATACTTCTCCAGCTCCATTTTTAGATAGCTGGGTAACCCCAGACAAGGTACCATATTTTATACATCAAGTATTTCCACTAGAAAATAATGACACCCACCACATTAAGAAAAAAAATCGCATGAACCACTAAGACATATTGTATTATTTTCCAGACTTGAGTATTATTCTCCAATACTATCTTCTTCCCTTCAACCACAGTTTTTAATTTGGTGAATAAGATACCTTAAATTTGAGCACTTTTATTGTGTATTTGTATCCTTAAATGACAGCAATGCACAGTAACTATGTTTGCTTTTTTTCTTTTTCAATTTTCTCCTTTAGTTTTTGAGACAGGGCCTTGTTAAATTGCCTACACTGGGCTTTACCTGTCAGTCTTCTTGCCTCAGCTGCCCAGAGTGCTAGAATTACATGTGTGGCATCATGCCTGGCTCTATTTGTGTATTTTAAAAATTTGATCAGAAATAGTGCTCTATTACTGCATTCTTTGGCAGTTTTTATTGCACACTGTGTCTTTCCTCCATGTTTCACGTGATTTCACACCTCTTAGACCATTCATATTCATGGCCATACACCACTTCAGGGATTAAACGTTTAAATTCATTTATCCATTCTCCCCCAATGGATGAATGGAGTTGTTATCATTTGCTTATACTGTGACAAACTGATATTGCTGCATATGTTTTCCTGGATAGATATAGGAGAGGTTCTCCAGCAGCAGTCCCCAGTCTTTTTGATACCAGGGCCTTGTTTTGTGGAAGAAAATGTTTACATGGATGGTGGGCATAGGGTGTAGTTCCAGGATGATTCAAAGAGCAAACAAAGTAGACCCCTCACGTGCACAGCTCACAGTAGAGTTCCAGCTCCTGTGACAGCCAAATGCTGCTGCTGATCTAACTGGAGGAAGAGCTCGTGTGTTAATAATAGTAATAGGGAGTGGCTGGGAATTCAGATGGAGCTTTGTTTGCTTGAAGAAAAGGGGGGGAGCATAAAATAATATAATACCTGCCACTTACCTCCTGTTATGCAACCTGGTTCCCAATAACCCACAAACTAGTCCAGGCCCTACAGGTCAGGATCCCCTGCTCTAGCGAATGTTGGAGAATTTCCATGCTAGAAAAGCACAAAATATAGACTCCAGTCCTTCTACCTTCCTGCAGTGAGCCTGGGAGGCTGAGTCCTCTCATCTTTCTCTAACCCAGGTTCTGCATATATGAACTGTGAAATAAGAATGCTTATGTTGCTGTATGAATCATAAAAATTAAATTAAACCATGACCATCAAATGCCTAACTAAGCCCAGGCACCTGGTAGGTTCTCAGTCAGCATTCTGCCCTTCTTTCCCCTCTGTTCTCCTAAGTTTAATTATTTATAAAATAGTAATTATATTCCTCATCCTTCCAACTGCCTAGGATCAAAGAGATAATGTAATCAGTAAAGCCTTGTGAAATTGCTGTCTTTATAAGAAAAAAATAGTCTAATCACACAATCATACAATTCAAAATAATATGCAAAAGTGCTTTGAAAGTGAAAACTGAAACTTCATTCATTTATTCACCAGACATTTTTGAGGCAAGAGACCTTTAGGAGGTTGAGCAAAGAGACCCAGATGTCACCTTCCAGTTTGAGCAATTTGCACACTTACTAGAGAGAAGAGAGTGATCAAGCATCATACAAATAAGACCAAACACGGTAAGTGAAAGGAAGGAAAGTAATATCAAAGGGATAAGAATCTTATTGCTTCCTACGTGTCCTGCGTGAGTGCTGACACCATCCTCACAGCCCGTGGCACAAGTGCCATTGTTGTATGGGGACGGTCTTGGTAGGAAGGAGGTGGCTTTACCCAGGGGTTCACAAACAGCACTATACAAAAGGGACTTCTACTAAGAAGTGTGCAGTGCCAGAGGAAACCCGGAAGGGGATGGGATGAGGTGCCAAGGGCTGGCAATGTTCAGGGAGTTGTTGCCCAGCTTGACAGTGAAACAGCAAGGGACAGTGGTGTCAGTAGCCCTGAAAAGGGGGGCCCGGTCTGTGCTCACAAAGTAAGGAGGTGAGCAAGAGTGGAAGGAACTGAGCCTCTCTGCCTGCCTCTCACTGACGGAATCAACCAGAGGACCTGGGGCTGCTGGTGAGACCAGAGGAACAGCACAGGGTGCAAAGGTGAGCAAAAGGAGAGTGCCCAGCACTCTGTGACCCCTGCTTCCAAAGTGGGCAGTGGCTGTGCAGAGGATGCAGGAGTTTCAGGGTGAAGGAAAAGGTGATAGGGCCACTCTTCACAACACCCGATCTAGGGGGGCTTCCTGAGGAGGTGACCCCCCACAAGAAGGGGCCTTGACAGGTAACAGTGTTTCCAAGGATCGGCATGTGTAAAGGTCCTGGGTCAGGGAACTACCATGTGTGCTGGAGAAACAGAAACGTCAAAGGGGCTGCAGTGTCTGACCAAGGCGGAGAGGCATGGGGAGAAACTGCCCATTGTCTCAACTACAGCAACACAAGTCCCCATGGATAGGAGGGCAGATATCCCTCATGGCCAGGCTCTCCTGTCTGGATTCATGTGAGGCTGTGGTGCACACCAGGCTGCTTTCACCCATTAGGTAGTCCCATGAGTACATGAGAACCTGAGTGGCCATGTCTGGCTGGTGTTCTTGGCAGGCATCCCAGGCTAGTGGATGGGCTGAGGCTGGAGCAGGGTGAGGGCTTCCTAGTGATACAGAGACCTTTAAAATGCAGGCCAGTTGCAAGCTCCACCTTGAGCCCAGCAGGAATTCTGCACCCCCAGGTGCATCACTTGGAGGACAGTGCTGGGACTGACACTGGAGGGGCGGTCCTCAAGTGACAGGGGCAGATGGAAATGAAGCAGAGGGTACCTCCACCTGGGTGCTGGATGACGGCTCCAGGCCTCCAAACCACTGCTGTCCTGAGCTCCTGTCCAAGCCTACAGGGCGGTAGCAAGGGTAGACAGAGTCTTCCAGCTGTGACTGCAGCTGGAATCCTGGTGTGGACACTACATAATTTACCGTGGTATATGCAATCATTTTTCCTTTATTGCTAAAGCAGTGTGTGCCAAGTGCAAAAGCCTCAGAGGATACTGAAAACTTCAAAGAATACTGTAGTTACATGCAATAGCTCATGGGTACATCTGCCAGCGTTTCCTCCTCCTTCCCTTTCTTGCTTCCTTTCTTCTTTACTTCTTTCCTTTCTCCACCTATTACCCACCTCTTTCCATCCACCCATTTACCCACAGTGCACTTATCTATGGCAAACAGTGAACTATGGAGCTGGTATTTATTGATCACTTACTTGGCTCAATAATGGCTTCAAGGATATTGACTCATTTTATCTTTACAAAAACCCAATGAGCTCCACCTTAAGGTGGTGAAACTGAGGTACAAAGTGTTAATGTAACTTTCCAGAAGTTGCCTCACAGCTGTCAAGTGGAAAAGTTGAGACTTGTATATGGGAGCTCTAGGTCCACACAAAGGGTAAGAAATCGCACGACCAACACTACATCCTCTGCCTTAGATTCAAAACTCTCAGTATTGCAATTCTTGCCCCCACACATAGGTCCGCTCTCTCTACCGCTTCTCATGAAAATACTCACAGATGTCTTTCTGAACTATTTGGAAGTGAATTTCCGTAAGTTGCATCTATCGTGATGCTCCTTCCAATACCTCCGCAAGTGTCTCTCGAGAACAACGCAATCACATAAACTGCAGGCTGGCATCTGTCCATCTTCAGCAGTAACTCACCTTGCCATATGAAGACTCACTGTGGATCATGTTTTGTGGAATAATGTAGCGGTGCTAACTGTAGTAATAAGTAATAATTATAATAGTCCTAATAAGAACCAGTCATCAAAAGTCTATTGTGCAAGAGACACACTGCTGAACTCTTTGATTCATGACAACCCCCAAAGATAATTGTAATTCCCCCTTTTTTCAAATGAAGCACAGTGACATTAAGAACAAGTTCAAGGTCATTGCAGGAAAAAGCAATGGGTTTTCTAAATGAATGGGTTGCTAAAACACCAAGGATCACTGTTAGACTGAGAGCTTTGGCTTTTGAAAAGATGTGGCGCTGGAGAACACCCTGCCTTCCTTGGTTGGTTATCAGTTTTGGAGAGGCTTGGTCTAATTCTTACCTGAGTAAGTCAGAACCACTCCGAGCAGCACCAGGTCTCCTGCTTTTGAACCTGACAGTTCTTGAGACGCAGCTATCTCCTCAGCGAGTGGGAGGAGCTGTAGTCAAAGTCCTCCTGAAGCCACAGCAAGTGAAGTCTACTTTGAGCACACTGTGGGTATTGTTACCACCCCTCTAAGTCAGACAATGTGTGCATCATGTATTTATGTCATATTTGTAATTTGTTTTATCAGGGCCATTCACTTTATGCTGCATGTATTCATTTAAATCTTTCAAGAGAAGTGCATATCCTTGGTCTTTGTGAGTGTCGGACACCTGCTGCTGCCCGCACATTTCCCTATAAACCCCTTGCTCTGGAGGCATTTGTTGTCAGCCCTGCACACTGCAGATGGCTACACTAACACAACTTCATGCTGGCTGATGAAGACCAAAACCCTTGGGCAAAGGTGGGGTTTGGAAGCTGGGCCCAGAAGGGGAGACTCAGGAGATGTGACCAGAAAGAAAATTCTTAGGGGGAGAAGACAAGGAAGCAAAGCCCAGCTCTGCTCAAGGCAATTGTCTCCAACCTAGTGATGCCCTACTTCGCATACTGATTATTAAAATTAGCAGTGCGTGGAGTAAATTTCAGTTCTACCTTCCCCTTTCCAACCAAACCAGTGAGACTCAGGACTTCCTGTCAGAGGCTCCCAAACACCACGCACTCCTCTGGCTCCCCTAACTGGTATAGATACTACCCTGCCACCTCGGCACGGCCACTCAGAGCTGACTCTATCTCCCTCCCCTAGTGTCTTCCATTTTTTCCAGCCATGAGTGGAACATTTCTGAGCCCTATTTGCTATTTGTTTTTGTTTTCTTTGCCCCAAGCCCATTTCCTTGTTTTGGGTGGTGGTGGGAAAGCCAGGCTTCCTGACAACTGATCAAACAGATCAAAACCCATAATGCGACCCCACAATAAATAGCTGTGTTCCTCTGAGTGACAGCCTCCCCCAGTATGAGTTCTAGAGCTGGCCAAGGTGTGCATGTGACCTCTCGTGTAATGGAACTGCTGCACAGTATAGTCTGTGGGGAGCATTCTGAGCCAAATAGGGTATTTTGCAAAGTTCAACAAGAAATATTTGTGCAAAGTTTTGAGAAAAGCTTCTTTCCAAGACTTGCATAGGACAGGAGCTTTGAAGATAGTAACACTTGTAATAGCAACCATAGCCACTCTTTATTGAGCTCTTACTCTATGCTAGTACATTGTGTTAAGTGATTTACCTATATATCTCACTTAACCTTTTGCAGTGGTTTGGATATGATCTGTCCCCTTTGAATTCATGTTGACACTGGATTGCATTTGCTGCTGTATGAGTTGGTGGGGCCTTTAACAATGGTGAGGTCCTGAAGAGGGATGGACGCTAATGTCTCAGGACTCGATCAGTAACCTTGAGAGCAGGCTGTTACAGAGAGAGGCTCCCTCTGTTTGGCCTCCTCTGCTTTTCTACCATGTTATAACAGAGGCCCAGGCCCTCACCAGAAGCTGAGTAGATGCTGGATTTCCAGCCTCCAGAATGCTGAGTCAAACAAATTTCTTTCCTTCATAAATTGCCCAGTCTCAAGTTTTCTGTGATAGCAACAGGTCTCCCTTCCACTGCACTTTGGAGATTCTGAGATAGAGGTACTGTTATTCTGCCAGGCTTATAAGTGCCAAGATTTAGGCTGGGAGAGATGAAGTTGTGTCCTACCCTTAGCATTTCTGATTGGGTATTTCAGGGTGAGAGCTGAGAATCTGCATTTCTAACAAGTTTCCAGGTGATGTTGCTTGCCCTGGGGCCGCACTCCAGCACCTCTGAGTTACGGGCAACTGTCGTGTGCTGGCAACTTACCCGTTTGCCTGTGCTGACCTGTACTGTGACCCAGGCAGCAGAGCTTTATCAGCCCCTTTCACAACGTCAGAGCCTAAGGAGGTGATGGGGTACTCAGAAACACACAGGTGTGTCTGGCTTCCCATCCTCTGTACACTAAGCCGCAGCCACCTCTAACCCAACAAGTGTTCGTGGCCCACCAAGACATGGAGGGTCTCAAAAATGAATTTTATTACAAGATTCCTGGACATGGGCTATAGAAAGTAGGAGGTCGTATGAGAATCCTGAGATTGCTCAGACCCCTTTGCTGTCCCAGGATAGGGCAAGAGTCTGGCTCCAGCCGCTGAGGCACTCCTGATGTCCCCCGCTCTACTTGGGGCATTTATCATACAGAGCTAGTTGCTAGCGAGGAAGGTCGCAGCCTCTATCTCTATCTGTGTTTTTGCGGTCCATCACCCCGCGTAGCCCATTCTCTAAATTGATAACCCTGTGCCCTCTGCGCACTTTAAAAGGGCCCTCTGGTGGACAGAAAGAGTTAATGCAATTGCCAAAAGATCTGCGTGGGTAGGGATATGGGGGCGGTGGGTGGCGGGGAGCAGAGGTGCCTCAGTCCTAACAGTGTGAGACAGGTAAGAAATGCCAGCAGCACGCCAGAGCTTCTCTTGCAGTCGGGCTGAGGAGAATCAGGTCCCATGCATCGTCTCATTACAAAGCATTCCAGGTGAATTCCAAGAGCAGCCAGGGGTGAGAAGAAATGAATCCTGAGTCAGAATCCCAAGAGCTTGTTAGAAGGTGGATTCCATGCTCTGCTCCCAGCTTCTCAGGAGGAGCCAGACAATGGTCCTTTCTAGCAAACTCCCCCTGATATAGACCATGCCTGCACAAGGACGCAGCCAGGGCACTTGCAGAGGTGCAAACTTGGTCCCACCCTGGTTGCACAGCCAGACACTGGCATCTACAGCAGCAGAACGCGAGTCTTCCACTTTGCTACCCAGCCTACAATCTCCACTCATCACTCTGCAGAGGATCACTAAGGACCAGATAAGGACAACCACGTGTGCCTTGAGGATGGGCATGTGTCCTGAGAAGTGTGATATAGGAGGTTTTGTCATTGTGTGAATATCATAGAGTGTATTTACACAAGCCTAGATGATAGCTTAATGCACTCACAAGCTATATACATGAGGGATGGGCGTTGGCTTGTATCACACCTACGGCTATGAGGAACAAAGCAACAGGAGGCTAAATCAAGGGCAGGAGAAAATGGTGTAATCAGGACACCAGGTAAACACAGGACTATGCATTCCTGTGGGTGTGACAGGCACACATTTTACAGTAAGCTGTTTTTATGAGTAGAAGGAGGTTACTAAAGTGACAAAAAGGATAGTAGAGTGAGTATATAAACCAGTCACTTATTATAGAGAATCAAGTGCCATCACCACATGTGCTATATATATTCTTTCCTATGACTGGTAGCACAGTAGGTTTTCTGACACCACAAACACTTGTGTGACATCTTGCCCTGTGACATTACACTGACCCAGACATCACAAGGTGATAGGAAATTTTCAGCCCCACTATAATCTTTGGGGCCCCACGCTAAATGCAGCTCTACATGGACCTAATTGTCATCTCAATCTGATGCATGACTATAGTTCATGCCAGTTTAGGGGCCACTGATTTAGGGTGAGCAAATAGATTCCATTCCTGCCCTCAGAGAACTGATAGATTCATGCAGTAGTTTCACCCAAGAACCATCTGATACCCGCCCCAACTAGAGGCAGTTGGCCATGTCCAGAGAAATGTTTTCTTTTTCTCAGCTGAGTGGGGGGTGCTGCTAATACCCAAAGGACAACCCTCAACAACCCAGAATGGACTGTTCCCAGATGTCAGCCATGCTGAGGTTGGGAAACTCCAGATTTCTGGGTCAGATAGTCACACAAACAGACAATTAAAATTCCCTGGGTAACATCTGTGATGGGGGAGGATGAGGGTGCTGCTGGACCCAAGAAAAGATACCTGGTCCTAGATGTGGACCTGGAAGGATTTTAGGAAGTGGTAATATCTACACTAATAAGCAAAGATAAGTCGAAGAAGAGAACAATGGACTGGGAGCAGAAAGAGAAATTCCACCAGAGGAAGTTGCATATCCAAAGGACATAAAGCACTACTTGGGAGTGATACCAACAACCGCCCTTGGACAGGCACTCTCATGTCCAGCCACCACCTGAGGTCTTCATAGTCACCAGTGTGCCTATGGTCCCAACTCCCTTACAAGCAAACAAATACTCCCATTATCTCACAGACTATGTGGCAGGTGCAGTGCAGAGAGATCAAATGACTCATCCAAGCTGGTAAGTGACAGGAGTAGAATTAAAAGGAAACATCCAGGGTTCCTGAGTCTATAACTCTGACCATACTACTACATGCAGATGATAATAATTCCAGCAGGAGCTGGAAGAAAGAGGCACTGTGGATGGATGAGAAGATGCTGGTTTCAGGGAGGTGGTCCAGGGTGGACAGACAGGGTAGTGTGAGCCACCAAAATGTTTAAGTATAGCCTAATGGCAGTGAGGAGTCATTGAAGTCCTTAACTGAGAAAACAACACACTTAGATATCCAAGGAATAGCACAGATCAGGTCAGAGCTCAGAGTAAGGGTGGACTGAAGTAGAGAAGCCTTTTGCATTCTGATTCTAGAGGAAACTCAGTTGGTTCCCTTTGTATTCTAGGTAAAGCTTTGCAATTCTGGGTTTCTTAAGAAATCTCACCAGACACCCCTCCAGCCTCCCTCCTTACAAGTGTCATGAGGTCACCCATCAGCTGGGGATAAAATTAGAACAAAGTGAGAAAAAGCGGGCTTTATCGTTCCATTTCAGAGGCGCCTTCTCTGTGACCAGGCCCCCAGCATCATTTTGCTAGCTCTACAGTGAGCTTTAAAATAACAGAATTGTTTAGTAGTAGAAAAATATAGTTATTAGCTGTGATTATAGGGGAATCCAATTGAATCGTGAATGTGATCTGCCTGTCTTGTCCCAACCGGCAATTTCAAATTGCCTCCTTTCCCCAAATTTCAGCAAGGGAGGAACCCAAACCCTGCAAGCAGCTCTGCATTGTTTATTTGTTATTTTTAAACAAATCAAATAGAAATTGATCTGCCTTCTTGGGAATGCAGTGGCTGCCAAACAGCCTGGCTCTCCTACAGGTTTTTGCGGGAACGCCATCCGTTAGCCGTGATCGCTGCAGTTGTGAATAATCAGGGAACTAATTGCTGGCCTTGTGGCGTTGCCCTCACCAGCAGGTAACACACTTCACGCCTAAGTGAGGGGGAAACGGGACTCGCGCACACGGGAGGAGAGGAGCACGTACCTGCAACATTCTATGCTGTTCTATTCCAGTTTCCCTGAGACAGGGCTGGGGTCTGATGAGTTTCAGATTTGGGGATTGCCATGCCCACCTTCCCAGTCCTTCCTTCTCGGCAAATGTTTCATGATGTCCTAAGTTTGCAGACCCTTCCTGTGTGAGCAAGCTTTATTAGCTATTCACTGTAACTATAAAAGATCATGTTTTAATGGCAAAAATGGTTGTGAAGGAAAGCAAACTCCAACTGATGTTGACATGAGATCCGGGAAGGCTTCTTGGAGGAGGCAATGTGTCACAGGAACCTGAATGATGAGAAGGGTGCAGCCCCACCAAGATGGAAGAGTAGAAGATGCTAGCGAACACAAAGACCCATGACGGGCACAGCTCAGGAGCTTGAGAGCAGGAGCCAGTTTACAGTGGTGGGAAGGAGAAGGAGAGGCCATGAGACTGGACAGGTCATGAGCCCACATATTCCAGGGCACTGAGATATTCCTAAAAGGCTTCAAGAAACAGAGAGCGGTATTAGTAATTATTCAGCTTCTGTGAGGCCAAAGGGGGGAGTGTCCAGATGGAGGCAGGGGGACATGAGCATGCTTGGCGGCCATGACGCGGCACAGGTGCATGCCGGAGAGAGGAGGGAGGTGCCCGGGTCTACTTTCAGCTGGAGCCTGGGTGCACTGTGACGGTGTTTGCATGGCGAACCTCCCAGCCTCTGACAAGCAGCCTCTTCCCTGTGCCATGTTCTTACCACCTGCTGGTGCCTGGGTTGGAGGCCCCATGTGTGCTCTGTCCACTCTGATCCTGGTACTGAAACATAACCGATTTTTCTCAAAAAAATTGACAGCAGTTTCCAGGAAACCTACTACACAAACATGATGTGGGTGTGGTGGCTTGGGTTTAGGTTTATGTCTGGGTACCAAAGGCCTCACAAAGTTTCATGTGGACGAAATCCCAGAACACTGCAAGTGTACACAAGGCTGTTCACACATTTGTTGCTTCACCTTCTGTTCTCAAACTCTTCAGGGGTGTGGGGATCCCATAAAGGTTCCCTCCTATCAAGTGACTGTGTGCCCTCTCCTTTGACCTTGAAAATCATTGCTGTCCCTGTTCTCAGCATGGATGATATTCTCAAGGAAATGCACTGTCTCATTTATTTTCAGATGGAGGCAAACTGCCTTGGTTGAGCCAGATGAGGTCATAAAGAAACAGAGTCAGGGCCAGGGAAGGAGTCAGAACCTGCCTTAGTGCAGGGCTTGGTAATTACATGGCTCCAGATGTTAGGGGGCAGTGTCAGTCAGCATGGATTCAAAGCCAGCACTCCCAGCTATGTAGGCTTGGGTCCGGGGGCACATTTCCTGTCGGCTCATCTGTCCTGCCCTAGAAGGTCAAAAAACACCTCTGTTTCTTCTTGTGTTTTGGAGAAAGATAATGACTGTGCATACACACAGTCCTGGGCTTCCTGCTCGCGGTGGCAAGATTACAAGCTAACAGATCCAGGCAAGTCAGGACTCTAGGGAACCTTATATAAAAATGGTCCTGCCTTCCTGGCTGGGTTTCTTGGATAATCAAATGAGACAGTGCACAAGAAACCCCTTTCCCACCATAACAGACAAAATTTAAAGTATTCTGGCTCCATATGTTTCTGAAACTTCCTACTCAGAAAAGGGAGCTTCTGTGATTTAAAACCAACACACAAACTTTCTTTCTAGACTGTTACAGTATTCTTTTAGATAGTTAGTGGTATCTTAGGAAGCTATGGCTAAACATTTTTCACCCACGCTCATCAAGCAAGTGGAATGAAACAGTTGTTATGTTCAGCTGAGTCACCAAAGAATGTTCTGCTTCTAACTGGTTGTGTTCCAAAACATCATCAAATCTGGGTGAACCAGAACTACACAAGGGGAGTTTTGATCCATTAACTCCTGTGGATATGGGAGGTAGATTTTCCTTTCTGCTTTTGCCCTGTGTTTTAAAGGATTTTGCAAGAACTTGAGTGCAGATTCTATTTTCATCAGTAGGAGCCAGCAGGGAGTGGAAGCTGTGGTGAATTCAGATCTTACCCAGCCTCAGTGTCCTCGTAGTCTGTGTGTTCCTACAGATTGCAAGTTCATGAACATCATACGCTCATGGCAAAGTCTTCACATAGATTACATGTTCATGGACATTGTATGCTCACTTCAAATCCTTGTGTACATTGTGCATACATGGAAACTATGTTCACAAAGCCCTCATCAAATATTCAGTGTCCCAGAAGACTCATCACAGGATATTTGTTCACCCAAAAAGGGTATATATTGTAACAATTAAAACCTGATATTGCAAAACAACACTTATTGACAAGAGAAGTTTTTATGGGTTGAATGGTGCATCCTCTCTGCTCTCTCCCCTCAAAAAGATATATTGAACTCTCAACCCTCATCCCAGCAACTGAAAATGTGGTCTTTCTTAGAAACACAGTGGTCGCAGATTAGTTAGATGGGGTCACCCTGGAGTGGGGTGGGCCCTTAATCCAATATGACTGTCAACCTTAGAACAGATTGCCATGTGAAGACAGACACACAAAGAGAGTATCATGTGACAAAGGCAGATTGGCGAGATGCAGCTATAAGCCAAAGAACAGCAAGGATTAGCACAAACCAGCAGAGGCTTGGAAAAGGCAGGGAAGGATTCTCCTACAGGCTTCAGAAGGAGAAAACTCTACAGACACCTTGATCTCAGACCTCTAGCTTCTAAATCCATGACACAATAAACTTATTAGTTTTTTCAAGCCACCCATTTTGTGACACTTTGTTTCATCAGCCCTGAGAAAGAAATACAAAAACAGTTCATGTGAAAAAAGTAATGAGTGTAGCAATGTGTGGACTATGTTCCCTTTTATATAAAAATCATGATGATATAATTTTAAATGATAAGAAAGATACACTGTATAATAAAACAGTAACACAGTTATCACTAGGTGGTAGCATTACAGGGTCAAATTTTTATTTATTTTTCTAGTCTGTGTTTTCTAAATTTTCAAATTAGTATAATAGGGAGAATGATTATTTTTTATAAAAGATAATTAGCCTGGAAATAATACTCTCCACACATGCATCTTACACCATACAAAACACACTGCAATTTTACCAAGCGCTCAGCCAGCAGTTCCTCTCACTCACATGCATTCAGACTATGACTCTACACTCAGGGAGGAGCCAGCGAGGGAGGACTTATGCCCTGTCCTTTCTATCATCAGTGGCTTCCCAGTATTACCAGGGTGCTAACCATATGCATATGTCAAGACCCAGGCTCTGCCAACAGCTCAAGTCATACTTCCCATCTGTGGCCACTTTACCGGTACTGATAAAATTGTCTCCACCCCTACACACACACACACACACACACACACACACACACACACACACACACCACTTGATTTGCTGCCTAATTCCTGCAAGATTATCATGTGGCTTGCCACATGGAGCTATGCTTGTTGTGCCTCAGCACCTTTGTCCATGCTGTTTCCTTTGCAGAAGCACCCCTCCCAGCTGAGTCCCAGTCATCCTTACATCCTCAGATCACATACCTATTCGATCTCCAAGACTCCCTCTGTTCAGGGCTTGCCTCTACCTCCCTTAGAACCCTTGCTGTAGCAGCATCCAAGTGTCCTGCTCTTGTATCCCTGGTCACGATTGTTGGCTTCTTTCTCTGCCTCCTTTGCAGTGGCAGCTCCAGGGAGGGTAGGAAACACCACAGGGTCATCTTTGCATCCAGAATGCCTGGGCCTGGCACATAGTGGCAGTTCAGGAAGCACCTGTTGAACTGCATGCCTGACCAGGTGACCAGAAGAAATAGGATTGTTGGACAACATAGGAAGTGTATCTCCACGCTCCTACTTCTGCCCCTTCCAAACCATCATTTCTACACTAAAGTAATCATTTGAATTTAAATGAGATTAGGCCATCCCAGATTAAGACCCTTGTATGGGTCCCCATTAGTATCAGAGCATAATTCAAATATAAAGCCACCCAGGATCTGCTTCTTGAAAGCCCTTCATCTTATCTCAGAAGGTAAATTTGCTACAAATATTTGTTGGATGAGGAAATGGATAGACAGGTGAACAGATAAATGAGTGCATAGGTAGGTGGGCAGTACATTAGAAGTTGCATGAATCAATGAGATTGTAGGAGGGTGGGTGGATTAATATATAAACAAATGGACAGAAGATAAGCAGGTGTGTGGGTGAGTGGATGGATGGATGAGAAGATAGAAAGAGGGTGGATGGGTAGGAAAACAGATGGATGGATGGATGGACGGATGGATGAATGGATGGATGGATGAGGAGTTAAATGAGTGGGTAGATGGATGTTTGTCCTTTGTTCCTTTTCATTTCACTTTAACTTTACAATGAGTACAGCTTGGATATTTATTTACCTTTGAAGAAATCATTTTAAAACACTCTAACGCAGGAGTACAGTAGAAGAGGATTTGATTTTTGGACATGCCACTTACTATCTCCTGTCTTTTTTTACTTCAGTACTGAGGATTGAACCCAGAGCTTCTCATTAGGTACATCCCCAGCGATTTTTAAAACTTTATTTTAAAAAAGCATCTAGCAAAGTATCTGGCAAAATTGCCTGGACTGACCTTGAGATTGACAACCCTCCTCTCTCAGTCTCCCAAGTACCTGGGATTAGAGGGGTTCACCCCCATGCTGGGTTCCTCTCCCTATCTTTCTGCAAGCATTCTGCTTCTCTAGGACTCAGCTTCTTGATCTTTTCACCGGGCCTTAAACTGGGTGACTCAAGAAACCTCTCCAGAGAGTCCCCACTGGTGAGTGGTCCCCGGGCAGCCGCACTGCGCCGCACCAGCTCGCTGAGCCTCTCTCCCTCTGCTCTTTCCTCTCTTTGCCGTCCTCCAGCCACACATGCGGGGAAATTCTATAATACTGCTAAAACTTGTTTTTCATTGTTTTTCATTGTCTTGGCTCTGACAGACTGATGACTTCAGGATTCCCCTTTTCCTCCAAGCCTCCCATCAAGGTGTCTGCTTCAAGGGACAGCTTTGCCCTCAAGAGATCTCCAGCTGGCTGACAAGATAATGGAAGTTTCACTCCTCTACAAAAGCACACTCACCAGTAATCGCACAGAGAATATCAAAAAACTTTTCCCCATCCCCAGGACTCAAATCTCCCCACCACCTTTTACTTCACATCAGACCACAGCTGCCTTGTGCATTTTTTCCCAAGAGCTAGAATTTTACCTAAAGATTTCAGTCAAGAATTGAATCTACCCATGCCCATTCACATCCTCACCTGTACTTCTGCTAATGAAGTCTCTGCCATTGTCACCTCCTCTGTGGACCAGGACAGGGGTCTCTGGATGGCTCTTCCCACTTTTTCCCTTCTCCAAGCTTTTTTCTCTTACAGTGGAGACCCTCTCTGACCATTTCACCAACACCACTCTACTGTTTCATCCTTGTTTACTCTTACCCCATTACCCTTTTCATCTACCTGTTAACACTTCTATTGTTCCATTAGTCTGCATTTGTTAAATGAGATAAAATTCCTGTGACCTAAAATGAACCAGTTCGTGAATGCCAGTCAGTGGTTTCAGTCCATTCCCAGTGTCGTGCGACCATCACCTCTAGCTAGTTCCATGACATCATCATTCCACAGGAAACCCCATGCCCATTAAGCAGTCTCCCTATTTCTCTTCCCCAGCCCTTGACAACCTCTAATCTGCTTTCTGTCTCCATGGATTTACTTGTTCTGGATGCTTTCATGTAAATGGAATCATAATTTGCATCTGGCTTCTTTCACTTGACATAATGCTCTCTTCAAAAAAAAGAAAAACGAAAATGCTCTCATCCATCCAACATAAAATTCATCCACTGTGTAGCACACATATGAGCATGTCATTCCCTTCTACAGCCAAAAATGCTCCACTGTATGGATAAAACATATTTTGTGTATCTACCCATCTCCTGATAGATATTTGAGTTGTTTCCACTTTCTGGACTGTTGTGTATAATCCTATAAGCACTAGTTACCTCTGGTTTGTGTTCTTTTTTCAGCAACTCTATGTTTACCATTTAAAAGAATATCCAATATGTTTTCCACAGAGGCTGAACCATTTTTACATTTTATCTGTGTTCTTAATATCTCATCATCTGGAATCCTAGGTGTTATTCTCTTAGTCTCAATACTGAAAAGACTGACCAACAGTTAGTCCTTAGCAAATACTTCCTAAAAGAATCACAAGAGTAGACTGTAGCTCTCAGGCTTACGTAAGGAGGTGAAAGTTCAGTCTCCAGCTCAAAGCTGCCTCTACCTGCATAAGTGAACTTCCAATTAAGGTTCAGGTCAGGCAAAGTTCACTCTCAGGACTCTTTCAAAATAGCTCACTGAATAAAATCAGAGCAATAGGAAGATGCTTTGGGAAAACTACAAATCTCGGAGCACTCTGGAGAGAAGCCTGGCAGGGTGTGGACATTGCCCATGAAAGAATGGCCTTGATAATTGTGTCTTGCTCCAGAGAGTCCTGCCCATTCCAGGGGGAAAGCTGTGCCAATAGGGATGTCACCATGATAATAGTCCCCTCAGGACCTTAATCTCCCGGTGTCTGAGTACAGACTTCATGACTCCAGGACCAGAATTAGAGCTGAGTTAATAAGAGCTCTGTGATGCTGGTGAGGAAGCAGATCACTTAGTCTCATTCTGTTCAAGTACGTAGTAAATTATATCAGTTGGTAATGGGACAGGATGGCAGCCTGAGCAAAAACAAGAGACAGACGTTTTACAATTAGATGCTTCCTCTGGCTCCCTTTCTCTTGGTGCCATCTTACCTCTTCTGCTTGTACACATGTGCACACACACGCATGCACATGCACACACACACACACACCACACCACACCTTAACTGAAACTCTAGAAGGACTTATTCTTCCCAGAGGTCATTCGAAATGTATCCATGTTTTGAAGTCAAACAGAACTGTGTTAGTATCCCAGCTGTCCTCACTAACTATCTGGTGCTCAGAGAAGACCGCTTGTTTGAACCTTGATTTCTTTGCTTATAAAATGGAAACATGAATTCTAGCATTGCCGGCCATTGTGGCAGATATGACACATGTTACATGCACGCTGACCATTGATAAGGTGACTATGACGCCCTCTTTGCTCTGTCCCATGAGTTAGAGAAGAGAGGGCCAACGCCACAGCATTCTTGGACATTCGTGGAGGGTGCTGGCAGCCACATCCCACAAGAGCTGTCTCCAAAAATAGAGCCAATGGGATGTGTTTGGTAATAATTAACAATCACAAAGAACAACATGTAACCCAGAAGTCTTTGAAATACCCATTAGCACAAACCGTTAAGGAAAAAGCCAAGCGCCACAGCATAATTCAGCACTCAATTCCAGGCTGACACACTTTAATCTAGCTTTTAAATTTTTAATTATGTTAATCTAATTTTAGACATTAATGAGATTGTGGTGCACAGTATTTATTTCCATTTCTCATTGTTGTCTTTCCTCCTCGGTCACCCACTCCTCTCAAAAAGCTCAGGGCTTCTGAGCCAGCTCCTTGGAGCCATGAGTCTTGCCTCTTCCTGTGTACCTATCTGGCTGCTTTCAACAAGGTCCTCGATCAGCAGCATCTCGGGCCCCAGACTTGCTGAGTCAGAAGCCATCCTTGGAGAAGATGCCCAGCTGATTGCTTAGTACGTTGCATTTTGAAACATGCAAACTTCAAGAAGCTTCCAGGCACAAAGTGATATTCTGTGAACATGGCTGCACTGTGGGCTCATGGGCAGCTGCAAGCTGCAAACCAGGGTGAGGCCAACACAGCATTCTTCAGGGTTTGTGTAATTGTTCTTGTTTCAGTTTGGCTTGGAGACATGTAGAAATACACTGCCTGAAAAAAACTCAGACTTAAAATGGAGCATCTGTCCTTTGGCCTCATTGGGTGACTCCTTCTCTGTTAGCAGGAGAAGCAGCAGCTCACAAGTCCCTGATCAGAATGAACGCAACTGCCATTGCTCCTCCTGACTTTGACTTTACAGGCAACATCTTGTGGAGTCCTCACAGCATCCCTTGGTTGTGGGTGCTGTTTTTATTCCTATTTCATAGATGAGAAAACCGAATCTCAGACACAAGTGGTTTCCTTGAGATCACAGCTGGAACCCAGGAATCATAATCCAGAAAAGTGTTCTGATCAAGTGACTTCAACCCAAGTTAGTCACTGATCCCTTGCTTTAGCAAATATTAAGGATCTGCAAAGTTCTAGGCTTGCGGTAAACACTGGGGGATACTGGTGAACAGAGACAATGACTTCACCCTCAAGGAGCTTACAGTCTAGGGAAGTAGAAGGACATCTTTCAGATTACGTATACAGACACACACACACACACACACACACACACACACACACACATCTGTGTGTGGGCTTTTATGAATAACCAGCACACTGGGGAGTTAAGAGACAGAGAATGCCAAGGTGAGGTCTTCCTGGGGTGGGGTCAGGACAAGCCTCCACAGGAGGAGATCCTTGAGCTCAAGGCTCATGGAGTTATTATCTAACCAGGGCATGAACATTCCAGAAATAAAGGGTAACATGTGAAAATGCCTCAAAGAAGGAGTAAATAGAATAATGTATGATAAAAGGAGCACAAAACATGAGGAGTGGACTCAGATGCTGCACAGAGATACAGAGAACCACCCTCTTCATCCCTGGAGTCTACCTTCTTGGGCTGGTTTCATCTCCCGTGGGTTCATTATTGAATGATGATTATGGAATTATTTTAAAGGCAATTATTTCAAGGGCAAAAATAGTGCCTACTTTATCTTATTGGCTTATTGCCAGCCAATAGGGCCTCATTCTTAATGGCTCTGTAACCTTTCCCAAAAGGCTCTTCAGCTTAGGTCACAGGCCTGTTCCTGACCTGAGCACTTCAAGGTGAACTGACGCTCTGGTTTACCAAACCGGGGAATCACCCTCTAAGAAAGGGCTTCACTATGGACACTTCAGGTGTGGTGCACATAGGGGAGAGGCAGAGGGAAGCCATGTTGTCTGGCTTCTTGGCCCTTGGCATTACATCTGCAGTACATAATCTCTGTGTATGTGCATGGGGTGGGTACTGGAGATTGACTCCAGGGTTTTTGCTCTGAAGTATATCCCCACTCCTATTATGGTTTTTTAAAATTATTTTTGAGACAGGGTTTCAGTAGGTCACTAAGTTGTGTAGGCTAGGTTTGACCTTGGGATTCTCTTGCCTCAGCCTCCCAAAGTGCTGAGATTACAGGTGTGAACCATTACGCCAGATAATCCATCATTTTTTACTATTCCTAGTGGTGGAAGCTGGTGAACCATGTTGACCTATAGGAATTTACTCCAATCCTAAAAATTGGCTATTCATTCTTTTTAAATATAGCATTAAATGCAAACTGATAGGACACATACTGGCTTTAGAAATGTTGCCATGGTAGGACAGCATCCTAGAACAGACAAGATGGCATTGAGGAGCCCATAAAAACAAGCCATAGAAAGGCACCTGGAAAATCTTCTGTAATAAATTCTTATCTTATTGCCCCCAAATTGCTATGTTCTACTTCTTCACTCCCAGCAAAATTCCATATGATAACTAATGCACACGCCTTGATTGTCTACACTTGTATGCTGGGGTGGAGAAATGAAGAAGGAGACAACAGAAACAGACTGACAGAGGAGATATAAATACAGCAAGAGACCAGAAATACGTGAATTCAGAGTAGGCTTAAAACATAGGTTAGGGGAGTATCAAACCCAGGTATAAAATAAATTAAGAATGCATTTGTCACTTGATATGCTTGTTGGGTCAAAGGACAGGGAGCCTTTAGCCTGGAATCTTTTTAGGCATTAAGTACGGCTCCTGGGAGATGAGAGAAGGTGGGGAATTGAGAGATGGGGAAGGGGCTGCTCTTCTCTTTCACCCAGAAACAGTGCTGGCAAACAGCAGCTGTCCCCAGAAGGGACTGCCATGGCCTATGAACATCATATCTGCAGCCCACTCACACATCCACCCCCGTGCTGTTGTTGATGAGACATTTACAAATTTGGTGAGAGAAAAATGTGGTCGTTTATATCCCTGTGTTGTAAAGTTTGACATTAGCAGAGCTATTGGAACCCATGAATCACAGGAGGAGGGAAAAATTCAAATGGATATAAATGTCCATTAATAGTGGAAAGTTAAATAAATTATACTTCATTCATATCATGGAAAAAATATGAACCATTACAAAAATGAGATAGACTTCTGCAGAGTGCCATGAAAAGATCGCCAAGAAATACTAAGTTAAAATAAGAAAAGCAAATTGCAGAACAATTCATACAGTATGATTCCATTTATTTATGATAGAAAAATATCTATACATGTAAACATACAGATAAAAGATCTATGCCAAACAATACCAGCGATTATCACTACCAGTAGCAGCACCATGCTCCCCTAGCTCTGGTATGGGGCTCTCTGGCCTGCTTACCTTTCCCAGCTGGAATACTCTCCTTGCCATCACTTTCCACCTTGCTGCCCCATGCTATTTTCATGCACATGCATGTCATTTGAAAACATGTAGAATCCCGAGATGATGCTATGGCCACAGTCCCGTGACACAGTGCAACACAGTCAGGGTAGGCGTGTGTATGCAGCAGTAACAAATGACCCCAATTCCCAGTGTCTCACTCAGAACAACGAAAGCCCATTTCTTGATCATGTTTCATGTTGCTGGTAGGTCAGAGGTAGCTCTGCTGCCAGTGGGCTCCTGGCCTGGGACCTAGGATTAATCTCTGGAGTAGTGTCTGTCTCTCTGGAATGCTGTTGGTCTCACGTCCAAGGCCAGGTGGGATCAGAACAAACCATACAGTGGTTCATAATGTTTCACAGTGGCTTTTTCTTTTGGGGTGCTAAGGACTGAACCCAGAAACTTCACACAAGTTATATCCCCAGGACTTTTTATTTTTGTTTTTCTGAGGCAAGGTCTTATTAACTTGCTAAATTGTCTTTTTTCTGGGCTTGAACTTGCAATTCTCCTGCCTCAACTTCTTAGTGTGCTGGCATCACAAAGCATGTGCCACCATGCCTGGTTTGACAGTGGCTCTTAAAGCTTCTCCCTGGAAGGAAAGAGGTCCATGTTACTTCTGTTCATGTCACTGACTAAAACAGGTCCCATGATCAACCCTGAGGTCAAAGGGTCAGAAAAGTATAATAAGGAAGTTATGATGTAGGAGAGAAGCAGCTAAGGTCTCTTCACAGTCTTTCATGCATGGGCCAGAAAGACTTGAGCCCCAGCAAATTCTGGAGTTTCTACTCTGTGCTAGGTGCTAAACCATGTGGGAGGAATATGAACACAGGTGATGATTAATTTTGATCTCAACTTGATTGACTTGAGAGACACCTAGGAGATTAGTAAAGCACAATTCTGGGCATCACCTTCAGCACCATATTTGGCCCCTTGCCCCTTACTCTTGAACTCTTCCTCCTGCTCTCTGCTTCCTGGATGCCATGAACTGAGCAGCTTTCCTCCTCCATACCCTTCCTCTACGCTTTTTGTGCATTAGCGTCAGCCAGCCTCGGACTGAAAGCATGAGCCCAAATAAGCCTTTTCTCCTTTAAGTTATGTATGTCAGGCATTTTGTCCCAGTGACAGAAAGGTAACCAAAATGACTCATAATAATGGAAATGAATCTGTTTAGGGCTTACTGCACCAGATATTATGCTAAGGGCATCACAAGCACCTACACATTGAATACCTATATCAGTAGCATCATGAAAGGTGAGTAAACTGGGTTTAGAGAGGTAATTAACTTGCTCAAGTTTACACAACGCCTTGTCCTGCAGGAGTTGATAGTAAGGCTTGACTTCATATATAAAGATTGTATCAGATATTATGCTATTCAGGAAGTGATTAATTTCTCAGTAACCCACTATATTAAAAAACAGAGCTGAGTACATAGGGGCTCTAAGACCATAGGGCAGTGTTTAAGGACTGGACCAAGCCCTGAGTTCTTCCTATCCTCGCTATTACTTCCACAACCCAGGAAATTTGAGTCACTCTTTCCAGTTTCTGGATCTACATTTAGACTGTGGGATGCGGATTCTAAAGGGCATACTGAGCATCTCTGTGACACATGCTGTTCCAGATACCAGGGCATCAGCGATGTGTGAACATCCTCTATCCTGATTTTTTAGTGGGGGAGGAAGGATAGGAAACCAATGGATCAAAATGCAACATAGTGTTCACAGAAGAAGCTGAGGGAGGAAAGTGAATGATGAGATGCTAATTTAGACAGAGTAGTCAGCAAAGGCCTTCCTAATGATGGGTACTTGGGTAGAGTCTCTAATAAAGTGTGGGAGTGAAGGGATCATGTGAAGTTCTAAGGGAGCATGTTTCTATGGAGGAAAAGCAAATACAGTTCAGAACCTCTGAGGCTACACAGTTCAATGTGTTTGGGGAACAAAGAGAATGGCAAGAGATATAGCAGAAAGCAAGGCAGGACCAGGTCATGGGAGCCCCATAGGACATGGAAAGTGTTTTTGAATCTGTGGAGGTATGAGGGTTAAATAAGATAATCCACAAGTAGATGCTTGGCCCAGTGCCAGCTGCATAAGAGAGCTTCAACAGATTTCAGCAATTCCTCCTTAAATCAGTCACAAATATTTATGGAGGATCTACTATGTGCTAGGCACTACCCATGGTGCTGGAGAATACTGAGCATGTTGTTATGGTTTATGTCTGTGTGTCCCCCCAAAGCCTCCTGCAGCCCTGGGGCAGGCTACTAGAGTTTGAATATGGGTGTGAGAGCTGCACCCACCTGGGAGTGGATAGTTTGCATACGTAAGGGACAAGAAAAGAGTGCTTGGGGCATTCCTCCCCCATTCCGCCCTGGTGTGTGTGTGGTGGCAGCTTTGCTGTGCTGCCATCCTGAGATGCAGCCCTCTGCCATGTGCCACTCTGCCTTATGATCTCCCAAGTAAGGATTGAAACTTCCATGAACTGTAAGCGAAATAAACCTTCCTTCCTTAATTTTGGGCATCAGGTATTTTGTCCCAGCAGCGAGAAAAAAGTAACCAAGACACATGTGTAACATACAAAGCTCCCTGCCCTCATGAGGTTCAATTTGAGTAATAGATACAGACTCTCTGTGTACAGGTTCAGCATTCCTAATCTGAAAATCTAAAATTTGAAATGCTCTAAAAATCTGGAATTATTTGAGCAGTGACACAAGCCACAAATGGAGAACTCAACAACATAAATTTGTGCTTCATGCACAAAATTCTGAAAGATATGACATAAAATGAGCTTCAGGCTATGCTTCAAGTTTAACTGTGGGTCCCACTCAAAACTATCTCATTATGCATCTATAAATATTCTAAAATTGGAGGAAAATCCGAAATCTGAAACACTTCTGGTCCCAAGCACTTCAGAAAAAGGATATTCAACCTCTATGTGATTAATAAGTACTAATAGCACACACAAGAAAGTAGTAAATGCTATGGATAACAGATAGGAAAGGAATTCAGAAGTGGAACAAGAGAATGTTAGGTTGTGATATTACGTACTTCTAAGTGGAACAATTAGACCTCACTGAGAACAAGGACTTGAAGGAAAAAGGGACTGGGGGAACTAGATTTTGAGGGAAGAGTATTAAAAGCAGAAATAACTGCTAGAGCTTGGAATTAGGATCATTATTGGTGCAGTCAACAAATATCACAACCCTAGGTAGCAGGAGCTGGATAGAGGTGATGAGGTAAGAGAAAAGGTTGGAAGACAGATACATGAGGCTGTGCAGGCTGACTTTGACTTTTCCCAAGAGTTCTGTGAGCACAGGAGGGACATGACCTCAAGTAGGTTCTAAGAAGATGGCACTAATTTCTGTGTTGGGAAGATGATGAGACTGGAAGCAGAGAAAGCCAAGAGAAAGTCATGGCAGTAATCCTGTAGACATAATGGAGGGTAAGACCCAGTTGACAGTGGTGGAGGTGATGGGGAGGAGAAGAATCCTAGGTCTATTTTAGGGAGATTATTCTCCCTCTCCAGCCCTCCGTCCTAGGTTCTGAGTTATTTCTGCCATAAACAATCCAGGTGAAGAGGGGGCCAGTATCAGAATCCTATTTTTGGGCTTCAGACATTTCATGTGTTCCTACTCACTGATTTCTTAGAGAACACTCTGCTTACCGGTGCCCACTGCTGCCACTTCTGATGGCATGCAAGCAGTTCCATTAGGCTCCGATTGGCCACCCAAAGCTGGGCATGAGAGACACAGGAGGGCAATGTCCACAGCAGCAGGAGACCTGCAACCTGTGACAGGAGAAGACTCTCTTCTGTTACTCCTCCCTTCATAAAACTCCTCAAAGTCCTCAGAGATATCTTTCCCCTCAAAACAATAGTGGGTCTTTATTTTATTAAAAGAATTAATATATTCTTGTTTTCATGTGTTCAGTCATTGATTCACCTTGCAAGTACTTCCTGAAGGTCAGGCCTTCTGGCAAATGATGAAGCTACACAATGAGTACCGCTGCGACAGTCCCCAACCCCGTGGAGCCTGTACTCGTGTAGAAGAAAGAGCCATTGAATGATGAAGTCGAACTGTAAGTCATGCAACACTGTGGGAAAAGGGCAGCGGAGGCTAACAGTGCACACTGTGGAGCTAGACCCTTTCTTGGATGATTGTGAGCACGTTACCTAGGCTCTCTGTGACCCACTCTCCTTCTTTGCAGGAAATGAAGCACGTGAGACTACCCATTTTGTAGATTCATTGACAGTAAATAAGCACACGTATACAAAGCTCTTATGAAAATATCCAGCACATAGGAGACATCATGTGGGTATTAGCTATTACCATAGGCACTTAATTCAGACTATGACAATTCCATGAAGGGAAGACAGAGAGTATGTATAAAGCCAGAGAAAGGTAGGAGGGCAGTCTCTCCATGGAGGTGAAATTAAGGGGCAAGCTGAAAGATGATGAGCAGCAGGATTTACAAGAGTGTAGGGAAAGGGAGTACGGGGAAGTGTTCAAGGCAGAGAAGAGATTATAGGGACAGCTTCCCTGCAAGGAGTGCAGAGATGTACAGAGCCCAGGCAGCCAGCACAGCAGTCTGGTCCCTTCCCGGATCTTCCTCACTAAGAAGCAAGGGACCATGCACTGTCCTGAATTAAACAGTGACGAGTGTGGTGCCCCCAGAAGGTTCTGTCACAGACTTTTGTCAAGTGGTCCTTCCAAAGCCTAAGTTATTCAATTGCCACTTGGCCTGGGTGTCTTTTCCTACTCTGTCTAGGGACAGACATCACAGAGATCTGTACCCAGCCCATGCCCATGATCTGTTATTGACCCTACCTGCAGGGGTCAGGTCCTGTGCCATTTGTGACAGGTGAAGTGACACCCTGTCATACAGGATTAGTCTGTGGGTCACACCATGAACCAGCCAATTCCCCTGAGAATTCAGAGTAGAACTTGATTGTTCTTGCTGGCTCCTTTGGCCGGTACCTGAGAAAACATGAACAAAAGTGATGGCCACATAGGGGTTGTTATGACTTATGTCTAGAAGTCCCCTCAAAGCCTCATGAGGTCATAGGTGAGGCCTTCAGAGGTGGCCAGATAGAGTGTATGATGCTAGAATTAAGTGTGTAATGCTAAAATCAAGAGTGTGTAAGTACTAAATTAGTCCACTGATTGTTTTGGCATAATTCTAGGCATGGATAATGGGAATGCCCACACTTGGTGTGAGGGCTACCAGCCCTAAGGTCATGTAGCCTGGATAGAATATAAGGGACAGAAATAGGGCTACTTGTTAGTTGCTTTCTGCTTGCTTCTTCACCGCTTTGCTGCCTTCTGCCTGACATAAGCTGTTCCTCCTCTGCGATGCCCCTCTGCCATGTACCATCCTGCTTTGGAGGCAGCCAACTATGGACTGAAATTGTTACAAATAATGAGCCGAAATAAACCATTCCTCCTTTAACTTTGTGTGTCAGGTATGGTGTCTCAGCACTGGGAAACATAACTAAGACTGGGTTCATGGAAAACGAAAACCAGAAAGGCTGATTAGCTGAGAAAGAAAGTAGACAAATCTAGGGCAGCAGAGGAGGCAATACAGCTTGAGTTGAGAACAGGAGGATCAAGGACAGAATCAGTTTGGACCCTCTGTCTCATGTCAAATTCTAGACCCTGAGATCCTCAGTGTGTTACCTACCAGTCTATTGTAGATTAGGGGCCCCCAGCCCATTAGGAACTGGGCCATACAGCAGGAAGTGAGCTTAAGGCAAGCAAGTGAAGCTTGGCCTGTATTTACAGTCATTCCCTATGGCTCACATTACTGCTTGAGCTCTGACTCCTGTCCGAGCAGCAGGGCTTTAGATCTCACAGAAGTGTGAACTGTGCTGTGAATGGTGCATGCAAGGGATCTAGACTCTGAGTTCTTTTGAATCGTCCTGAAGACATCCCACACACACACCTTCCACACACCTGTGGGAAAATTGTGCCAAAAAACTGGTGCCAAAAATGTTAGGGACAGCTACTCTAGGGGAGCATCCTTGGGTGCTTCTAAGCAAGTTCACATTGTTTTGAGTTCATTTCTTTGGCTTGCAACATGAGAAGTTTCACCTCCTTGACCATTCCAGGAAATGCTCAGACAAGATCCTTAAACTTGCAGGATCTGAGAGTGGATACACCAAGAGTTCATGAATGATCAGCGGAATCTTCCACTTTCGTGAGCTCTTTCAGTAGAAAATTCTCAGCAGTTCAGAAGTGTGCATTCAAAGAACAAAACCATTCGTCTCAACATGCCAGCCTGTTGTACATAGGTTTATGCACCTAGTGAGAATTTTGGGTAATTTACTCTAGTATTCTTGCATGTCTGGGTGTTCAGAGGAAGTATGACTAAACCATTTGAAGTGGCATAGATTGTTTGGACATCACAAGGGCATCTCTAGTGGTAGTTATGGATTTCCTCTTCTAAAATGTATGCTCTGGACCAGCCTGCTGTACACTAATATCAGCACCTATTGATCAGTATGTGCAAGATGTTTGAGTGCTTCATATAAATTAAATTATATAATTCTCTTAATAATCCAGTGACATAAATGCTATCATTCCCATTTGCAGATGGAAAACTGAGGCACAAAAAGATTAAGACGCTTGCCCAAAGACATGTGCTGGTACATGGCAGAACTATAGTTAAAACTCTTCAGTGAAGCCCAGAGTAAGGGCTTTTAACACCACGTTTGTGCTCAGACTCTAAGATTCCCGATCCTTATAGCTAGAGCTGCAAGTGTTTTTAATATAGTCTCATGTTCCCAAGAGTCACTGTCTTAGTCCTCTGAGATTTTAGAAAGCCTCTTTCCCCATCCTCTCTGCCACCACCGCATTTCTCCCCACCCCAAGCATATGGTAAATGTGACAGGTCTACCAAAAGGCATTACAGGAATGTGAGGTGGTAAAGCTACCAGGGAAAAAATTAACTAAGCAAATAAAAATGATTTTTATTTTGTACCTGATGTATGCCAACCTATTCCCTTTATATTCATAATTTCATTTGACCTTAGCTATCCGTATAAGGAAAATGTAATTATTTTCCTCCTGATAAAACAGGCTTAAGGAGATTATATGACTTAACGAGGGTGGCAGGGATAGAGTCTGTATCCAAACCCACCATAGGAGGCCCTTAAACTCCCTCCAAAGTCTTGACTTTTAATGAGATCCTGGCCCCAGAACTGGAAAGGAAAAGTAATGTAGAACACAGCACAGGTCTTGAAATTCCGATCAGTCTATCTTGGCCTTAGTAGCTCATGAATGAATGTTAAAAATCACAGGCTACAGAAACTGAGGGAGTGAAAACTAACTTGTTTGCATGACATTTCTAGGGACACTGAGTGCAGCAGTGCCATTTTTGAGCTTGTATATTTATCCCCACAAGGACTTTTGAAATATCATTGTCATTCAGTGACATCTTATAGCCCTTGGCACTAATGGTATTCTCATCCATACGGGACAGTGCAGAACAGAAGGGAAATGGCAGGGTTCGTGTGATGCCAAAGCAGACAGGAGTTGGAAGAACAGGAGAGAAAGTCCCCCCAGAAATCACCAGAAACAATGAGGGAGCTGACTTTGTTTCGGGTGGATCACTGCCATTAGAGATAGGATGGAGCCAGAGAAACATGGCACCATGTCCAGGATGATCAATCTAATGTTGTCACTTCATGGTCCATCAAATACAGATTATATATACCCATTAAAAGTGCAGTTTTATTCACCAAAATTCATAAAGCACATTTCATGTATCCAGCACTGCAGAGGACAGCATGGGCCTCTCCACAAAAGGAGAAGCCAGCTGCCCACAGATGACTGAATGAGGATGGCAGTGTTAGCAGAAGCAAAGAGGCAAAGGAATCTAAGATGCCTTCACATGTTCACACATGCTAATGCTCACAAAAGAAACCAAAATATAAGTAGGCAGTGTCCTTCAAGGATGAGGAAACTGAGGCTCAGAGAGATAGATGATATCCTCAAGGTCTCACAGCTAGCAAGTAAATTATGTTAATAGGTTTTCAGATTTCAGATCCCAGATCCATCAGGCTTTTGAGACCAGCATGTAACCACCCTTTTAAATGGCTTCTTGCATTTTTTGGATTGTCAAGTTTTCCAAGCGTAAATGCAAAGTTTCCCTTAGAGAGACTCTATTCTCACTTTACCAATGCTGGTGCTTGCTGGAAGACAGGGCAAAGTCCACTGAGAAGTCAGGAGACACAACTGTTTCTCCAGAAGTGTGTTAAGGACTTGGGCTTTTCTATAGGTTTCTGTGCATGAGTTGGATATGATTTTTATTTTTTCACAGTCGTAAATACTTGATGTACTGCAGCTGACCAGCTTGTTGGCCTCGCTCCACTCTGTATGGCAGGGTCTACATTGTGACCCCCAAGGGCCAGGAGACCTACTTTAGCCTAGAAGAAGCTGTCTCAAGCACAGAACTGCTGGCATGAGGGCTTCACCCTTCTACATAGAGCTAGAGTTGTGATGCTCAGTGAGGAAGGCAAGGAGTCGTCTCTGCCCGCTGAGCACAGTCTCAGGCTTGGGACCCCAAGCAGAGCTGCATTACAGACACCTTGTCCTCTTTGAGGACAAAGACTAGAGATACAGAGAGGGAGATGTCAATGGGAGACTTCCAGACATAATAATTCAAAATGAACTCAGGCTGTTAGAAACTGGAAGGAAATGTTTTTAACCTATGGGATCCCCAAGAAGTAGTGTGGTGTGGTGTGTTGAATAGCGGTCGCCGAAAAAGATATACTCGTGCCCTAATGCCTGAACCCTAGGATTGTAAACTGACTTGGAAACAATCTTCACAGAGGACATTAAATTAGGATCTGGAGATGAGGACGTCCTCCTCAGTTGTCCAGGTGGCTCGGGCTCCAGTGACAAGTGTGCTTATAAACATGAGGTAGAAAGTGAATGACACAGTCAAAAGAAAAGACACAGAAGAAGAAAAATCAACATGACCACAGAGGTAGAGATCGGACTGGCACAGCTGTAAATCAAGGACTGGTAACAGCCACCACAAGCCAGAAGAAGCAAGGAACAGATTCTCACCGAGAACCTTCGGAAGGAAAGCAGAGCAGCGAACGCTTTGACTTGAACTTGGGGTGAGAAAACAAATGGCTCATTTTACACCACTAAGTTTGTGGAGATTAGTTACAACAGCAACAGAAACTAATGCAGGTGGGGAAAGGAGCCAGGCCTTCAGGCTACACCAAGGACAATCCCTAATCTCACGCTGCAGAGTGGCACACACACAGTGAGCCCCACAGAACTTGGGGTGACAGGGCCTGGACATTCCACTAGGACATCTAACTCCACTGTTGCCCATGGAACCTAGATGAAAATTATTACCGTTGTGAGCAGTGCCAGCTTCCAAGATGAAGTCTGCAGCAAGTGACTTGACTGGTAGAGAAGAGGTCACATGCTTTCACTCTAGCTGTAAGAGAGGCTGAGAATGGTGGTGCCCAGCTTGTATAGTGAAAGGTGTGCATATAGACCAGGAGAATCCTCATCAGTGCTTTAGCTCATCTGTTTTCTTCCACCTGCAATGCACTTCCCCAGAGCCTCACTTGTTCAGCTGTGATCTCATTTAGGGTCACAAACCCTACCATATTTTTTTCTATGTAAAAGCCTCCACTGGCTTCCTGCTGTTTTTAGGAACAGGTCCAATGTACATAACTCAGACATCAAGGCCCTATGTGAATATTTTCATCCTCTTTTACAGCAAAGAGAGAGCCAGAAGTTAGGCAAAGGACATTGATCAGAGAATCCTTGCTTCAATGTCAAGATAGGTGGAGCGATGTGTGTCTTTCCTGAAGAACCTGTATCATCAAAGTTTCCAAAATTCCTAATTAAACATCTTTTTTCTAGAATCCCAAGAGCTGCTATGTAGAATATAAAGCTTTGGCTCCAAATGGACGATGGAAGAGGATGTCTGCATGATTTTCCTCTCGCTTTTCTGTTTTAATGATGACTAAGTACATTAAAAACAAATCAGGCATTTATTGCTCACTGAGGATCAATCTATTAATCTGTATGTGAGATGACCTCTTCCAAAAGATTTTTCCTGATCACCCTATCTGAAATAGTAGCCTCTTTCATTCACTCAGTACAGTTGAAAGCGTGTATCATTGGCCAGCATACATTACACATTCACTTGCTTATTTATTTACACACTTGTTTGCTTACTTTTATTGTTCTCCCTCCCAATTACAACATGAGTTCCAAGAAAAAGTGCATCTTTGTTTCATTTATTGCTCCAGCCCTAGTGCTCAGAGTAATTGTTGGCATGTAGGAGGTGCTCAATAAATATTAGCTGAACACATGAATCATACTGTCATTAATAGTGTAAATGCTTTCCCCCACTAGGATTTAGCCATTTCTAGAAAATGATTCTATCTTACTATTCTGTCTCCCAGAGCCTAGCACAATGATGAGCCCATGGAGAAGGCCCCAGGGAATGCCTGGGAGAGGAAGGAATGGTTAAACTCTTGTTATTTCTCAACACTTAGATGTGAAATGCACAGTTCTCAAGTTGAAAGTTTTCTAATGGTATTTCCCAACTTTGAGCTGGAACCCAATGTAATCATAGCTCTTTCTAGAGCTATATTCCTTACATAGACACCCTATATGGCTTTGTACACATAGGATCTTATTCTGGTAAGAAGAAATAAATATCCATCTCCTTTCCTCCCTGAACAAGAGCTGACATTGAATACCAATCTGTAAGACAGATAAACTGAGAATGGCTTTGGCTGGACCACATCGATGTTCATGTGGCCTTCCTGTAAGGCCTTGTAACTGTGAGCTCCAGGTCTGCTCGGCAACATTGCTAACACCTGTATTGATGAGACCAAAAGGTACCCATAGCTCTTTAAAATTCCACACAAATATTCCTTCATTCTCTTCTCCTTATGCTGGCAATGATGACTCTTCTGGGGTTACAGGCAGACCTGGATGACCTCAAGGGAGTGCCAGCTTAGGCAAGGGAATATAGACAACACATTCAAAATGGCCTAGATAGAGACCACTGTCCTCAGTGTTTAATTCCATGTATTTCTTTTTGGCTCAACCTGTGACCCTAATGGGAAGAGGCTTGTATTAAAATACATAGATAGGTATAGACACACACATACACACACACATACACACACAGTATGTGCTTTATTAGAACATTAGGTGCATTTACACTGGGTAATTGGAACTATTGTCATCATACCCACTGTTGATTTGTATTCAAAACATTCTACAAAAGGATCATTGTGTTGAAGGCTTGGTAACTAATGCAGCAATGTTCAGAATTAGGGCTTTGGGGACGTGGTCAGATCACAAGACACTAACTTCATCAGTGGGTTAAGCCATTGATGAGATAAAAGCTGCCCTGGCTTTCAGGAGAGGGGGCTCAGTTGAACAGAATGGGACACAGGGGCGTGGTCTTGATCCCAGCTCCTTTCTCTCTGACCCTGCCTCGCTCTGCTTTCCATTTGCCATATGCTGAGCTGCTTCCTCCACCATGCCCTGCCACTGTGATATTTTCACTCACCCAGGCCTAAGAGTAATGGAGCCAACCAACCATGGACTGAAACCATAAACCAAAATAAACCTTTCCTCCTTAAAATTATTTATGTCAGGCATCTCATCACAGCAAAAGAAAGGTGACTAACATAGAAACCCATTTTACAGATCCTACCTACCTAAGGGCACAAGGAAACAGAGATCTAGGAAGCAGGTATGACTTCCTGCAGTGGAATGGAAGAATGAGGTCTTTCGTAATCCATTAATGTGTGCCACTGATTGCTTTTTTTTTTTTTTTTTTTTTTTTTTTTTTTTGGTTTTTCTCCGGTACCAGGAACCGAACTCACAACCTTGCGCTTGCCAGGCAGGCGCTTTTGCCGCTGAGCTAAATCCCCAGCCCCGCCACTGATTGCTTTTGAGAGTTGCAAGACAGGTGGCTTGAGGCCACTCAGCCTCCTGGGGCTCTCAGGTGGATTCTGGCAGGTCTCTGGGAAATTGTGGCCCAGCCTCCTGATTTATTGAGATTGCAGCTTGGCTGATGGCTGGCTGGTGTGTGCTGCATGCTGATGAGGTGCTGCTGTCCGCTGCCTGGGCCAGGAAGGCTGCTCTGTTGGTAAGCAGCTTTTCTTTCCCTTCTCAGTGATGGACAGTCTGGGTCCCAGCCAGAAAGTGTCAATCAACCCACAATTCCTGGGGGTCTGTTCTGTGCCAAGCACTATCTTGAGGGCTAGAAATATAGCACTGGGCATATTGGCTGAGGCATGCAGGCCCAGCAGAAAGAGGGTTGGTTTCAGGCCCTGGATCCCCCTTAGCTAAATGCCTTTGGGAAGTGCAAATTGATAAGCCCAACCCCTCTCCTCATGGAGCTGCCAATCAAAAGGCAAAAATACATGAACCTACTGAATGCACCATTGATATCCATGACAAGAGACAAGAGAGGCGTGGGGAATGTACCCAAAAGGGAAACTGAGCCAAGTTGGGGTGGATTCAGGAAAATCTCTCTAGAAATAATGTCTTATTTGAGATCAGAAAGATGAGCAGGATTAAAATGTGTGGGGTATGTGCTTGTGGGTGTGTAAGAGAAGATGTAGGAGCAGAGCTTAGAGCCCGGATGGAGGCAAGAACTTGTAAGGAGAGGCAGCAAGATGCTCAAGGTACCAAAGAAGCCTGGTGTGGTCGGAAGTCTGCAAGCAGAGATTGGGGCAGTGTGTAACACAAATCGTATCCGGCTGCCTTTCTTTTAGTCTCACTAGGATCTCATGCTGGCGATCATCAAACATGAACCCAGCACAAAGCTGGGAGGAGTGATATGTCTTTCCTGAAGAATCTGTATCATCAAAGTTTCCAAAACTCTCTATCAAGTGTCTTTTTTCCAGAATCCCATGAGCTGCTATGTAAAAATACAGCTTTGACTCAAGGGGAAGGTGGAAGAGCATGTCTATATGACTCTCCTCTCACTTTTCTGTTTTAATGATGACTAAGTATATTAAAAACAAATCAGACATTTATTACTCATTGAGGATCAACTACTAATCTACATATGAGATTCATTTGCCACCACTTCCTCCATCGTCTTTAATGATAGTAATGAATAATTGTTTTCAAATGCCCTTTCTGTTGTCTCAACACTGAAGCAAGGATTCTCAGATCAATGTCCTTTTCCTAACTTCTGGTTCTCTCTTTGCTGTAAAAAAAGGATGGAAATATACCCATAAGGCCTTGATGGCTGTGTTATGTACACTGGACATTTTCCTAAAAGCTACAGGAAGCCAGTGGAGGGTTTTAAAGACAGAAGGAATGTGATAAGTTCTGTGATCCTAAATGAGAAGATTTCACCTTTTTCTCAGCTCACTGTGAAGTTTCTGTAATGCAAGTAGTAACTGTCTTTCCTAACACACCAGACACACTTCTCCCAAGAGAACAATGGAACATGCCTTCGATCCTTGCACTATAGTTAAATTTTTCAACCTCAACATTATCAACAGTTTGGACAAGATAATTTTGTCATGTAGGTAGCTGTCCTGTGCCTCTCAGGATGGGTACCAACATCCCTAGCCTCTCCTCATTAGGTGCTGTTATTACTCTTCTCATTGTGACAGTTAAAAATGCCTTTGCAAAATGCCCTCTGAGAAGAAGACAAAGTTGCCCCTGTTGAAAAGCACTGTTCTGTGGATTAATTTTTCCTCTCACTGTCATAAGATTATTATCTAAATCACACCTATCTGGCTATGCAGGGGCCTCAGTTTCCATGGATATTGACATTCAGACTTTCTATTTAAGTCCCTGTGGATTTTGTTCTTTCATCACTAAGAATCAGGAATCGTCCTGGCGCTTTAACCAGCTGTGGGCATTATTCAAGACAGCATCGCTGTGTGAAGGCTTGGGCAAAGAGGACACTGAACCGCCGTGACCTCACAGACACATTTCTCTGTTTAGAACAGTGAGGCTTCTGCTTATCCCCTGGGGATGTCTCCAAACTCCAAAATTATTTGAATTTTTTTTTAAAAAATTGATGTTGAACATAACATAAATGATCTTTGGGTGACAAGTGAGAGAATTCATATTTCTAAAGCTGAAAACCATCCTGAATGCTTTCTGAAAGGAGGGCTATTGTGTTAGCCCAAAGGAAATGGAAGCTGGGGCATACCCCTGGCTGCCTATGAAATTCATTTGTTTCACAAGTTCTGAAAAGGTACCTGGCTTGGGATTCTCTCTTTCTAAGCTCCCCGCGCTTTCTAATTTCTCCTTAGAAGAGGAGCAGGTGGCCCAGCTGCCACAAAGTACCTACAAGGGAACTTGTCAGAGTTTGGTTCATTGGAACAGAAATGACAGAATGTCAATTTCCCTCCTAACTGCATGTCATCATCAGGAATCAAATAAGCAATTACACCGGGCTAAATTGAATTCATTTCAGGTTCTGATGGGCGGCGTGCACCCAGGCTGCTCCACGGAGGGAAAGCAGCTCTCCAACTACATGCAAATAACAAGTCCATGGGGGCTGGATCTTTGAGACTTGCCACCTCCCACTGCTCTCTCTCAGCCTGGCTAAAAATGGTCCCTGGGAACTTCCAACCTGGCCCTTCCCTGCCCACACTCCTGTCTAGCATCCTCTGCTACTGAGCTCAGAGGTATGAAATTGCAGCACAGAAGATCAGCCCCTTTCAGCTTCTGCCCAGGAGCTGTATGGAGCATCTTTTCAATTGGTTTCACCAGCTAGTACAGTAGTCTTTTTATTTTTTTCAAACACTTTTAGAATTACAAAAAATGATAAGTACAGAGTTCCCATAAACTCAAAAACTTTTTATTATTATTTTTATGTATTTATTTCTACTGCATCTTAGTAATACAGAATGGTGAGTTTCATTGAGGGAGTTTACTATATGCATTCCACATAGCTTGATCATCTTCAATTGCACTGTCCTTCTCACCTTTCCTCCCCCTTCCTGCTGATCTCCTTCCTCAGCTCCTAACATCTGTCTTCTAGTTTTCTGGCAATTCTCCTTTATCTTATTTATTTATTCACTCATTCATTCATTCACTCATTCATTTCTTTATAAAGGTTTCTCAGAAAATATTTAACTTTCTGAGTCTGGCTTAATTTGCTTAGCATAATGATCTGAATTCCATCTATTTTCCTGCAAATGACATGATTTCATGCTTTTTTGTGTATAATATTCCCTTCTGTATAAATAGTACACTTCTGTATAAATGCCACAATACCATTCAACTGTTGATAGACATCTAGGTTGTTTTCAGAGCTTAGTTAGCATATAGAACTGCATTGCTATGGACATAGGTAAGCATACATTACTCCAGTATGATGCGTTTAATTCTTTGATGAATGCACTGTATACAGAAGAGGTATAGCTGGGTCAAATAGAATTGCTGTTTTTAGTTTGTGTGAAAACTCCATACTGATTTCCATAGTGGTCGTACTAGTTTACATTTCCACTAACAAAGAAAAAGGGTTCCTTTCCCCTACATCCTCGGCAGCATTCATTATTTTTTATGTTCTTGATGATAGTCATTCTAGCTGGGATCTGATGGAATCTCAAAGTAGTTTTGATTTTCATCTCCTTAATGACTAAAGAGGTTGGGCATTTTTTCATGTATGTACCATCCATTTGAACTTCTTTTAAGAAGTGGCTATTCGTTCTTTTGTCCACTTCTTGACTGAGTTATTTGTCTGAGGGGTTAATTCTTTTGAGTTATTTATAGTATATTCTAGATATTTGTCCTCTCTCAGAAGAGTAGCTAGCAGTTTTTTCCTGTTCTGTAGTTGTCTCTTTACTTGGTTGACTATTTTCTTTGCTGTGCAAAAACTTTTCAATTTGATGTAATCCTATTTATTGATCCTTGCTATTATTTCCTGTGCTAGTGGAAGCCTATTTAGGAAGTTTTCGCTTGTGCCTGTGGCTTCAAGCATTTCCTCTATGTTATCTTCCAGGTATTTCAAGCTTTCTGTTTTTATATCTGTGTCTTTGATCCCTTCTGACTTGATTGTAGTACAGGGTAAAAGATAGGGATCTAGTTTCGATCCTTTGTATGTGAATATCCAGTTTTCCAGCACCATTTGTTAAACAGGCTGTCTTTTCTCCAGCATATGTTTTTGGCTTCTTTGTCAAAAATCAGATGGCTCTAAGTGCATGGAGTTTTCTCGCGGTCTTCTGTTCTATTTATCTGGACCACACATTTATTATAGTCCCAGGACCATAACATGGTGGTCTTTGAAGCTCAGGAAAAGAGGAAGAGGATAAAAGAAGGGCTCATTTTTAAAAATGTCAGATTACCAGATGTAAGAATGCAAGAGAACAATATGTAATATAACAGCCATTGTTAATTTCCTATCATCTTGTTTTGAAATTCTGTATCATTTTTGTTTTTGTGTTGTTTTATTTTTGTCTTTGTTGTTGTTACTTTGTTATTGTTTTTTCTCTTTAAAATAAAATAAATAAATGAAAAATGTCAATCATTGAAGGACAACAATGGACTAGCTCATTTAATTCTAAAAATAATTCTCTCTAAAATGTATTTTATAATTCTCCCCAGTTTTTACAACCTTACACAGAGACGGTGCTCCCTCTCTATTCATGTGCTCACCTGTGTTTCTTTGCCTTTCTTGATATTAATTTTGAGGCATGTGATTGTTCTGGTCAGTGGATTATAAGCAGCAATACTAGAAGTTATTGCCTGTCCAAGGTAGTTAGGAATTTACCACTTCCTGGGCATCTTATATGTGGTTGCTCTTTGCCTAAACAGTCCTCATCCTACCTTTAGAAGCCACACTGATTGCTATGGTTTGCCTCTAAACTTTCCCTCAAAGCCTCATGTAGTCATAGGTGGAGCTTTTTCAGAGGTGGCTGTATCCAGAGTGTAGGATGCCGGAGTTGATTCATGGTACAATGCTAGGCTCAAGAGCTCTAGCCCTAAGAATATGAGTGCTACCCCCTCAAAGTAGTCTGGATAAGATAAAAGGGGCAGAAAGACACTATTAAGGTCCCTTGTTGCTTTTGCTGTCTGCCTGCAGTGAACTGTTTCTCCTCTGTGATGCCCCTCTACCATGTGCCACTCTGCCTTGGAGCCACCTAACTATGAACTGAAACCTCCATGAACTATAAGCCAAGTAAACCTTTCATCCATTAACTTGTGGGTATCAGGTATTTTGTCTCAGCAATAAGAAAAATGTCTAAGACACTGACCAAGTAGTATAATTAGTACCTCCACTCTTAAACAAAATAGCTTTCTCAGTATTTAGACTTAAGCATCTTATCCCCCATGAACTTTTCTTTTCCATGCTTATATGCTTTGTTGCTGATGCTGAGGATCAAACTCAAGGCCTAGTGCATGCTCTACCACTGAACTATATTTCCAGCCCCACTCCCCAGCTTAACACTTTCAGTTGCTCCTTTCATTTTCTTGGTACTGGGTTCACTTACCTCTCATCTTACAAAGAGGAAAGAAGATACCTACAAGGCAAGTGGCAGGTTGAAGTGCAAATTATTTCTTAATGGAAGAACCTGTGTCTAAATTCCTTGAGGGAAAGGATTTGTATCTGTTTCATTCACTCACTGCTATTTGCTAAACAGAGCCTAGTACATAGTACATGGTCAATTATTTTTTAAGCAAATGTAAATCTAAATTCTCATCAACTCTTGTGTCTTTAAAATATGAAGAAATTACCAGTCAATCATAAGTTCCATTCTAAACTCATATTTTCTATTTATTGACCACAAACCACTATAATAATAGAGCTGCAATTCAAAAAAGCATGCATAAAATAGGCTTGGATTTGTGCAACACCTAAACCTGACCAAAAATAATTATATACATATGTATAAGCAATTCTTGAAGGTAGTGGTGAAGATGTATAGACCAATCCATTCAATGTCCCCATAGCTTCGATTTTGTTAGCCTGTATGATAGAATTTCTCATAGAGTGTTCTCAGTGCCTTGCATTTTAAATCTATCCACCAATAGCATGGTAATTTATAATGCCTTATTAAGAAATGTGTACTTGGAGGCATATTTCAATACTTTACATAATACTTTTATGGATTAGGACTCAACACAATAAGAATGTTGGCTTTGCCATTAAAAATTGTTATTTATATTTTTTCTGGAGATGGCATTATAATAACCAAACACTTTCCTTTTGAAAAGATAAGTATGACACTGAGATGACTATGAACATCAATTAATAATAAAATACAGATAAATATTCCCTTGCATGAATCTGTTGTGTTTAGGAAATAATTCCAATGCATCTATACTAATGGGCAGCTTTTGCTCCTCAGAAGATGAGGGGATATCTTCTGGAGAAAAATATAGTTGAGGAGACTACGGGTTGATCCCAGGCCTGCCATTAGCTATTGTGATTCACTTTTCATTATGTATGAAATGAGAATAAAATGAAATTTATTTATTCATTGTATTAAAAATCAGCATCAGACCTTTTAAGATATCCCATGCACTGGATGTTTAATTGCTTTATACAAAAAGGATGTGAGCAGCCCCTAGCTAGCAGTTATCTGAATGAATACATGGGTTAATGGGTAGATGAATTATGGACGCATGGATGGATGGGTGAATAGATGAGTAAATAGCTGGACAGACAAAAAATGATAGCAGAGAGCTTTTCTTTGCATTTCCATGATCACCCATGCACCTTCATTTAGTAATCTTCACTATGTGTTGCACATGAATCTGGCCCATCCCTGAACTGATGCAACAGAGACTAATTCATCAGCCCAATTCCAAAATGGGATCACACATGGTCAAGAGGAAAGCAACTCTTGCTTTGGACTTAAATTTGTGAGGGTGCTAGCCTGGCTCGCAGAGTGAACAGTGGGTTCTTACAGAGAAATTCTGCCAAGGAGTGAAGCTATCAGCAAGGAAAGCAGAGTTGAAGGAAGTAAAAAGTAGAGCCCTTATGAAACAGTTTGTACACCTGAATTCTGTCACTGGCAGCTCAGCTTTAATTGCGTGAGATTTTATACTTTCACTCTATTTTTTCTTTTGGTTGTTTGCAACCAAACAAAAACAGCTGTTTAACCTGTAAGATAGTTACTGTACAATGTGCTATGGAGGATCTAAAGAGAATCGCATGGCTTCGCATTTCCCAGTCTTTCCCATGGTGACACACAAGCTAGGGACCACCTACGACCTGCCTAGACATGGGGATAAAGTCCACAACCTGACTTCAGATTGAACACTTCAAAATCCACTTACTTACCCCTGTACCCAAGTAATTGCATTTTAGTGCCCAAATAGTAAAGTGAAGTCTTCAGTTGAAGTGTTTCTAGTCAATCAAGCAAGAAAGCTCAGTTCTGGGAAAGTATCCCTCCCTGCCAAGGAGCCCAGAAAATTTTCACTGTAAATGAACTAAAAGAATGTGGTGGGTAAAACATGTTTATTTTTCCTGAAGCAGTGCTTGTGTACAAAAGGTTGCTTAACATTGTTCTTGATAGATGATATCTTCCGAGGGTCTTTCTAGCTTTAAAACTCTGATTGCATGAAAAAGACCAGAGAGGAATTTCTATTTGCATCATCACCTGGTTTTCCCAGAGCTCAGCACGTGGCCTGGCACAGAGGAGCTGTGCTGCATTTAGTGAATAAGGAATGAATACATTTTTACCTGTACATAGCCCTCACCCCCAACTGCACACTTCAGAAGGCCCCTGCAGAAAGCAACCTTAACTGGTCTAATCTAACCAATTAGATTTTGAACTCATCACCTAAAGGAACAATCACAGAGCATCAAAGTGTCCCTTGATGATCCTCTTTAAAAAAGAAAAAACCTCCCATGTTGTGAAGGAAGAGAGAGTTTCACAGTTTGCCCACCCTGGTGTACTTTCCCTCCACGCTGGACAGACCACTGAGCATCTGGGCAGTGTGTATGAGGAAGAGGTTGACTTGTGTTTAAGGAATCCTGCTGAATGAAAGCAGAAGTCTGGCACTTTGCCCGGGGAGTTGCTCATAGGTGAGAAGCAAAAGGGACAATGGAGGATCCATCAAGTCAGATTTCCCATCTCCTACTTTCCCAGGATGAGTTCTAAGCCTCCTCTTTCTCTTCTGCCTCCTCTTCCTTCTCTCTTTACATCCTCTCTAGCCCCTCTCCTCCCTTACCCCTCCCCCACCCCTCCCCTTCTTCCTCCTCTCCTGTTCTCCCTCCTGCTCCTCTTCCTCCTTCTTCTTCTCTCTCTTTCTCTCTCCCCATATAACCTAATTTGAATAACTAAAACATGCTTCTGCTACAACTGTATTGTATTCCTCAGTCTTCAGAGGCCAATGAATGTCCCCAACGAAAGGCACAGAAAGAAGATTCCCTCCATCCTCTGACATGTATCCACTGCAATTCCTTCTATGGCTCATCGAAAGTACTTTGCACCCACTGCCTTCTCCCCTCCACATTTAGGTGATCTTGAGGAAGCAGAAAGATCAGAGGAAAAAGCTTCAAGCACGCTTCACATTAGATTCTAAAACCACAATGATTCATTCTTTTTCCATCGAAATAAAATCCCTGTCTTTACAGTAACTGTGATGAATGGAAAGAGTGTCCTTGGAGATTTAAATACATCTCTAGCGCAGGCTTTCCGCCGCCCCTTCCTCTTTCCTCTCCCCACATCTTCTTTTCATTTTGCAATGCAACAAAGTTTCACAAGGAAGTATTTTATAGAAAATCCATGTCTGGGGATTTATTCAGGCCTTTGTCATAAATTATGGCAACACAGAACCAGTCTCTTGCTACACAATTCCAAATACTTCAGCAAGGTGATTACAATAAAGTCCAAGACTGCCTTCAGTTGGAGTAGGATTTGTGCGCCTGCAGCTGCTCGCCCAGATATGAGTGAGACAAGCGTGTAGACAAAGGCTTCCTTTGATGAGAAGGCAAAGCTGAGGTTTGGAAAGGAAGAGAGTCTTTTCCCCCACAGAATACTACGTGGGAACAGAATTGTCTTTTTTAAAGCCCAGATCAGCATCTGTGGGGCATGGAAATGGCAGCCGACCAGACTAAACAGTTTTTCTGGATGAAAAATGACCTCATCCCTTGATGCAGCTTTGCAGTTAATATAATGACCTTTAAAATCGAGTTGCTGAGAATTGGATAAAGTTTATTAAAAATCAAGCAAGAAAGCCCTGAAAAAGATGATAAGAGGTTGTTTAAATGCCTGGTAATTGCACACCCTGCTCCCTGTGACCTATAATATAAACCTGAGGAGCAGGCAGGCCACTCGGCTCACCCATTCTGGATAAAAATCTAACATGAGAATGAAGAATCACTTCCAGGATCAGTTTGCATCCTTAGCCAAATCCCTGCGGCCTGTCCAACCTTAGATACAGTCTCCACAGGGGTATGAGCCATGCTCAGTGGTCCAGCTGAGCTCTTGGAAAGACAGTGATCCAAATAGCTTGTGCTCATCTTTCAAATCTGCCACAGAGCTGATGACCTTGCCTTTGGGCAGTGTAGCTTAATACACTTTTTCTTTTCATGCAAAAGTTTCATTTTTTCCACCAGGAAAGTGCTTGTCCTTCATCATACATAGTTTTGATGAGTTTATCAGTTATGATGTCCTACCCTTCCCTCATCTGGGCGTGGTTGAGTGCTTCCAACTGAGTCAATCTGATTCCCACTCTGGATGTGGGAAGCTTTGAATGGGGTGATTCCAGGGCAGCACATAGTTGGAGCTGATTTTTCCTGACTCTGGAATCCCCTGGAAGGACTCTTACCTACTGCTTGGGTCCATCCTTGCTGGAGTTTATTTCTGCATTTTTCCTTGGATTACTTCTACTAAGTTCATATTTTACTGAAGGAAACTTCATTGGCTTCTATGTTTTGTAGGCATAGAACCAAATAACGTAAGCACTGCTTTGTTGGGAGACTCTGTCCTAGGTATGTTAGTGTCCCTTGAAAGTCCACATGTTAAATGCCTGGTCCCCAAGATGGCAGTATTGGAAATTGCTGTGAACCCTTGGAAGGCGGGGCCTGATGGGAGATCCTTAGGTCATTGGGGCAGTGCACCCACAGGAGATTGCAGAACCTCATCTCTTCCTCTCTTCGCTTCTTGTCTCATGATGTGTTCTGCTCCGCCACACACTCCTGCCATAATACGCCACTCTCGTCAGAGTCCTAAAGCAACAGGGCCATTTAATTTTGGATGGGAAACTGAAGCAAAACAAATCCTTTCTCTTTATCAGTTAATTGCCTCAGGTATTTCATTATAGTAATGTGATGTTAATACAAGAAATTATTAGAAATGCAGAATACTGGATCCTGCTCTAGATCCACTGAATGAAAATCTGCGCTTCAACAAGGTTTCATATGTGGTTCATGTGTACAGTTTAGTATGAGAGGCATTAGTTAATGAAGAATCAGTTGGACTCTGGATCAAATAGACCTCTACTTTTATTCTTAGGAAAGTCTCACCTTATTTGGAGGTCCTCATTTCTCTATCTCTTAAATAATGGTCCTTTCTGCTTCATAATTTATTTATTCCTTCACTCACCAAATATCTGTTGATGCAAAGACATTCTGTTGGAGACAGCAAGATAAATAGAATTTAGGTGCTTCTTTTGAAAAGATCACAGTCAGATAGAAAACACTGGAAAGAAACATTTGAAGTATTAGATATCCTGATTTTCTTGATAATAATATGAGAATACCAACTTTGTCAGGTTTTTATAAAGATTACTTTTTAGCATACATACACTAGTGAATCAATAAGCCTTCGGTATTATTAGTAATTATTTCAACCATGAAGATTGAGGTATGTAATCTTATTGGCTTACAGTTATTAAATATTTACAATTGACCCAATGTGGGTCTAAGATACTGATATGTAAATATTGATTGACAGAACATTCATGCCAACTGTGGCCAGTAAATTCTATCATTATTCCTATGTGACAGATGGAGAAAAGGAAACACCTAGAAGTACCAGCCACCATGCAAGCAGAGAGGAGAGGGGTCAGCTCTGTATGCGTGTGTGTGTGTTGAGCGGATGGAAGAGCCCACAGAAGAGGGACTACTTGATCCAAAATATGAACAATGAAGAGTCCATTGGGCAAGCAGAGGCTGTGGAGGCAGAGGGAACTACAGAAATGAAAGAACAGGTACAAAGAGCAAGGAATGAGAAGAGCATAAGATGAACTATGTGGGTGGATAAGTAATTCCAAACTACCCAAATGCATTGCCCCCTGACCCTGAGGTAGTCTGACAGCTCTTAACACCTGTTGAGCAGTCCCACTACACACACAGACCAAGACTCTAAGCTGTGCCCTCAGTGCCAGCACTGATTTCCAGTGGGAAAGTCATGTACAGGGTTGTGGCCCCCTACCTGGAAAAAATAGAGAAAATAGCAAATGCTTCAGCCTCCTCCCTTGCAGGGCATACACAAGTGGTGTCATCCAGGCAGGGGCCCTGCTGCACTTGCCTCATGGCTCTGCACAGGTGTGTGTGTGTACCATTTGAGACACAATGCCGGCCATAGGGTGTCAGTTCTGCTCTGCCCTTGACCACACAGGCTCTCTGGCTGCTCCTTGTACATCTGGTTCTGTGGCCTGCACAGTGTTTGGATTGCCAGCAGGGTCTTCAAAAGTGTTCAAACAAGTCACGTCTCTACTCTCTGTTGGATGATGCTGTTGGCTAAATTCAGCTCTGAGTAGGAACTTGTAGGTCCGTTTAATCCAAACAATTAACACTTGATCTGCTGAAACCTGCTGAAATCTTTGTCTTTCATGTTTCAACACTACTGTTGCCTCCTCCAGAGGTCCCCTGTGACCATTTCATCAAAAGAAATTCCTGTATCTCAGTTATTGACTACCATCCGATTCCTTTTCATTTTCTTTACAGGTGACTCCTCACCTGGTGCCTATGCTCTGAGCATCCTTGTCTGTCTCATTCACTATGTGCTGTGTTTTGGATACACTCAGCCATTCCCATCACTGACACACAACACCCAACTCCCACAACATGAAAGAGGAGCGGTTTACTTTGGCTCATGGTTTCCATCCATGCTTGCTGGCTCCAAGGCAGAAGAGGCATGATGGAAGGAACTAGGTGGCAGAAAGCTGCTCGTACTATGGCAGCCAAGAAGCAGCAAGTGAAAAGAGGAGCCAGGGACAAGAGCATCCCTTCCAGGTCACTTCCCCAGTGACTCACCTCCAACTCTGCCCCATCTCCTAAGGGCACATTCAGTCACTGAACTCACTGATGAGTGCAATGCCCTCATGCTTCAATTGCCTTCCAAAAGCCCCACGCCTGAACTCAAGCCTTCTGAAGGACATTCAAGATCTAAACTGTAACAGATATGGTTGGACTCACCCCTGAGGTTGGTGTGTCGAAATTTAATTCCCAATGTGAGTTATTAAGCTAGTTGAAACAATCTTGCTGTGGTGTTTAGAGCTGGGGCTTTGGGAGGAGATTAGGATTAGATAAAGTCATTAGGTTTGGAATCCATGATGGAGGCTTGCTGGACCTGAGAGAGAGAGAAAGAGGGAGAGGGAGAGGGAGAGGGATGGAGGGAGGGAGTAAGAGAGAGAAATACACCCCCTGACTCTTGCCATGTGATGTCTTGAGCCACCTTAGGACTGCCAGCAAGGTTGTCACCAGGTACAGCCCTTTGACCTTGTACCACAGCCAGGAGCCAATATAAATCTTTTTACTTTATAAAGTACCCCAGCCCCAAGTAATCCATTAAAATAATGAAAAATGGGCTAATACACCATTCACAATACCTAGAAATGTGCCTGGAATATGGCAATTGTGCCCAAGAAAAAATGTGAATAAAGGAATGATTTTACTTTCAAACAGTAATTTTTACGCACATATCTCATTCCATGGAGGTCAAATAAACAAAAATCTGGTATTACAATGAAAAGCGATTTATAAGTTTCTTCCACTTGAAATTCTGCAATGGATCCCACAGCTGGCTCTGGGAAGGCATGAAGAGAAAGTTTTACCTGCTGTCTTTCAAAAGCACAGAGGGGACAAAGGGAAACATGCTTGGACTTTGGATAGGTCCACAGCACCTGTCTCAGGTTGGGTTCCCTGGAGTCTGGGATATGAGATGATTTTGGGGGGACTTAGGGGGTGGGTTAATACCTTGGAAAAGAAAGGAGAGAGAGCAGATTGACAATGGAAAGAAATGAGATTGGTGAAACCTTGGTCGACCAGGCAGGGAACTCTGGAGCAAGTACTAAGTCACAACACCATGACCTAGGCAAAGCCAAATGCCCAGCCTTTGTTCATACCCTTAGGTCACTGTGTCACAGGCCATGACTGGCCTCAAAAAGCCAGCACATTCTGCAGCCAAGGCAGACCCTGAGGAGCCGGTAGCAGGTGGCCATCTGCAAACCACACTCCTTTGAACTGGGCAGCTGTTCCTCTCAGGCAGGGGAGGTGATACTTCCTGGAATGGGCACCAAGGAAGGGATATCCCTGGTCCTGGGTGCTTCAACTGTGTGAATTTCAACCGCAGTGCTGGGCACTCAGAAATCTGGCTATTGTGTGTCCACTGAGCTTCTGCCTGCTGTCTTCTAAGATTAGCTACAAATAGTCCCATTCCTAAATTAGAAGTCACGTCCTGTAAGTGTTTGCTGACTTGGCAAGAGCAACACTGACATAATTTCACAAATAATGATGTTATCCGAGGCAAGAGTTGCATTAGATCAATTACCACTCTATTTCAGTGCCATCTGAGTAGCTTTCAGTATTTATTTCAGTTCACCTATTTTTAAACTGAAGCTCTCAGGCTTGGAACCACAACCATGAGCCTACCTTCCTTTTCCAGTCCTTGATAGCATCTGGCTTACATTTTGAACTCTAGAGAATGGTTTGCATTTAAAAAAATGACTTGAATACTGCCCCCCCATTTCTCACTTCCTTTATACTGTGTCCATTAGTTGGGGGAAGGAAATGGTTATATTCAGCTACAAGGAGTCAAGAACTTAAGGCTCAGAAAAGAAAGGAGAGAATACAGTTATTCTTTGGAGAATGAAAGGTGAATTTCAACTGTGGTGGGAGGTTTGGGTCACACAGGGAGTTCCTGCCTGTTAGGGAAGGACATTTGATGCAGAGGGGGTGGGGCTGCCAGGAGGAACCATTAAACCAAGATGCCCACTCATGTGGCCAGGGTTATAGACTGAATTTGTCACCATGTAGATTCATATGCTGAAGTTCTTTACCATAGTATCTCAGAAGGTGACTTTATTTGGAGACAGGTACTTCACAGAGATAATTACACTGAAATAAGGTCATTGTGGTGAGGCCTAATCCAATATGATGAGTGTCCCATAAAAGGGGGAAATGTGGACACAGGTAGAAGGAAGTACAGAAGGAAGAAATGTGAAAAGATACAGGGGAAGGGCGGCCTTTCTTAGCCCTGTCCTTTTCCCTCCTCTCTAACATTATCTTCTGCTTCACTCCCTTCCTTCTTGCCTCTCCCAGACTTGGGCTCCACCCATTTTCAGTGCCCTGTGTCTCACAAGCACATCACACAACTGTCCATGGAGAAGGTTGTGGAGAGGAATCTGTGTGACAAGTGCTCGGGTTGTGGAACCCATAACCACCCTCACCATGGTAAGCAAGAACTTCGCATTTTGCTTAATCATTATCATAAATGACTATAATTAATGCTTATCAATTTTATTTAATGGATGAGTAATTATTAATATTATTGGCAAAGGGAAGCTCTCTTTGAATCTCTGTGGCTCATGGGATTCATCATGTGTCACACAAGTCTAGCTCTGCAATTGACAAGCAGTGGGAGCAAAGTAGAATGTTTATTGGCTGTACAGATGGGATTAGGAGGATCCACAAGGTGATGAGAGATCTCCTGGGGAAGAGTGGAACAGACCAGTCCTGGGCTGGGAGGGATTGAATGGGTGAAGGATGGGGACGCAGCAGCTGGGTGGTTTTAAAATGGGTGATTTGGGGACAAGACAAGAGCATCATTATTTTTCCCCACAACCCCCTTAGTTGATTGGCATTGAAGATGGACCCCTTTGTCTCTAGCACCAGTCTCCTTCCCTCTGAATGATTTTGTTGGAGGTAAAAATAATCAACACTTGCAAATTCACCAGGGACCAAGAAATGCACAACTTCGGAAAGGTAATTGTTTGTTTTAGGGTTACCATTGTTGTTGTTGACTGCTCAAAACTAGGAACTCTCACAGGCACCTTGGATAGAGCCTCTTGTCCTCTTGTCTCATACTCATCTTACAGAGATGAGAATCCTCGGGCTGAGAGAGGACGAGCTACATGCTCAATACCCAATACCCACAATTTCTCTAAGGGAGGAGAATTTATTTGGGCAGTCAGAAGGCTCCAAGGCCGAAATTGCATCGTGGAAGGGCCTGTGGGAGGAAGCTGCTCACATCGTGGAGGTCAGGAAGTAGAGAGCAAAGGGAGCAGCCAGGGAGGGAGATGCACCCTTGTATGTGACCTGCCTCTTCTAGCCAGACCTTGACTCCTGGCAGCATGTGTAGCACATTCAGAGTGCCCCTGTGATCTATTACCATCTGAAAGCCTTACTTTTGAACATGAGGCTTTTTGGGAAGGGGCACACCAGATCTAAATCATAACACTGGCCAACTAACTAGAATGTAACAGCTGTGTTCATTTTTGTTGTGTTCATTTCTCTAGTGATCTACCTTATTTAAAAAGACAGAATCCATTTAAAAAAAAAAAAAGAAGAAGAAGTAGGGAGCAAATCAGAGTGAGAGTCTTAGTAGCTAGCCCATAACGAGTAAGTTTGGCAAACGCTGGTCCACACTGCTTGCCATGGGCACTGCTCATATCTGTAGGTCCCAGGCTAAGCAGGGAACATTCTTGAGGAATGTCCCATCTGAGGCCTGTAGGGGACTCGGGAGGGACTCAGGCCAGACTTGAGGTCTTAAGTGTAGGCCACTGAGTTGGCTTGTTATTTCTCACTGAGTGATAAGTCTCCTTTTGAGAATCTCTTTCTTTTCAGCATTCAGCTTCTGATTTGCCCTTGGTCCTCCCTGTCCACCTCCATAGAGTTCAGAGTTCATCAGTTTCAGCTGGGCATGATGACACACTCCTGGAATCCCAGCACTCTGAGAGGCTGAGGCAGGAAAATCTCAAGTTTGAGCACAGCCTGGGCAATTTATTGGCATAGTGAGAACATGTCACAAAATAGAAAAATAAAAAGAACCTCTGGGAACACAAGTCTATGCAAAGGTCCTGAGTTCAATTCCCACACAAAAAAACGTTTACCGGTTTTAGCAGAGCCTGAAGTTACCGTGCCAACCTGCAGCAGGATGCTGGCATGGATAGTCCATCCCTCCTCATCTTTCTGTAGAATTTTCCCCAGCAGCTCTTGGAAAAGACAGCACGAGATAGACTTTGGTTCTAATGCCAGCTTCATAAATGAACTACTCTATGTCCTGGAGTGTATTTCATGACCTTCATAGGCCTCAGTCTCCTCATCTGTAAAATGGAACTAACAATGGACAGGGTGTGAAGATTAAATAAGAAACAGTCTTAAACTCCCAGGTCTGTGGTAAGCACTCAATAATTGGTAGCTATTATTAGCTTCCCCCAAGGTAGAGAAATGTAAATGTATACCTGCCAAGCATTCTGGGAGCGTGGCCAAAAGCACCCTGTCTCAAACACGAAATTTCTTTCAGCCTTAAATTTGGGATTCTACTCTGCAATATATCTACATTTGCTTTAATATAAAAATAATGCTTTAAATTACCATCAGGGACAATTAGTACTCCCAGAAAACGGGCTTTAAATATCCTCCTCTCTGAGCCCTACATTTCCCTGGATGGATACACAATCTGAGCCCAGAGAGGCAGGAAAGGTTTGTGTGCCTCTAACTCAGCAATTCTCAGTTGAAGGTGACTTTGCCTACTAGGGACATTTGTCCAGGGCCTGGGGGCATTTTTGGTTGTCACCGCTGTGGTGAGCTGGTGCTACCAGTATCTAATAGGTGGAGACCAGGGAACTTCTGAACACCCCGAGTGCGCAGGGCAGTTCCCAGAGCATCAGATGCCAGCAGTGTTGAACTTAAAAACCCTGAAGGTGTCCAGAGGCTTTGTTGTTGGAACAAAATTGGGTTATTCATTTTCATATTCTCTTTTGCACTCCACAACTTTTTCTGTCCTTTTCTGTTCTTGTTTTTTCACTTTTTTCTTCCATTGCTTGCTCCAATTCTACTTTTTCTCCTTTCTCCCTTTCTTCTTCTTCTTTCTTTCTCTTCTTCTCTGTTTTAGCTCTGACTCATTCTGCTTTTCCCAGTTCTAAGTTCTTCTCTAGGTCCATCACCCTATTTGTCATGGCCTTTCCATCTCTCTCATTCCCTCTGCTTCCATTGCTCTCTCTCTCTCTCTCTGTCTCTGTCTCTCTCTCTGTCTGTCTCTCTGTCTTTCTCCCTCTCTTCTCCTCTCTCATTCATTTTCTCTGTATTTTTCTGTCTCCCTCATCCCCATCTCTATTTTTCTTCTTTTGCCCCATCTTATGTCTATCTTTTTCTGTCTCTGTTTATCTTTTAGTATTGTGGTAGGTGTGGATTAATGGAATCTTTCTATAACAGGCAAACTGCGCTGAGAAACTCTGCTTTTAATAAAGTGATCCGGGGCCCAGCAGCACAAACACCGTCCTGGGTCACATTAGCCCAAGTGTTGCCTGAGATGATCCACCACTCCATCAAGAAATTAGGAGGAATTTTTGCTCTGTAATGACAGCATCTTCTCAATCTCCAAAGAAAGTCATGGTAAAATCTGTCTTTCATTGAGTCTCTTAAGGATCAGTGGATTATACTGAAAGAATGTGTTCATGTGTTATCACTGTGGGGTGGGTATGAGGACATCCTCTAAAAGCCAGTTCCACAATTTCATATGTGGAACAACCTCCCAGGGATACTTGCCTCTTACTGGGGGTCTTTGAACATTGACAATTGCTAAGGCTCCAAAGACAGACATTTCTCATGGTGGAATTTGAGACACTACTATAGGTAATAAGGAGGAGGGTTAGTGGCTGTTAATGCTAACCCATGACCGCATACCAAGCATCTATTTTTTATGGCTGGTGGCAGAATGACAGAGGTCACTGTCCATGTGGCCACCCTATAGCGGAATCCTCATTCTCACACTATGGCAATGAACACTAGCTGGGCAGCCTATAGACATGTGTTTGCAAATCCTAAGCTATGCATTCACAGAGTGAGGAAGGAATTTCTAAAGTTCACACCACAGTTGGTCCATTCTTCTCAACTCAAATCAGAGTATTATAGATTCTAGAGCTTTGGGAAAGTGGGCTAAAGCATTAATATTTGGGGGAACCATATTTTAAAAAATCAGTTATCTTATCCAGAGGAGTAGAATCCAAATCATTTGACTTCTAGTGTGTGTGTGTGCATGTGTGTGTGTGTGTGTGTGTGTGTGTGTGTGTAAAAGAGGATTGGACTGATGAAAGATAAGAAAGTTATGTTAACAGGGTCGTTAGGATAAACCTGCTCTTTCAGTCTAGGCAATATCCTGGATGAGGCATCAGTGTGTCTGAACTGGGCTTGGGTCTGTCTTAGTGCAGACGAAGGGATGCCTACCTTTTTGCCACTACCTCTAGACCCAGACAATTCCCTTCTAACTATTCATCTGCTGCTCCTCTTTATTGAATTCCAGCTTCAAGGGCAGATACTCAGACATGGTGATCATAGGTCTAAGGTATTCCCACCATTCCAGTAATACCAATGATAATGCTGCTATTCTGGGTAGTTATTTGTGCTAGAGTCAATTTTTCAACTAATTCATAATGCACAGGACAAAAGTAGGTGTTTCTGATCAGCACATGGCCAGAATACCTTTTCCTTTGCAACTGGTCCAGCACCAAGGAGGCAGAGTAGCTTGAAGAAATTAACCTTCCCCAACAATTTTGAGTCTGCTTGGGGCAAGACAGTGAGAATGACCTTGACATCATAAAATATTTGCATTCAATGGTGTTTGTAACCACAGACATGTATGAGTCAATCATGCCTCCAGGCTTGGGGTATTGTAATCAGTTTACCCAGCAGACACCAAAGATACACAGCAGGAAGCTTCAGAAAACAGGATGGCAGCTCTGCAGGATGCTCACTGCGGTTGACCAGTTGGCTGTCTAATCTTATTGCTTTCTGTCAAGTTTCTTTTCTTGTATTAGCTTCTAACAAAAATGTGAAGGGATTGCAAGTGAAATATGAAACCAAGATCCTTCTGCACATCAGTCTTTCCCAAAGGCTGACCTCTGCATCTCCCAAGACTACCAGAGACTGTTGGATCTGTTGAACAACACAGCCTTCTAAACCAGCCTTGTTAGTTGCAATGTTGAGATTTATAGGCTACTGGGCTTCACAGCCTCTTAACCCACAGCTTACTGTCTGCCAGCCCCTTGTGTTGAAAAGATACCTCTAAAATACACTGGCTGTAGCACACAGGATGCATTCTGGGTAAGAGGTGCTCCAGGCCAACTATGAGGCATCTCTTCACTGTCAATTGTAATGCAACCATTAGTAGAATGTCTCTACCTAGCTTGTAGAGAAGGCACTTGCTAGACAGTTACCCATCATTCTCTTTCTACTTTTGGGCAACTCGAGCCTTTTGGAAAGCAATTGTCTTATTTATACAGAATACTGCATATCACATGGTCCCATTTACACAAAAAGTCCAGAAAAGGCAAATTCATAGAGAAGAAAGCACATCTGCATCTGTATCTGCAAGATCTGCACCTTCAGATTCAACCAACCTTGGACAGAAAACACTTGGGGAAGAAACCTAACATTCAAAAACAATCTAGGTGTAGTGGAGCACGCCTGTAAATCCCAGCAATCTGGGAGGCAGAGGCAGGAGGATTGCAAATTTGAGCCCAGCCTGGGCAATTTAGTACTTCATGAGACTGCTGCACACAGAAAAAAAGCAAAAACAAGCAGCAGCAACAACAGAAAATATAAGCTGGGATATAGCTTAGTATGAAGGCCTGGGTTCAAATTCCCACTACCTTAAACACCAAAGTACAAATTTTAAAAAGCATAAATTTTTTTAAAAAGTAACAACTATTTACATAACATTTACATTACATTTATTATTATAAGTTATTGAGAGGTGATTAAAAATATACTGGCTGGTTATTCATAAGGTATATACAAATACAACACCATTTTATGTAAGGAACTTGAGCGTTTATAGATTTGGCTATCAGCGGAGGTGGGGTAGGGGATTGGGGCTCCCTGGACCAAAGTCTTTGAACCTACTAAGAGACAACTGAAGGTTAGTGGTCACCCAGGGCTGGCAATAGAAATGGGGATTAACTACAAGTAGTTATATATTACTCAGGTGATGAAATGTTCTAAAAATAGAACATGTTGCTAATCATACAACTCAGTAAATTTCATCAAATTATCTACTTAAAACTGGTAAATGCTGTGGTGTGTGATTTGTACCTTAATGAGGTGTTTTTTTTTTTAATTTTTAAAAAAAGAAAAGCAAGTGGAAGAAGTCACTGGGCAGTTTTTGTTTCCCCAACCACAGTTCCTCGGTCTATGCTTCTGTACCAGCTCTCTGGCTGCCACCTCCTGTCCTATAGGAGATTTGCCCAGGGGATTTTTCTGGTCATCACAGTTCACTCTACCTCATGTAGACTTACAGTACCAGACTTAAAGTACGAGAGAGTTCCTGTCCATTGAGAGCAGCCCTGGACCAATACTGTGGAAACTGGTATATGAATACCTAAACATCCTTGCCAACAGGACACTTCTGTGTGCTATCGAGAGCTCTTCAAGTGACAGTGGAGTCTTTTTCTATGGTGGTAACTTGTTTGATAAGATACGCTTCCCTCCTTCTCAGTCTCATTTCCCACTTCCCTGCTGGTGTGTCCTGGGATCTGCACTCAAATACATTGCTTCCACTCAAGCCTTTGTCTCAGAGGCTCCTTCCCACTAGGGAAGACATACTGGAAACTGGTAAGAACCAAAAGTTGATTAAACAGTTTAAATTGGAAGTATGCCAGAGACTTGGCAATCTGATGGCCTAGACTGGAGTCTTATCTTTACCTTACTAGTACTATGACTTTGACTGTTACCTGACCCTAAAATTTCATATTTCTTGTAGTCTAGTCAGGATCACTATGGCACCTTTGTTATAGAAATAGTGTGTGGATACAGTGCAGCTGGAGGCCTTAGCCAGCAATTGGCACACAGTAAATTTGTAATTATATATAATTTTATGGGATGGTGGCTGGTCCACCAAATAATCACAGACATTAGAATCAGCCTCAAGAAAGAGAGTCATCTGGATTTGTAGAGGCTTACCCATAGAATATGCATTTTGTAGGTAGCGTCACAGCACTCTAGTCTTGCTGCTTGGGTGAAATGAGTGCCCCCTTACCAAAAGACGCCAGCCACTTTGTCTGTATGGCAGTGGGCAGAAAGGGGAACAGATATGCCTCATTTTGTCTCAATAAGTAAACTGGGTTGACAACTTCCCCCAAAGGGACCCATTAAGCTAAAGTAATTAGTAAAAATTAGTAGAATGAGTTTTATGACCTTCTGAAAAGAAGGGGTTGCTGTCTTATCTAATTTGGTTCCACATTAAGTCTGGGTCGTTCATTGGAGAGAATAGTAGGTCTTGTGTGGCGATTGTGAGACTTTGAAAAGTTATTTAATTTCTCTTAGTCTAGGTCCTTAGGTGCAAAAAGGAGATGAAAATGTATATCCCAAAAGTGACAGGATGTCCTCAAGGGGATATCCTAATGACCACATGATGTGGAATTTTAAAGAGAACCATGCAAAGTATAGAATGTAGCAGATGCCCAACACGCATTTATTCTCTTTTTTCCTCCTCTATTGGCACCTCCCCAGTGATGTTAACATGGGTAGAAATTTGGTTTCTTTCATCTGTAGGAAACAGAGCATTTGTAAAAGCTCAAGTGACCATCATTGACCTGGCAGAAACAGAAACAATCTGGCAGGCATGAAAAATGCATGGTAAAAATGCCCCCATTCCCTCTTCCCCAGTAATGGCAGACATTACTAATTGATCACTGCACTTTTCATCTGAGTTTGGATATAGTTCCAGAACTTTTTCCAGCAGAGTACTACCAACTGATCAAATTCTGCTTGTAGGATAAGGGTGATCAACCAAACCCTGCTGTGAGTTTAAAAATAATGGAGTTTGTGTTGGTTTGGGGCTTATTTTTGAAGGGGAACAATATAATACAGGACACATATTTTATAGATTATTTATAATAGTCACCCAAAGAATGATATACAAAAGATTGCAGGAAATCTGCCCACACACCAAGACCAAGGAATCCAGCCGAGGGCCTGGATTCCATGAAAATGTCCTGCATGAGTCTAGCTGAATACCTAGAGCTCATAACAATGCCTCCCACTAGTTCAACTGGAGGCCCAGAACCCATAACAATATCTCGTGCAGGCCTGTTTCATGGATCTGC